>NC_089837.1:227141475-227513975 GCF_035609145.1 Eleutherodactylus coqui
TTTTTACTCCATACTACCATATTGAAGTGGGGTTTCGATATGGAAAATACAGCAGCACTCCACGAGTGTAGCACTATTAGTGCGAGGTATATAAGGCATTAACTGGATAACCCCTTTAACCCTTTCCAATCCACTGTCTGACGCCTGAAGACATTCTGATTGAAGGCTGTGCAGCTCCGATGTCGCAAAACATCCAGCAGGGTATTCTTACTGTATGTTGCTGGCCGCTCTGTTGTCAGGGGGCCTCTCTGGCATGTCACATACTGCAGTCCTGGCTCTAGCTGGCAGATGGCGCCATTGTATAATGGCAGAAAGAGAAAGCCCCCTAGGAAAACCTGAATCCAGAATTGGATTGCAAAGGGTTAAGAGCCAGGGAAATAGTTTTTAAAAAAAAAAGAGGGTGAAAAAAGTGGTCATTGTTATATGCAAATTTTTCCTACTGAAGTCACTTATTAAAAAAAAAAAAGTGCTAATTCAGTATGCTGTCACTAACTTTTCAGACTGCTTGTATATTTATGATAGCCAGTGTGATAACTAGCAAAACTACTATTTACTTTATTTACCTAAAATTACAGTTTTGAACTGAAAAATAACGCTAAAGTGCTGGCCACTTGGAAGGGCATGAGTCATTCTGCTCCTTGAAATGTGTATATACAGAGCAGAGTGGGAGGGGGGGGGTTAAATAGGAGAAACTCAAACTCAGCCTTGCAACTATTAGTAAGTCACTGTTGACTATGTTTTAGCTACTGAAATCACATCTCCACTGCTGTTAGACATTTAGAGACTAGAATCTGCAATTTTTTTGTGCATAGCATATAGAATGCAGCATGCTCCTCCTGCCAGTCCTGAGAGGATTGAGAATCAGAGGTACATCCTGCAGAGAAAAAAACGGAGAAAAATACAGAAATGGGGTTATTCCTCATATACACTCTTGGCAGCTGGAAAGTCATCTGGAAAGTTAGGTGCACTTGAAATAAACAATGTAAATGAGAAAAGGAAATTCTTTTAACAACGCTGTCCACTATTGAATCTTCCATTTTAACTGTATTACAACGAACCAAGTCTTTGCTTAAAAGGGTATTGTGGCTGTGGAGTAAACTTTCAAAAATTTCATAAATGCCTTTAACCCTTTCCAATCCACTGTCTGACCTCTGAAGACATTATGATTTACCGCTGTACAGCTCCGATGTTGGAAGACGTCCGTCGGGGTTCTCTTACTGTATATTGCCAGCCTCTCTGCTGTCAGAGCTTATCCAACGTGTCACCTCATGCAGTACTGGCCTCAGCCAGCAGATGGCGCCGTTGTATAACAGAAGAAAAAGAGTAAGCCCCCTAGAAAAACCAGGAGACAAATTGGATTGGAAAGGGTTAAGGTGTTCGTGCCATGTTTATGCACAGCTGGCTAGGGATATGAATCACGCAGCCATTACCTTCTTATCCTGTGCTCCGTTTCTGAGGTTTCACTACATCTTTTATTTCCAAGATGGCCGCCGCATCCCTGTCGATGTGTATCTTGAAACTATATTTCTCACAATTCCCCACTTCATACTTCCTCCTTACGCACGCCCCGCCAAGCACTGCCCTGCTATTTGTCTTGGTCTTTTTATTATCGGTTCTTACCTTTGGGCTGTATTTACATGTGGCTGTTGGCAGCGGTTTTGGCTGTTTATCAGTAGCTATTATTGCAATGTGGATAGTCATATTGTGACATATTGTTGGCCATGAATACATTTTATCTTTGTAACTTATTATGTGGCTCATTATTTTATTACAGGAAGTCTTTCTGCTCTTCTGCGATCAAAATGGGGACCTCTGAAAGACAATGAACAAACAATTGGATTTTATACCAAACAGATTCTTGAGGGCTTGAAGTATCTTCATGACAATCAGATAGTACATAGAGACATAAAGGTCAGTATCCTAATACTGTGTGAGTTCTGCTCCTCAGTAATCACCTGTTAGATGCCTGATCAGTGTCGCGTGAATACTAAGGGTCACATGACATGTATGGTAGGTCATGTGACTGATGTCTTACTATGGATGGACCACTACATGAACTGTAGCATTTTACTGTCCAAACAGGGGCAACTGTATATAAGAAGGACATGTAAGAAGAATTTTAAATGCATGTATATTAGAAAGTTGTATGATTTCCTGTTCTATAACTTAATAGATAAAAATAGTAAAAAGTGGACAACCGCTTTATGGATGCCGGCAATATTTTTCTGTTTTTCATTATCACATATTGCAAGTCATAACTTTTATTTTTTGCTGATGTAGACACATGAGCGCTTGTTTTTGTGGTATAATTTTAGTACTCTGTGGTACTATTTTGGGTTACATATCTATTGACAGATTTTTTTCTTAGCTTTGTATGAAGGGGGTGGGGTGAAAAGCTATGCTTTCACAATTATTTTCTTCCTTATTCCAATTGTGCACCATATATCCTGTGACCTAAATATCATTCTTTGGGTCAGTATCTCTACGATACAAAATTTTCAGTTTTTACCTGTGAGATCTTCATGATGTACATATCCATTATGGAAGTAAGTTCGGCTCTTGATGGATATATTTGTCATATGGCAGGAAGGGGTTAAAGGAGCTTATCAGAAAAAAACTCCTCTTACATATAGGTTATTAATGAGTACAACTCTCAGGAACCGCACGAATCCAGAAGAATGACAGCTGTATCTGTCATATCATTGAATTACAATGGCGTCTATTAGTTTCATCATGGTGACTACATGCTGTACTGTTTCTCCGATTAACTCAATGGATTTGACATTAGGGGCATCCATTTTGACAATGCAAAACTGGTGACAGTGCTAGTTAGGGGCAGGGGAGAAGGGGTATAGATGGTCGTCATTCCATGCTTTTAGGGTCCGCAGCAGTCAGAAAATCAACATTTAATGTCATCACTGTAAGTGCTCTGGAGGCAGGACTCCTCGTTCAAGTCCTCTCCAATGAGCTGCTCTATTGACAGCTGCAGCAGTCTGCTGATTGGAAACTACAGCTGTCAATCAGAGCTGTTGAGCGGCACATTAAACGGGTTGGAGAGCACTTGAGAGATAAGTCCCATCTTCAGAGCACTTGCTGCAGTGGCATCAAAGTTTGTTTAATGACAGCTGTGGACCCTAAAAGCATGGCTAGAGGTACGTTCCTCCCTGCCCCTTACTAGTATGGTCGGCAATTTTGCTTTTGCAAAACTGTTCACAAGACTCTTTGACTCACAGCAATGCTATAACATGCATGAATGAGATTGGATTGTTAATCGCAAATCTATTCTGTACTTCAGGGTGATAATGTCTTGATAAATACTTACAGTGGAGTTCTGAAAATCTCTGATTTTGGTACATCAAAGAGGCTTGCTGGTATCAACCCAAATACAGAGACATTCACTGGTAAGACTATTGGGCAATTATCAATAAAAAGTATAGCTTTTTAGAATACCTGTCATTACCAGTATTTAATGAATAAGTTGTTGTGCTGTCTTATAAAAGGACTGCAGTGGGCACATAAGTGTAGTCCCAAGTTCCTGCAACATACTTGCATTACTACTTCATTTATTTCAGTTCAACTTATTTTATTTCATTTATTTGGGGTAGCTTATGGGGGCTTGGTTTTTGTTTTTTTTCTTGTGGGTATATTTTTGCAGGGTGAGCTATCCTTTTCAGTTTCACCCTTTTGGAGTATGTATAACTTATGGATCAACGTAACTCTTTCTAAAGGGAATCTAAACAACAAAAAAATGTTGCTGTTTTTTTTTCTACAAGACATAATTATTTCTTTCCTTTAAAAAAGCCTGTTTATTTAGCTGAGAAGACCTGTAGTTTTCACTTATATTGGGTGCTGACAGATCCCCTTTAACTTGAGATTCTAGAGATGTATAGTGTGAGGTGTCAAACATTAAAAAAAAATAATATATATATATTTTAATATTATATATATATATATATATATATATATATATATATATATATATATATATATATATAATATACATATACATACACACACACACACGTTTTAAAACGTTTTTGTTATCGGGATAGTTAAAGGGGTTGTCCCGCGGCAGCAAGTGGGTCTATACACTTCTGTATGGCCATATTAATGCACTTTGTAATGTACATTGTGCATTAATTATGAGCCATACAGAAGTTATCAAAAGTTTTATACTTACCTGCTCCGTTGCTGGCGTCCTCGTCTCCATGGTGCCGACTAATTTTCGGCCTCCGATGGCCAAATTAGCCGCGCTTGCGCAGTCCGGGTCTTCTGCTGTATTCAATGGAGCCGCTCGTGCAGAATGCCGGCTCCGTGTAGCTCCGCCCCGTCACGTGCCGATTCCAGCCAATCACAGCACAGAAGAGCTGCGGTCCACGGAGGGAGCAGACCCCGGCGGCCATCTTCAGCAGGTGAGTATGAAGACGTCGGACCGCCGGGATTCAGGTAAGCACTCTCCGGTTTGTTTTTTTAACCCCTGCATCGGGGTTGTCTCGCGCCGAACGGGGGGGGGGGTTAAAAAAAAAAATAAACCCGTTTCGGCGCGGGACAACCCCTTTAAGGGTTAGCTCGGTTCAAATTAATTCACCTCTAGTTAAACGTACCTTTTTAAAAACTTACACAGATAAATACAAATCCTCAGTTACAATTATTACCAGAAATGTTCTGCCACAGAAGTCCACGTTGTTGTTCTGTTACTAACTTTCCAGTAAGTTTTGAAATTCCCTGCAACCCAGCCTGATATTTTCTGAATGTTCTTGTATCTAAAGTGATCATCTCTTGTAAGAACAGTCTACTATCAAACTGCTATACTTACAATATCTGAAAAATAGATATACTTTATTTATGTAAAGAGCATGGAAGCGGGTATTCCCATCTTAGGTATTTATTGCATATCAACAGGACCTACCATAAATGCCTGATACCTCTAGGAACTCCACCTGATTACAGAAGGGAGGGGAGGGGGGTCATTGATACAAATTCTGATTAATTAACTGTAAGAAGACTGTTAGCCCTTTTCTTAGTATATTGCTATAGTAAGGAAAATCTCCAATTGTGCTTGGGAGTATCCCACTCCCTTACTTGGGTACCCAGGGGAAAGCCAAAACACTTTTTCTTGTAACCCCTAACTGTTAGATTCTTTTTAGTATTTTTATTTTTGTCATAATAAAGACTTTTTTTAAAAAATTTTTTGCTCCAGTCTTATTTATGGGTATGGTCTAGAGTAGGAGGAGGTGAGGACATAGATATATAGTTTTCTGGAAAAAGGCTTTTATGTTGTTCATTAGAAATTATTAGAGAATTATGATACCAGTGTTTCTGGTGACGCAGTGCGCCACACAGCTGTGCTACATGCATGTCGCACACAGCACTGCTACATACATCGTTCATCCCATACAACAGGGATCGGAAGCAGCACAGCACTTGGGATGAAGGAACTGTGATGTCACCGTCATGCTCCACCCCTGATCACATGATGGTGAAACTCATCCTGACTGAATCACTTGCATCCTCCGCCCCTGATCAAATGACCGTGATGTCATCAAAGCTCCTGCATCCTTGTGCAGATTACAGGTGTACTACAAACTCCCAGCAGCCTCAGTTGCTATGGAATACTAACGAACACCTGGCCAGACAGGACCGGTGATGTCAGTCATTATCAGGGGTGGAGCATGTAACTCCCTCACTGGGGATGAAGGCCCTTTGATGACGTCAGCATGATCTGATTAGTGGCGGAGCATGTAAGTCACTCACAAACGCACTCACGCACGCACAGACAGAAAGGTCTTTGTTAGTAGTTTGATTAGAATCCCTGCTTTTTCTGTGCTCAAGCATCGAATGGGCTGGCTATTTAGTGATTGACAGCCTCCCCAGCATGCATAGAGAGATAGCTGTCCATCACTAAGACCACACACTGGATTCCTGAGTATAGAAAAAGCAGGGATTTAAAGGATTAAAATGCAAGTTATGATTCCTTCCTCTCAAAGCTATATAATAATCTGCTCCACCTCCTCCTGCTCTCTATCCTATCCACAGATAGGACTGCATGTTCACAGTGATAAACTCCCTTTTATGTTTCTTTCTAGGCACTCTTCAGTACATGGCTCCAGAAATAATAGATAAAGGTCCACGGGGATATGGGAAGCCTGCAGATATTTGGTCCTTGGGCTGCACCGTCATAGAAATGGCTACAGGGAAGCCTCCTTTTTATGAACTAGGAGAACCACAAGCTGCCATGTTTAAAGTAAGTTTAATATAAATTTGTCATTGTATGCAAAAGTGAAAATCATAAAATAAAAAACAATACAGTAATTGCATTACAAATCTAATTTCTACTTAGAAATGCACCGTTTTGAGGTTTCAGAATGGATGTTTTCATTCTCGTTGCGGTGGCCATTTCTAGGAGAATGTATATATCTCTAATTATACTTCTGTTTAACTTTTGTACCAGGAAAAAATACACGTCTGTTTTTTGTAATGCAGATCGCCAGAATCCTAGAGGGTTGTTTCATGTGCAGATTGTGCACAGAGAAACTAACTACAGACAAGGAGGAGAGGAAATTCCAGCATTAAGCCTGGTTTAGACACAACGATTATCACTCAAAAGATGTCTTTTGAGCGATAATCGTTGTGTGCATTTAGAGGGCGAGGTGATCGCTCAAACGGCAGTTTGATTGAGAGTTTTGAGCGATCACTTTGCGCTCCGAACGGGATATACAGAAAACAAGCGGGGGCGCTTGTCTTCTGCATCCAGCTGTTCTCTGCTCTGAGTGCCCGGCTGTTATACAGCCGAGCGCTCCAAGCGGGGTTTGCAGAACACAGCTGGACCTCTGTGTTCTTCATACCCTGGCTGCGTTTACTAAGCGGGATACAGCTAAAACAATATTATCAGCTGTATCCTGCTGTGAACTCCTGATAAGGCTCATTGTTCTTTCAGCATGCTGAAAGAACAATCAGCTATTTGTTACCGAAAACTCCACAATGTCAGTGCAGTTACACACAACGATTCTCGCTCAAAAGACGGCTTTTGAGCGAGTTGTGAGCGATAGTCATTGTATCTAAATGGGCCTTTAGTCTTCACAGTAAAGGTAAAATCTTCAAGCCTTTGTAAAAAAAAAAAAAAAAAAAAAAAAGCTAGCAGTAGAAAACTCTCTAGGAGACGCTAACACTTTTTAAGCCTGCTGCATGGGTTCTTAGTTAATGGTAAGTATGACTTGGGGCCCTTTTACAAGGAACAATTGAATTATTTTGCCTCTACTTCGTCCATTTTATGCAGGCATACAAATCAGCAATCGCTTGTTTCTGCATCATTGAACAACTGAGCAATTTGCGAGCGAACAATTTATCTGCCTGTATAATGAGGGAACAATAAACCACTCTGTAAAGAGAGCCTAAGGGCTCATGTCCACGGGCAAAATATGATTTAAGATCCGCAGCGGATCTCCCGCATGCGGATCCGCATCCCATAGGGATGCATTGACCACCCGCGGGTAGATAAATACCCGCGGATCGTCAATAAAAGGGATTTAAAAAAAAATGGAGCATGGAAAAATCTGGACCATGCTCCATTTTCGTGCGGGTCTCCCGCGGGGACGGCTCCCGCGGGCTTCTATTGAAGCCTATGGAAGCCGTCCGGATCCGCGGGAGACCTAAAATAGGAATTTAAAGTATTTACCATCCGTAGCGGACCGGGAAGGTCTCCTCTTCCTCACGGCCGCATCTTCCTTGCTTCGGCTCGGCGGATGTGCCCGGCGCATGCGCGCGGCACGTCGACGACGTGCCGCCGGCGTCAGGAATTCATCCGCCGGCCGAAAATGAAGATCCGGCCGTGAGGAACAGCTGACCTTCCCCGCCCGCGCCGGATAGGTAAATGCTTTTAAATTGTTATTTTCGGCGCTCATGTCCGCGGGGCAGGAGGGACCCGCTGCAGATTCTCCATTGAGAATCTGCAGCGGATCTGATTTTCCCCGTGGACATGAGGCCTAAGAGCCCATGCAGCAGGCTTGAAGCACATACTGCCTCCTATGGATATCTAATATTATATTGTTAAAGAAGTGGCTTAAAGCTTGAAGATTTTGCCTTATTTTGAAGACTAGGATTTCCTTTCAAAAATGGATTAAATATACGAATATAAAAGCTGTATCTGTCCTTTTAGTACAAACAAATACCGCAGTACAGATGAAAAAAAAAGCATATATGTGCGGACGATGCTGCTGCCAGGGCTGGATTCCGAATGCGGAATCCAACATGCCCGTGTGCATGAGGACTTTGGGAGCTCCAGTGAAGTTTCTGTTTCTATATGGGTAGTTATCACTTGTACTTCAGTGAATGGAAATGTTACCAAGCCTGTGTGTCTGTGGCCACCTGGGCACAAAAAAAGAAAAATTGACTCCCTATTTAAACCCCATAGACATTATACAACCCTGACTGGTTACCTGCCTGTCTGTGCCCATCATCAGCTTTGGAGCATCCTATCTCTGAAAGCCCCATACTTCTTCCTCCAGCTGCTCGTGACTGCAGCCCTTGTAGCTACCATTTTGGTCATCACATCTTGGACATTAGGAACCATCCTAAACTCGCACTTCTGACAAAAGGCTCTTATTTTCCAGGGGAAGCTCCATTGAAGTAACTGTTCATATATGAGTAATCGTGATATATCAACAGTTAAGTCACTGGAGCTCAAGCTGGAAGTGGCGTTTCAGGAGAGGGGGGAAAGGAGCAGGGACATTGTTGAAGCCTCTCTATGTTCCTATCCCTCTCCTCACCTCTGAGTCATGTGCTCATAATTAGCCATTCGATGACCATCAGAGGTCCGAGCGACATCCTGGGACCCCAGGAGGAGTCAGCAGTTCTGCCATTGTGCAGGGAGGACCAGAGCAAGTAAGTGACAACTCAACTTTTATGCCCACTCCAAGGCCGCATCTAGAACTCCAGTGTCTAGGACTATTGCTATAGGGAGGGAGAGGGATACGCTGCTGCCTTCTATTAGATGTATACATCAGGAGTGCTGCTGGTGCATATTTCCAACAGAAGGCTAAAAATAATGTGGACACAGTCTTAAGCTGTTATAATTTAAAATAAATATGGTTTAGGATTAGAGATGAGCGAACATACTCGGTCACGCCCCTTTTTCGCTCGAGCGCCGCGATTTTCGAGTACTTCCGTACTCGGGCGAAAAGATTCGGGGGGCGCCGTGGGTGAGTGGGGGGTTGCAGCGGGGAATGGGGGGGAGAGGGAGAGAGAGAGTTCCCCGCTGCTACGCTCCGCCACGCCTCCCCCCGCCCCCTGGCGCCACCCGAATCTTTTCACGCGAGTACGGCAGTACTCGAAAATCGCGGTGCTCGATCGAGTAATTACTCGAAACAAGTACGTTCGCTCATCTCTATTTAGGATCAATTAATAATGAAAAGCATATTATGTACATATCAAATCTCATCATATAATTTAATATATCGTAAAATTTTGTAATCTATAGGTTGGTATGTTTAAAATCCATCCAGAAATCCCAGAATCTATGTCTGCAGAGGCCAAGGCCTTTCTTTTAAGGTGTTTTGAGCCTGACCCTTTGAAACGTGCTACTGCTCCTGAACTACTTATGGATGACTTCTTGAAAGTTTCAATGAAAAAGCGGAAACCTACTCTTAAACTATCAGGTAAACTACAGACCTCATAAAATATAGATGATGCTGCCTCTGATCAACAAACAAATGCTATATTCCCAATTCAGAATCAATATCCATTAAGGTATTTTGTATTCGCAGGATAGGAGGTAACTGGTTATGGGGTACAACTGCTGGTAACTCCACTAGTTTCAAGAAAGGTGTTCCAAAATGTCCCCGAATGAATGCAGGGGTATGGTTGGTCCTCAAATGAACGAAGCGGAGGTCCCGCAAACATGCCGCCACTCTATTAATTTCAGTGAGAGTTCTGAAAATTGCTGAAGTTCAAGCGCTCCGCAATCTCTGATCTGAGATGCATGGATCAGTGGTGAGCCTTTACGACATCTACTTTGTTCATTTGGGAGTCAACCAGACCCCCTTTTTCAAGATCGGTAGGGGGCCCAGCAGTCAGAACCCCATGGATAAGCTAATTATTCCCTATCCTGTTTCAACCAGATTATCCATTTAACTAGTTATTCGGGCTTTCTTTTGTGCTGTACTTCTAATCATCCAAACATGTGTATGATATTCACATGATAAACTTGATGTGTCCCAATGAATGAAAGCAACCAGGGATCTTGAAAGCTTAACTCTTATTTTCTTGAACTGGAATATCTCTTTAAAAGGGTTATCTGAAGATTTATACTCATGCTCTCTTTACAGGATAGACTTTAATTGTCTAATTAGTGGGCGTCCAACAACTGGAAACCATATAGATTACTAAAATGTGGGTCCCTTGTCCTGCTCTTTAGAATAGAGCAGCAGGCTAGCATGCATGTTGCTGCTGCAGTCATCTCTAAGGGACTGTCAGGGATTGCAGAGTGCGGTACTTGACTCTTCTTCGGCAGTCCCATATAGATGACTGGAGCTGCAGCGTGCATGTTCAACTGCTGCTCCACTTGTATGGAAGGATGCACAGGATCCCTTTTCTTGTGATCGGTGTGGATACCCACCAGACACTGATACTGTGTAAGTTTAAATCTTGGAATAAGGCCCAATGTCCACGGGCAGATTTGATTTGTGGAACCCGCATGGAGCATCCACAAATCAAGTCGCTCATAGGGATGCATTAACATCCGCAAAACAATTTTAAAGCATGCGGATGTGGTGTTTTTTTCATTTATTTTTTTCCCCTGGCGTGCAGATTGCATGCACGGGAGAAAATCTATTCTCTGCAGATTCTCGCATGGATGGCTTCCATTGAAGTCAATGGAAGCCGTCGGATCTGCGGCACAGCCACAGCTGTGGACGTGCCATGGATTCGCGGGAAAAAGGACTGTGCATTGGGCCTAAGACTTTTAAGTAAGATGATTCATAGTATAAACATCATAATACAAATAAGTGTACATATTCATACTGAGAGTTGCAAAGCAGTGCATGGTAAAATAATAAACAAGGCATATTATATATAGTGAGTCAAGTATAATACATATACCGCTTAATGGATAACAAAGAAATGTATATCCATGTAAGCATATATGGCATATCAACTATGTAAGGCCCATAACTAGTCAGAACATGGCAGAAGTAACCAGCAAACCTCCTTTGGAAGCTACAATAACCACCAACTGCCATTTAGAAGGCTCTATCATGGAAGCAATGCATAGGAGATTTAATGTTGGCTGAATCCACCAGTTTCCTGGGATCGGACAACTCTATAATGTGTATGGAGCTCTCCAAGCTCTCCCCATACATCAGATGTCACAGAAAAGAAATGTCAGGCATGTTCCTACAGGTGGACTATTCTGCTCTCCCCATTGAGAAAACCCACATGTAGCAATGGCTGTTGTCCAGTCGACAACTATCTTGTATGGCTAACTAATATATGCCTCTGTTTTAATTCACATTGGAGGCTACTTGCACACGGACGGTATTTCTGTCCGATTTTTGGACCGAAAGATTGGTCCGAAAATCCAACAAGGGCACCCATTCATTTGAAAGTGTGTCTGTACATGGGCTTTTTCACTAGACCCAGTAAAAGAGATTGCAGCATTCCCTATACGCCTTCATTGGACAGCACACTGTTCTGCTGTCCGATGAGGGTTGCAGCCGAGAATTTGGGGCACAAATTTTTTTTTCCATTGTGAATGTAGCCTAAAATATACTTGTGAGCACTACTAGATGATGTGTGTTCCATAAAAAGGGTCCGTTGCATTCTATGTTAAACTGACTTAACTAGAGAATATCTACATATTGGATACAGACTATATTTTATAGCTGTACATGCCTCCAGATTTATTATAGGGTCATATGGCAAGAGTTTTTTAATCTCTAATTATCATAATCCACTTATATGCATTAATTATATACAATTCTCTTGCGAAACATAATTCATTTTAATTTTTAATCTTTTCACAGTCCTTACTCCAGGATCAAATGGTAAGACTTTGATTCATCCCACTTTACTATAGTTGCTATGTATAATTGATGAAAAATGAGCATGCTGTTTTTTAATTACTTGTTTTATATACAAATCTCTTAAAAAATTAACGCCTTTTCCTATATTTCAAACATGGAAAAAAGTTACGTAAGACTAAGACAAATGGTGGTACGTCACGAAAGAAAGATTGGTGCCCTTCTCCTTAGCAATCTAGTCTAGTGTTAGTATATCCCTTCATCAAAATAATTAAAGGGTAGACTGACACCATGGCCAGCTTTAAATACATGTGACCCATGCAGTCTCACAGGATATTAGCTGCTAACCTTTGTGGGAGAAGGTGCTTGAATCCCTTTTTCTCCCGCCTCTGTTTCCTACCCTTTGCTGCTCAGAACGTGAGAGGGGAGAAGACTGATTCGGGAGGAGGATGATTGATGTAGCTACACAAGATCCTGCCTTGAGGAGAAAGTGAACACTTTTAACAATTAATCCTAAATTCTGCACTGAGGAGGGACTTTAGGGGCATAGAATATCCTTAACCCTTTCCAATCCACTGTCTGACGTCTTCCTACATTCTGATTGAAGCTTGTACAGCTCCAATGTCAGATGATGTCCGACAGGGTATTCTTACCATCTGTTGCCAGCCACTGTGCTGTTGCAGCCTCTCTGGTGCACACACACTGGCTTTAGCCAGAAGATGGCACTGTTGTATAACAGCACAAAGAGAGAGCCTTTTAGGAAACCCGGAATCAAAAATTGGAAAAATATTTGTGTACCCACTATTAAATATTGGTTTAATCCTTTTCCAATCCAAAGCCGGGTTATCACTATTCTTAAAGCAATAAAAAGAAAAGAAAGCAGACAGTACTCCTTCTTAGAACCTTTTAGACGTCCTGACAGCATGTTAAAGTTGAGGGCTCCTTAGGTAATGTGACGCCTGTAACAAAGTGGATAATATACACTACTTGTAACCACAATATATGAAAAGGAGGATATTCTCACCATATGTGCGTCATAGTTTCCAAAGCCTGGCCGTAATGCTAACAAAGATCTGTTTGATAAAGTGTATGGAGTAGAGCT
This sequence comes from Eleutherodactylus coqui, assembly GCF_035609145.1. Classification (NCBI taxonomy): domain Eukaryota; kingdom Metazoa; phylum Chordata; class Amphibia; order Anura; family Eleutherodactylidae; genus Eleutherodactylus; species Eleutherodactylus coqui. The sequence goes on from NC_089837.1 coordinate 227,154,592, forward strand.
GAGACGCTATGACATATGGCTAGGATCTTGTAGTTTGTTTCTTGTGTCTTGGCGAAAACTGAGAATTTGTGGCTTAGGAGAGATGCCTTAGCCTACTTGGAATCAAAGGAAGTGCAGTGCAGTTCTTTCCCAACTAGTTTGGTAGGAGGGTTTGAACGTCACTGAATCACAAAACTGTAGATTCATTCTCAAAAATTTGCTGCATCTCTGAGAAGGTTATAGAGAATGCAACTTACCATATATACTTGAGTATAAGCCTAGTTTTTCAGCACATTTTTTTAATGCTGAAAAAGCCCCCCTCGGCTTATACTCTTACCTCCCTCAACAACAAAAACCCCACAATACTCACCTCCCAGCCGGCGTCTGTGTTCCCGGTGTGATGGTCTCCCCGGCGGTGCGGCAAGCTGCTTGAGAATTTTCCCCGCTGTCATCTCCCTGCTCAGCTTTGAATTCCCCGGCCATCAGTGCTGTGTAGGTAAGCGCTATGATTGGATCTAGCGCCAGCCAATCACAGCCGGAGCTCGATCATTCACAGCCATTCAGTGGATGACATCACTGGATGGCTGTGATTAGTTTAAGTGCCGGCTGTAATTGGCTGGCGCTCGATCCAATCACAGCGTTTACTTTCACAGCGCTGACGGCGGGGGAATTCAAAGCCCAGCAGGGAGATGACAGTGGGGAGAATTCTCAAGCAGCTTGCCGAACCACCGGGGAGACTATCACGCCGGGGACACAGACGCCGACTGGAAGGTGAGTATTGCATTTTTTCTTTACCTAGTATATACTCGAGTATAGCTAGGCTTATACTCGAGTCAATAAGTTTTACCAGTTTTTACTGGTAACACCTAATGACTCGGCTTATACTCAAGTCGGCTAATACTAGAGTATATACGGTAACTTCTATTTTATTCTAATAAACTATAAAATCATCACTAATCTATTAGGTATGTTTCCGCTATCTAAGGTATGATACAGGTAAGTATGTCTTGACCCTTACAACCATGTACACAATATACACTATGTGGTGGACAGAATACCAGTCCAAATTATTGTTTTTGGTACAAACTAGCCAGGAAGATAGTAGTATTTCTACCTTAGTGTTAATTCACATCTACACTATTCCCACTACCTGATATTTCATATTGTGCATTATCAGCTAGCCACGAGTTTACTCTAGAGACCAGTTTCTTGCATGTCTTATAATCCTTCCCATGGGAAAGTGCTTTTTAACCCTTTTGTTACAAGACTGTACTAGTTTCGAACATATCAACCTGGGTTTATATTTAAACATATTAATTGCTAGTCTAAATATTACTCCATAGAGCTGCTACAACACATGTAGCGGCATTGATATCAGCCGTCACGTGCGATGCACAGATGCTTGGTTTATGTGCATTTGGACACACCCTCCACCTTGTCTGCCCCCTTCCACAACTAACCATAACACAACATATACTGAAATTTCATTGGTGTGCTCACTGGAGGCTCAGCTAAATACCGAGTGCAGCACTCCATGATCCCCTATGTCTCATAGTAGCATGCCATTCTTCCAACGAGCTGCTCACCTGTCACAGAACAGTGACAGCAGCTCACTGGACAGTCTCACATCATGTCAGGAATATGCTTAAAGTCAGCGCAGGTGTCGTGGAAACAAAGAAGCGTCTCCACTGTATGTCAGATTTTTACATCAATTTGGCCATTTTTTCGGGAAATGGATACTCACGTCTCAACTGGGAATATTCATCAACAATTAATATCTTTGGACCCACCGGCAGTTGGCATCATCAGGGATCTCGGTACTTCAGCAATTAATCACACTGTGCCCACAAATAAATAGAAAGATTTCAATGGTATCTTAATTGCCCTCCATTTTGAAAATGGCAGATATTCATACTATATGCAAATCTAATACAGTACATCTAGATCATAATCTCTATACTTGTGTACTGTATATGTATATATTGGTTGACCTTTCATTTACTAGATATCCATTTATCACGGAGCATATACAGTAAACCTAGATCATGTTATCCTGACCAAGAGTATCCTGGTTTACATATAAAAAAAGGGGGAACTACTCCTAATGGAAGCTTGAAAAGGATATGTGCTCATTTAATCCCATCGGATATACAGCTTGCAACCCAGATCCACCTTGCTTCTTTTTTTAACAAGAAATTATCCCAGTTTCCACCTCATATTGGAAGTTTCAGATATTTGATCCCCTTGAAAGAGAGAGCCCCGAGCTCTCCATCATGAACCACATTTATATGCCTCACCAGAGGTTTTTCTCAGTGATGCAATATATCAAAAACATGATCCATGACCCGCCTAAGAAACTCTCTGATGGTCTTGCCCACATCACTTTTAAACCAACTGCAGTTCACTAAATCTATCACATCTGAGCTCTTGCAATTGATAAAGTCCCTAATAGTAAAAGTCTCTCCAGCTTGTTGCAATACAGAAAATCTTTGCCTCTTTTATAGACGGACAAGCCACACAATTTCCACAGAGGTGCACCCCATTCGGCCTTTGGGGGAAACTTCATTGGTGATTGTAAATATCTGTTAACCAATCTCTCAAATTCTTCTCCCACCTGTATGCCACTGCCTGGAATTATTTCTTTAACATAAGAATCAGACCTAAATACACTCTGTTAAAAAAAAAAAAAAAAAAATTTAAAATCAAACACCTAGAAGGAGTTGTGGGTTTGCTGCAAAACTTGGTATGCAGTTACATCTCAGGCAAATGTGCAAAGAATTAGCGTTCTGGTGCAATTAGATGAACAGTCTTGCCTCCTGAGGCCCTAGAAGTGGTTCCACCCTTGGCCTTTAAAAAGGCTCTCAGAGGCTACTTGTGTGATGGACTTTTTCCGTTTGTAGACCACTAGACATGCCTTTATGATGCAATCAAAGAGAGTTAGCCTAGTTAAAGTTTGAGAGAGGGAGTTAATTACTGGAATGTGATAAGCTGGATGGTCGTATCAACGAATTGCCCGCCACCTGGGCCATTCTGACAAAACTGCTAGGAGGTGTTGGGACCAGTAGTTGTATAAAGACACATACATAAGGCCATCAGGCTCAGGATGCCCTTGACAGAACCAGCCGAGAGGATCATTTGTTTATCTAACAAGGGCGAGCAACTCCAACTGTTTCGTTTTCTACCATACAAAGACAAGTGGCACAATCGTTACAGATCTCTGTCTGTCGGAACCATTTGCAGGCCCTTGGCTGAATGACATTTGGTCTCACAGCCCATTACTTATACTGCCTTTGACACCCACCATCACCTCTATTTGCAGTAGTTTCGTGAGCCATGAACCCGCACTGCTACAAAATGGAACCAGGTTGTATTCAGTGATAATAATTGCATGTGTGAATGGAGAAGGATATATACTGTATATTTCAGCCAATATACAACACAAACTTGCTTTCTGACAAGATCAGAAACCTTATCTTCCCTCTTTGTCCACTCTTAAATTTCAATGCCTTACATTCAATTGCGCAAAATAGGTTTCTTTGCTAAATTTTCATCAGTTTGCAAAAAAAACTGAAGCCATTTAAGTAGCTCAACACAAGAAATATAACAATTGGTTTCTACAAATTGAACACACAATGTCACTTTTAAGGACTACTGCAGTTTCAGAATTATTCATCCCCTTTATGACCAGCTCTTTTAGCATTGAGTAGAGCACGCTCTGGAAATTCAATACATTATTGGATTACATATTCACGTCGGGACCTATTTTCCAAATAAAGTATCCTTGCATGATCAAGTTTCTCATCATAACTCAGCTCCTTCAATATGTTGCTCCTTTTAGAAGTTTTATCCTTCACCTGTGAGGTCCTGTTCTTATCTTGAACTACTGTTTCCTTCAATTTTTTTCAGCTCTACTTTAAATGAAGAAATCTCACTTTTAACTTCCCTCACCTGTGAGCCCACATTCAAAATAGCATTTTTACATTTCTTCATAACGCATAGAATGCCTTTTATTGGGTCAGGCACACAAGCCCCTTCAGCCGATATTTCTTCAGAGCACACCTGTCATGTCTCTTTATGGATAATTCCATATTAGATTACTTACGTTAACTTGTTTATCAGATGGCAGTAACATGGGAGCAACTGATTTTTGGAACCCCAACTTTGGAAATATATAAAAAAAAATTTCTTCCTGCCATCAATAGTAGAAATAAGTCAGTTTTCCATTCAAGGTGACAAGCTTGACTTAATCTGTGCCATAATTTTGTAAGAAAAAGCAGAAGGAGCTCTAAATAATATGGAGTGCGGGGAGGGGGGGGGAGGGGCTCTTTGGGCTTCTTTAACGTATAACCTAATTGGTTAAATTCACTAAACAACAATATGTATATAAAAAGTTCACTCTGAGAGCTCAGGCTGGATATATAATAATGTAAACAACAAGTAACCAAACTTACAAAAACTATTGTGAATTTCACTGCCTCATAAAAAAATTCCCGATATCAGAATGTCATCGATGACTTGCTATTAGCTGTATTGAAATTAAGCAGGTGCTGGTCAATATATTGGAAATATTTCCACAAGCTAATATGTAGACAAGCGGAGTTTCATAGTACAATTTCAAAACTGACTTAGATGACTTTTCAGAATACAAAGACTATGTAAATCTGCTTAAGATTACTTGCAAAGTGTGGAGGGTTCACCTAGTATTTCTGTTAGGCTACAGTTACATGAATATGAACGCCACTATTTTGAATGGACGTAGTCACATGAGCGATTCTTTATTTTATTTTCTTTACCCACACAGTGATGCTGCAAGGATAAAGATCACAGCGTGTTCTATCTTTTGGCATTCCTTTGGAACGCCTCACTCATTGTTTTCAATGGGAGCTTAAAAGACATTGCATCTGCAAATGTCCTGTACATGGAATCTACTCTAAACGTCTATCTATTTCAGTTACTAACTTTTCTTGTGTTGTCTGGTACTTTGTGTGTTATGCCCTATATAGACAGAAGGATATTGTTCAGACTAGCTAAACTAAAGAATTGTTCAGTTTAAACTCTGGCAAACAATTGAACAACAATCAAGAATCGTGAGGTTCTCGCTCATCGTTCAGTTTCAGCCAAAATAAAAACCAGCGCCGGCTCGAGCATTTTTCTTGCAGTTTAAACCCTGATCAGTCAGTGCTTCACATAGGAATCTGTACCACTGAATGACTGGGGCACAAGAACGGCATGATTTCCCAAGGAGAATCCTGCCGCTTAACCAGGCTGCTCGAGTGAGCGCGTTATACGGTCTTTACTTTGTAAGGAGAGATTGATGAGGTTTATGTGTATTTGTCTATCTTGTGCAGAATACCTGAGGAGTATATCATTGCCTGTACCAGTGCTGGTGGAAGATACAAGTAGTAGCAGTGAATATGGATCAGTATCTCCAGATACAGACCTAAGATCGGAACCCTTTTTTACATCTAGAGCAAAATCTTGTATTGAAAATGAGGGGAAAATCAAGAGAGGTTTGTTCCTTGGGTGAGTTTGTTTTCAGTGTTACTTTTTGGATTTGTTTATTTGAATTCTCAGTCTTCAAGTATGTTTTATATGGACTCCTGCCCACGAGCATCACGGGATGCGCCCACTGATTTACGCGCTCAATTTTAAACAAAGTGCCTGCGAGTGATTGTGCATTTCCACGGTCTCCATTAATGCTATATTCAAGGGGCCCCCCGCGGCATAAATCCACAGCAAATAGAACATGCCACAATTTATTTCCCACTGTGGATATCTGCGGTAGAATTCCGCATGTCAGCATTGGCAGGCAGAAAGCTATTAGGTTCAATAGAATCTAATGGCTGCGGAATTCACACGTGGATTTCCACCGTGGGACACGGTGATAGAAATCCGTTTGTGGGCATTCGCCCTCTATTGTAGATGTGTATCTTTGTTAAAACAAAACCCAAGGTGACAGCTTGTCATCTAGAACCCAAAAGCCATATTTTAGTAAATAAAAAGCTAAGCTTTAGCAATTGTTTATTTTATTTCCAGAACTAATGTGTATTTCTAATTGCCGTAATGCCCATTTTTGTAAATGACAACAGTTTATCGTAAGTTTCTGAGAAGCTAATAGAACAAAAATAGATGCACTTCTTGTTGTCACTTTCACAAAACCTTCAACTGCAACAAGGCGTCAAGAGATCTATTAAATAAAATGTAATTTCCAAACTTTGCTCTAACTTCTGATTTACTCCCTTGTGGTCATTTTAACATTTGGTTAGAGTGTATTGGGATATATGAGTATCTTATATATGTATAAACACCTGTACAACCACCTTAGAGGGAATATGTGCATGACTGAGCTGCAGTTAACAGTAACTAGATATGCTTTATGTCAGCCTATTGGGCCATAGACCCAATGAACCACAGGGCACCCATTGGGAGAATGTGGGAACCTATGGGAGAATATTCTAATCATGGGCTGCAACATGTGACATTATACAGGGACAGGAGGGGATGAACTGTTACCATCACCTATTGCAATGACCACCTTTCATTACAATCCAGCCTGTGTTGATGATGAGATGTCTACTGAACAGTATCTCTACAAAACAGAAAGTGTCAGACTATTTATAGGCTTTGTGGTCGGTATGACAACTGCAGGATTTTAGGATTTTTTTTTTGTTCTTTAATTGCTAAGTCGTGGCATTGAAAACATTGAAGAATCTAAATATTTTTTAAAAATGTATTTAACGTAAAAACATTTTCTGACAAAGCCAATAAGCTCAAAGCACAGTAGTGGGTGTGGTGAAGGGACTCATCGTCATGAGAATCCCTATTCCATCTCGGACACAAATGTTTCTATATATTCCTATTTATTTCTATATGTTCTTATAATAAATTATTCTTAGACTTCCAGATGAGCAGTTTGAAGATCACAGCGCTCCCCCGTCACCAGAGGAAAGAGACTCTGGTTTCTTCATGTTAAAGAAGGACAGTGAACGAAGAGCCACACTGCATCGCATACTGACTGAAGATCAAGACACTGTTGTTAGAAACCTGATGGAAGCTCTTGGCCAGGTAATATGATGAATAGTCCACACCTTTATTCTTTTTAAACATTCTATCTCATTAATTAACAGTAGCAGAGAGAGATCTGATCACTTATTGTCCGTAAAGCTGAAGATGTAGGATATTTGTTCTTCATAGGACTATGGCATCTTTTTAGAGTTCACTCATACTAGTGTATTTTAGCTGAATATTACGTGCGTAATGCTCATCATGCAGCAAATACGCATGTAATATGCGTATTTACTGCGCAATTTAAGCACCCATAGCTTATAATGATGCACATTTAGCTCCAAAATAGGACATACTGCATTTAGTTGAGTTTTTTTTTCACACACTTAATACGCGTGTGAGAAAAGCAGAGGTCTCAATGGCCCAATGTAAATAAATTACTGTTTCCCAGAAAATAAGACCCTGTCTTATATTAATTTTTGCCCCAAAAGAGGCACAGGGTCTTATTTTTGAGGGATGTCTTATACTTATATAGCAGGCGCCGTCCGGGTCCTTCCCACTGGTCTCTGAAGTTCCGAGCAGGTTTCCGTGCAGTTGTCAGAGCCGACAGAACATCGCTCGCTGGTAATAGAGTTTGAAAACCAATGACTGGCTGTGATTAATTGATCAAATGCTGGCTTTGATTGGCTGAGCCACGGTGCTCGAGAACTAATCAGAGCAATCGCTTGTTGGAAGCAGGGTTTGCAAGCAACGCTCTGTCAGCGCTGACGAATGCACGGAAGCCTGCTGGAACTCCGGAGAGCAGCGGGAGAGACTTGTGTGGCGCCTGCTAGGTATGTATTGGGTTTTTTTTTCACGTGATGTAGCTAGGGCTTATTTTCGGGGTAGGGCTTTTATTCCAAGACCACCCCCGCCTCCCATGCCTTCCGCCCCCCCACCCTCCCCCCGAAATCAGGGAAGGACTTTGATTTCGAGGTATCTATTACACACTTAATATGCAGCCAATATACTTTTGTATGAGTATAGACAGTTACCACTGGGTCCACTTACTTTTTTTTTCTTTGCCTTTACCAAAAATCAGCTATTCAGTGGTTGTTTGTTCAGATCGCTGCTGTTAAAGGGGTTGTCCCGCGCCGAAACCTTTTTTTTTTTTTTTTCAAACACCCCCCCCCCCCCCCCCCCCCCGTTCGGCGCGAGACAACCCCTAGGGGTTAAAAAAGAACACCGGAGAGCGCTTACCTGAATCCCCGCGCTCCGGTGACTTCTTACTTACCTGCTGAAGATGGCCGCCGGGATCTTCTCTCTCTGTGGACCGCAGGGCTTCTGTGTGGTCCATTGCCGATTCCAGCCTCCTGATTGGCTGGAATCGGCACGTGACGGGGCGGAGCTACACGGAGCCCCATTGAGAACAGAAGAAGACCCGGACTGCGCAAGCGCGGCTAATTTGGCCATTAGATGGCGAAAATTAGTCGGCTCCATGGGAACGAGGACGCTAGCAACAGAGCAGGTAAGTGAAAAACTTCTTATAACTTCTGTATGGCTCATAATTAATGCACAATGTACATTACAAAGTGCATTAATATGGCCATACAGAAGTGTATAGACCCACTTGCTGCCGCGGGACAACCCCTTTAAGTATTTTGAGTATTATTTATTATTCATTATTTAGATTTTGGCACTTGTAGGTGCCTTATTCTCTAAATCATGTTGTAAGATAGACGTAAGCATGTGAACTATCTTTTGGGGATGTTTGTGATGCACTTTACTGAAAAAAAATCTGTTTTAGGGAACAGAAGAAACCAAATTAAAGTGGGAACATATTACAACCCTGGTGACAAGTTTACGAGAATTTGTAAGATCCACTGACCGGAAGATAATTGCTTCTACTCTTTCAAAGCTCAAACTGGAGCTTGATTTTGATAGTCATGCCATTAGTCAACTCCAGCTGGTGCTGTTTGGTTTTCAAGATGCGGTGAGTGGAGATATAATCATAATGATAATATAATTAATACTAGCAATCAGTAAACCATCAGGTTTTGAGGTGGTTTTGAGCTGATCACAGAAGCAATTCTGATTCACTTGACCATTAAAGAATTTTGTATTTACCGGCTGAACAACTTTTTTCTTACATTTTTACATAAAATGTTAGATATCTTGAAAATGTAAACTTTCTACATTTTAATTGAGTGTTTTATTCTCCATTCTGCTGAACTTCCATTTCTAAGGAGCAGTGCACTTTGGGCACTCAGGTGGTGGAGCGACACTGTTGGGTCAAATGAATGTTTGCAGAGTACAGATAAACCACATACAGTTTACAAGAAGGAACCAGCAGAACTTTGACTTTCACTATTACTCAAAACCAGTACACAATACAAATTCTTATTATTATATCACAAAATGTCAAGAGAGGGGACAGCACCTCTTTAAACATGCATGCTTTACTCCATACATTACAATTCTAAGAAAAGTTGCTCCAGAATTGTTAAGTATGCCTCTGTTATTTCTCCTGAAAATGCTTGAATAAATTACCAACTAGAGGTTAGCAATTGGGGACATGTCCTTACACAGTCCGATACTGTCCAATCCAGGCCGACGTGTCACACTGTAGGGAAGCACACTCTTAATAAGGGGAAAGGTAACACATAGTTGTCAATTTATAGGAAAAATAAGAGGATTGGCAACATGTAGGGTTCTAAGAAAAGCTGTTCCAGGATTGTCATTTTATGTGGAATATGAGTAATTGCTGAAACAGACAACTCAGGAGTGCTCACAGGTTCTCTTCAAGTGGAGTTTTCTTCTAATACAACACTGCTTACCATTAGAGATGAGCGAATATACTCGTTTCAAGTAATTACTCGATCGAGCACCGCGATTTTCGAGTACTTCCGTACTCTGGTGAAAAGATGCGGGGGGTAGCAGCGGGGAACAGGGGGAGCCCTCTCTCTCTCCCTCTCCCTCTCCCCCGCCACTCCCCGCTGCAACCCCCCACTCACCCACGGCGCCCCCCGAATCTTTTCACCCGAGTACGGAAGTACTTGAAAATTGCGGCGCTCTGGCGAAAAAGGGGCGTGGCCGAGTAGGTTCGCTCATCTCTACTTACCATTCATCCTGAAGTCTTCCCCCAGAGTTAACGCTGCTTTCATTGCTTCTAGGCTCTCTGACACAGGCTAGGAGATTTTTTTTCTCTTAGCCATTCGCCAGCCTATTCCCAAATTATGGAAATCAATATCCCCTCCCACACGGCTACGATGGATAAAGATATTAGATGACATGATGCACATGGAGGATTAGAGCGAATGATGACCACAAACATGCCAGCTTTTATTGTACTTGGGCAGCTAAGATAACATTCCGTGCCTCCTCACGCCTAAATGTTTGGTTGGTATTGGGTGTAGCGACCCCATAATCACAACCTTTAACATCCTTCACTCACCAAAATATTACTATAAGAGGCTCAAGCCCTACAGGTTGTCGGGCATACACCCCTTACCTCCCCCAACACCACCTCCCTCTTTCCACACCCAGTTTCCTCAAACTTTGCCATGTTATTGAGATAAGTTCCTGGCGTGAGTGTAGACCTATTTTTTCTCTTACTATTGTTAGTGTTTAATATAATAGAAGAATTTATATATCTGAGTCTAATGAGGGATTACATCATACAACTGTTGATGCATATCTTAAATGGTAGCTCATTCCTCTATATATCTTGTAGTCCGATAGCAGTGATGAATGTATTGCAGTACAGGAGACCAGATTTGAGTCAGCGCAAACAGCCATGAGAATGTCAAGTCATAGAACACTCTATAGTTCATCCAAACACAACAAATGTTAGACATCTGACACCCACCTGCAAAGTTTGGGATAAGGCATAATGCTTTAATTCCTTAGATTTCGAGGTAGTTATTGACAGTGGCATCTAATGGGTTAGGCAGAAGGAGTGGGCTCTCTATCACACGATTGGCCCATCTGCAGTGAGCTCATTGAGTGCCAAGTGGTTGTCATGGCTTAGGCAGAAGGAGTGGGCTCTCTATCACCCGATTGGCACATTTGCAGTGAGCTCATTAAATGCCAAGTGGTTGTCATGGCAATGTGGGGCCTAACAATGGCCTTCAGGCCTGCCATGTACAGAAGCCTATCGGGCCTTGCCAAAAACCTTGCCTTTTTTGTTACATTAAAAAAAATCATCTTAATTATTGTAATTATTGCCACATCTTTAAAAGTCTGAACTATTGAAATATTACATTATTTATTCTGCATATTGAACCCTATTAGAAAAAAAAAAAAACACAATACCAAAATTGTCTTTTATCGCCTCAACTCCCACCTTCAAAAAATAAAGTAATGTTACTGGAATAAAAAGTGATGAAAAACTTGCATGTACTGTACCCCAAAACAGTACTGCAAACACCAGGTCAGCCTGCAAAAGAAAAACTTTCACACAGTTCCATTGATGGGAAAAAAGTTATGGTTTTCAGAATATGGTGGCATCTAGAAAATAGAATTAAAAAAAATAAAGGTAAGCTTGTCTTGTAAAAGCAGTATCACCATAGTCATACAGAATAAACTTAACACTTCATTTTTACTGCGTAATAAACACCGTAAAACTGAAACCCTAAAAACAATGGAGCAATTGCATTTCCTTCCCCATTTAGATCCACAAGAAGTGTTTTTAATTTTTTTAGAAGTTTGTCAGTAACTTGTCCTGCAAAAATATTCCCCTAATAGAGCTATGTCAACAGAAAAATAAGATAATGTGTGGCTCTTGGAAGGCAGGAATTCAAATATGAAGTCTGCCTGTGACAGAGGGGAGAAGCAAGAAATACATGGCTTCATTGATTTCAAAACATGTACCAAATTTACAAATCTAAAGTGCATTCATTACTTGGACACCGTCAACTATAGGGCTGGCGTCACATGGCTCGTATTCTGGGGGGGAAATCTTGCGCTTTTGCCACAGCGAAAAACCGCAAGATTTTCCCTGGGAAAGCACAGCTTCAAAACCCGCGACTGGGTGCTTTGCTGCATGCTTTTCGGTTGCGTCTGGCTCTCCCATAGAGGAGAGCGTGGCCGCAGCAGAAAAAAAGAAAGAATGGACATGCTGTGTCCCAGAAATCTGATGTGACGCTAAGAAAAGTGAAATATCTGGATACCATCAACAGATTAAGAATAACTTGGATTTTGTCTTATAAACAGGGACCAAGACTCTTACGTTTCTTTTGGGGCACTGACTACATATATCACACAAGTCTAGAGCCTTCGTTAGAGTAGGCTGCAGGGAAATAGGCCTGTTCCTTTGCTGCTATGCTAGATCACAAAATGATGTACCAGGAATTGTTCAATTAATGGATATATATTAGGTAACCTTACATAATAAACTTTTGTACCTGAAGTCACATGCAGACTTTCAATTTATCAGATTTGTTATATCTAGTTGAAGAACAATGCTGTGCAAATCCCTTTTAATTACAAATTTGTGTAGATGGTAATGTATCTGTATTATGATTGCTTTCTTTGTCACCAGGTAAACAAAGTTTTGCGCAATCACAATATCAAGCCGCACTGGATGTTCGCTCTGGACAGTATCATTCGAAAGGCAGTACAAAGTGCCATTACCACTTTAGTACCAGGTAATTCAGATTTGTACATTTTTTTGCTAAATATTAGAGATGAGCGAACGTACTCGGTAAGGGCGATTTCGCAATCGAGCACCGCGATTTTCGAGTACTTCACTACTCGGGTGAAAAGTACTCGGGTGCGCTGTGGGTGAGCGGGGGGTTGCAGCGGGGAATGGGGGGGTTAGGGAGAGAGAGAGGGCTCCCCCCGCCCCACAGCACACCCGAGTACTTTTCACCCGAGTAGTGAAGTACTCGAAAATCGCGGTGCTCGATTGCGAAATCGCCCTTACCGAGTACGTTCGCTCATCTCTACTAAATATCTATCATGGTATGCCACTTTGTTACATGCCCGCTCTGCCGACTTTTGTAGGCCTGCGTAAATGTTTAGGGTTTATTGTTGTAGTGGCATTTCAGTATGTATGTAACTAATATATACATTTGCCTATCCATGTAAACAGGGGGAGGGCTTATTTACAGTAAGAGCAGGGAAGATGTTACTACTACTTCCTAGCCAGAGAAGACACAGTCTACATAAGTGTTTGTGATACGTAACACCTTCCTTAAATCTGCAACAGACTTTTAACTTGAATCTTACACTTTATGACCTCCTGCACACAGGTGGATTTGCATTGTGAAATTCGGAGCAGGATTTCGCCTCCGGATTCTGCAGCAAATCCAGCCCATAGCATGCTATGAGAGTGCACGATTTCCTGCCCGCAAGCGGAAATCAATTGTGATTTTCCGCTCGTGGGGTAGAAATCGCGCAATGCTGCGATTTTATGCGGCCTACGCACAGCCGGCTTCTATTAAAGTCAATGGAAGCTGACTCGTCCCGCAGCCATTCTGCAATCATCATTGCAGAATGGTCGCGGAAGCCGCATCATTGCCATAGCGATGGCGCGGTGTCCTCTGTACTGCGCCTGCGTGTCGGCCGGCACATCAGCAGCAGAGGAGAAGATGATGGTAAGAGGTAAGCTGGGGGCACCGGCCGGGCACCGGGTCGAACTCCGCTGTAGGAATATGGGGTCTGACCCACCCATGTGCAGGCGGCCTATATGTATATTAGCGAGCAAAGTTTCAAAACTAATGCATTTGATGGATTCAACCATTTTGGGGCAGTGATTAGTTTGAGTTTAGAGGAACTACCATATTAAACATTAAAGAGCTTGTCTGGTCAAATAGAATTATGGGGCAGTAGTGGTCTGTATACAAAGAACTTGCCAATTAAACTTTTTGACCAGAGGTGCTGACCTCTGTTGCCTCTAGCGTTCTATGACCTGGAGAGCGTGGCGGCTATTGTTGTGACAATGTCCCATCTGACGATCATTTGATCTTTTCCTCTGCTTGTGCTGCTCCTCAAATGGAATCTGACAGCAGTCTGCTCCTTTCTACAGCTGAGGTATACAGTGCACATAGGCTATAGAAAGGGGCAGGCAGCTGTCACGTTCTGTCTGAGGGGAGAAGATCACATGGTCGGCAGACAGAACATCTGGTCACAATGAGTTCCTCAGGTCATGTGACACGCAGGTAGGAACCTCTAGGCTAAATAACGGGTCATTGGTAAATTACAGCTATACTGACTACTAAAACATTGCACCGATTTTTTTACTTCACTAGACAACCCCTTTTAATTCACATTTCTTACAGGTTAATATGTATTTCCACAATCCCCGCCACAAAAAAAAAAAATATTTTGGCTCCGAAATGTGCTTGCACTATATAGTCAGGGAATTGATGTCACTACAAATGGGTCAGAAGGCAAATTTCACTCCTAAATGGAGCATCATTATGGATAATTTTAGTTCTCCGTTTTCCTTAAATGTGGAGACCCTGCAATAGACCTAGGCCGGTTCTCATAGCTATTTTTGATTAATTGGGTGGAGGCTACATTGCAAAAAGAAAAAAAAAAACAACTTACAATAAGGTATAAAGGCTGTTGGAAGACTTCATATGTTTCACCATCTAGACTTACCACTGCTGGGAAGTTTTCAATGCCACTATGAGAAGATGACTACCTTTTTCATGACTTCGCCATTATGAAACTTTCTGACATTTACAGCATGATTAGCTGCAGTGTACAATCATCTGTCTTTGACTCTCTAGAACTGCGGCCACATTTTAGTATCACTTCAGAAAGTGACCCAGCAGACCAAGATGATCTTGAGGTGGAGGAAGACCCTAATGTACACCTACACCCTACTCAACAGGCCAGCGAGGTGCCTAGTGCGGTGACTGAGGATAATGTGCACACCTCCGGAGTAAGCACTCTTAGTTCCACTGTCTCCCATGACTTTCAGAATGCTCACCGAACACTTAGTATGCAACTGGAGAGATTAAAAATGGAGTCCAACAGGTAAGCGAACTGTCTTAAAAGCAATGTAGCACTCCTAATTTGGGAGCAGTAATTTAAAGGGGTCCCAATCCGACCTCTGTGTATTTGCGGCGTAGCCACCCGCCCTCAGCTAATCGGTCTGGGTTCCGAGCGGCAGAACCCCGGCCAATCAACTATTGATGACCTATCCTGAGAAGTATTTTTACTTCCACTCTAAGATTTTCTTTTAACTCTCGGGAAAACTTCTACACTTTCATATACACTTTAAAATTTCTATTTTGTGCAATGTTATTAATCCTGGAAAGTTGGGACCTTTTGACAAATTGTAAAAATATTCATTTTCTTAGACATGATATATGTGGACTACAAACAAGTCCTTTAACCCCTTAATGAGCAACAAATTTTTCCTTGTCGCATTCCAAGAGCCTTTTTAATTTTTCCATCGACATAGCCATATCAGAGTTTCTTTTTTATGGGACATGTTTTATTTCTAATGGTACATATAATGTACTGCATAACTTTTTAATTACTTTTTTTTTTCTTCTTCTTCTAATGGAGATCTGGGGGAACAAAATCTTTTTTTTTTTGGAGCTCATTTCTACAGCGTTCAGTGCGCAAAATAAACAATATGATAACATTATTGTTTGGTCAGCATGATTTTGGAATACAGTTTTTTGTTTGTTTTTTTTAATGATTTATTTTTCTACACAGACATTTTAAAAAACATCTGCCTTTGTGTTGCTGCATTTCTAGAGCCATAGCATTTTCGTTTTTCATTGACGGAGCTCTGTAAGAGCTTGTTTTTTGGGGGTTGAACTCTAGTCTTTCTTTATCCAATTTTTGGGAACATAGCTTTTTGATTGCTCTTTGTTTCATTTTTTCAGGAGGCAAGATCAACAAAATCTGCAATTCTGGCATGTTTTTTTTTTTTTTAAGGTTGTTCACCGTTAAGTATAAGGGCTCCTGTCCACAGGTGATAGTTCATTGCGTTCCCCGCGGCTACAATGCGGCTGCAGGTAACACAGTGAACACTATCCCTAACATTGCTATGGAAAGTGCAGCCGTGGCGTCCACGAGCAGAAAATCATAGCGATTTTCCGCTTGCGGGAGTGATATCGCTGCATGCCGCAATTTGCTGCAATTCTCCGTGGTGAGCCTATCTCTCAGGTAGGCTCACCGCAGAGAACTGACAGCTCTTCTCCGTGCTTCCCAGGATATGTGAAATTAATTCTGCAGGCCAGTACGATTACACAAATATCACATTTATATAGGTTTTTGTTTTTTTGCAACTTTTTCACACAAAAAAACCCTTTTTTTAAATCACTGCATTCAAAACCCCCTGACATATTTTTTATTTTTGTAAAAGGTGCTGTGTAGGTCTGCTTCATGCAGCTGTTAAAATTGTGTGTTAATTTTTTTTTTACATAGTACATGGAGAAAGGCGGGATTTTTATTTTTTAGATCTTTTGTTTTCTAATGCTTTTAAACTTTTTTTTTTTTTCGTCCCACTAGCGGAGTTGAATATTACTGTGTTTTTTCATTCTTTTAATACACTTCTATACTTGAATTTAGCAGAGCCCCATAGTCCACCATACGGTAGCTGGCAGACCCGCAGGGTATGTTCAGGCCTCCGGGTACCAGAGCAACCCATCGGGACCCTGTAATCACATTGCGGGGGTCTGATTGGTGAGAAAGGGAGCCCCTTCCCGCTCCTAGTGTTTTACATGCCACAGTCGCACTGACCGGTGCATGTGAAGGTTTAAATAGCAGGGATGGTAGGTTTCTCCTGTTTGAGCAGGTGATAGTCTGGTATCCAACTGTTTAACACACCTGCTCTCCCTGACTCTGGAGACTTGTGCCAGTAGCCGCTGTAAAAAGGCGATTACATCAGAATAAAGCCCATTAATGGCCACCCTCAAAAGAAGTATGAGCGGCCGTTAAGGGGTTAAGATATGTTACTTTAATCTCTTATGGATGACCACCATATATGTACACCGTAAGTCGGGTGTATGGAGAGGGCTCAGGAGCGGCATCTGCTCCATACTCGGCTGATGTATGTTATCTTTGGCAGCTGACACCGGGCTGCAATCGGAGTTAACTGCCATCCCAACCATTAACCCTTTAGATGAGCAATAGAGGGAGGTAACTCCCCCTGTCACCTGAACAGCACTCTCCACGACAAGAACGTGGTATGCCATTCAGTTACCATGGCGGGCTGTGTCCTTGTGAACACTCCCAGGCCTGCCATGGATGTCTTCCTATTAAGTTTGTGCTAGAGCTTAAAGGGGTTGTCTCGCGAAATCAAGTGGGGTTATACACTTCTGTATGGCCATATTAATGCACTTTGTAATATACATCGTGCATTAAATATGAGCCATACAGAAGTTATTCACTTACCTGCTCCGTTGCTGGCGTTCCCGTCTCCATGGTTCCGTCTAATTTCGGTGTCTTCTTGCTTTTTTAGATGCGCTTGCGCAGATGGATCTTCTCCCTTCGGCTCGTCTCGAAAGCATCGGCGTTTTGGCTCCGCCCCTTGTACGCGTCATCGCGTAGCTCCGCCCCCGTCACGTGCCGATTCCAGCCAATCAGGAGGCTGGAACCGGCACGTGTCATGGGGCGGAGCTACGCGATGACGCGTACAAGGGGCGGAGCCAAAACGCCGATGGTGCCGAGCAGAGCCGAAGGGAGAAGACCGCACAGCGCAAGCGCGTCTAAAAAAGCAAGACACCGAAATTAGACAGAACCATGGCGACGAGGACGCCAGCAACGGAGCAGGTAAGTGAATAACTTCTGTATGGCTCATATTTAATGCACGATGTATATTACAAAGTGCATTAATATGGCCATACAGAAGTGTATAACCCCACTTGATTTCGCGAGACAACCCCTTTAACAGAATGCCTGCAATTGTATGATGTATTGCAAAACTGAAGTGTTGCTGTATATTGTGATCAGGCAATCGCTAATTCAAGTTCCCTATGGAAAAACTGTGAAAATAGGATTGATAGTCTTTTTACTTATTAGTAAATTTAAAGTGTCAAAAGCTAATAGAAAAAACGTTTTTTTTCTAAGTTGCCACATCAAAAAATATAAAGAATTAGTAGCACCACATTCGTAAAATTCCAGTGAACGCCATTAGAAAAAAATACTGACATCTAAAATCACTGGGTTTTTTGGGGAGTTTTTGGGCCGCTGAAAAAATAGAATAAAAAGTGCTGAAAAAGTTGTATGTACCACATAGAAAGTACAGCGCGTCCTGCAAAAAACAAGCCCTGACACTGGCCCATCGATGGAAAAGTAAAAAAGGTTATGGGAGTCAAAAGATGGCAACAGAAAGCATTTTCTTTATTGGTACCTTTATATTAAGTAGTGCAACATAAATTTGGTATCACTATAATTGTAGTGACAGAGTAAAGATGGCATCATTGAAAAATACAACTCCTCTGGCAAAAAAACAAATGCTCCAGCACTAGAGCCTTGTCACCCGAGAAACTTTATAAAAAGTTAATTTTTTTGAAAGTGGAGAGGACAAAATGACAAAGGGCTGCAGTGTGAAAGCGTTGATTTAGTTTTTAATGAAATCCTAAAATGTTTTGTCTTACATGATCTTTTGTAGGCTTTTAGAGGAACTGTTACACAAGGAGAAGGAATTTCAAGTATTACTACATCAGGCTATTGAAGAAAAGGATCATGAGATCAAACGGCTTCAGCAGCGCTCACAGCCAATAAGTAAGGAAAAGCAAAAGAAAAATTCTTTAAACCTGTATATGGATGTGTTAAAAACTTGGTGTCTGTATGTGAGCGTAATTTGATTGGCTCTATTGGGAATATAAGAATCAATTGGTCAAATCTTAGAGGGGTTGGCCAGTTTAATATTATCCCCTTAGTGACCGCCAATATGCCTTTTACTGACCTCAATAATGGGCTTTAAACCTGAACATATACGTATCGTTTTAAGGTAGTACCATGACTGACTACTGACAGCGAAATAGAAAAAGGCTTGGCAGCATAAGTACGTGCAAATGATGGAAAAAAACTTTATTCACCAATAATGCAGACAGGTAGCGACGTTTCGGCCAAAGTGTGGCCTTTTCCAAGGGGGCCGGGGATTCTTTACTCCTCACGGGATGGGGGGGGGGGTGCACCATCATCACTGAACACTGTGACAGTAAATGAGGGGACTCCTCGCGGGGAATATTTACACGCAACACGGACCTATGTGGTGCACGTAAGTCATATTTTTGCAGGTGCGCGCGTTTGCATGCCTGTAAAACACTGACATGTGAACACATCACAGGAGAGCGATGGTCCTAATAGACGCACAGTTTAGTGCGCATGTATGTGCGCACATAAACACGCATGTCTGAACGAGGCCTTAAGCACAAAAGAGGCCCATTGCGAAGGGGTTATTTTCCCAAATGATGCTGTGGATGTGTCAAATTCCCATGTGCAGTGGCTTTCTGATGATAGACATTTTCAGACTACGAATGTGACATTTTAGCTGGCACAATCAACAGAAATTATACCCAAGTTGTCTAACAAGTTAATTTTTGGTTCAGCTATTCCAGGTATTTCAGTGTCCCATGTAAGAACCCCCAATACATGCAGTGAAGACCTGGAACTCATCTACTGGCTGCAGCAACATCAAGTGGATGAGGACACAATAAACAAGGTATGTAATACCTCTCCTTGTCCACTGTTTAAAGGGGTTGTCCCGCGGCAGCAAGTGGGTCTATACACTTCTGCATGGCCATATTAATGCACTTTGTAATGTACATTGTGCATTAATTATGAGCCATACAGAAGTTATCAAAAGTTTTATACTTACCTGCTCCGTTGCTGGCATCCTCGTCTCCATGGTGCTGACTAATTTTCGGCCTCTAATGGCCAAATTAGCCGCGCTTGCGCAGTCCGGGTCTTCTGCTGTCTTCAATGGGGCCGCTCGTGCAGAATGCCGGCTCCGTGTAGCTCCGCCCCGTCACGTGCCGATTCCAGCCAATCAGGAGGCTGGAATCGGCAATGGACCGCACAGAAGCCCTGCGGTCCATAGAGAGAGAGGATCCCGGCAGCCATCTTCAGCAGGTGAGTATGAAGACGCCGGACCGCCGGGATTCGGGTAAGTACTACCCGGTTTGTTTTTTTAACCCCTGCATCGGGGTTGTGTCGCGCCGAACGGGGGGGAGGGGGGGGGGGTTTAAAAAAAAACAAAAAACTGTTTCGGCGCAGGACAACCCCTTTAAATTGACATTGGTTCTCACTCACAAGATACTGTAAATGTATAATGGTGTTCTTATAGAGAAGAATTATTAGGAGAAAGCCTAAAAAAATACAAAAGAAAGTATAGTGCAATATATCACCTAGTACCACAATGTGGTTCCATGGTAAGGTTCCCTGGTGCAAGCACAGAGTCATGACTGACTCCTAGGGTGACGTCACATTGTGATGTTTTCTTGGTAGACTTTTTGTGGGGTAGTTTGTTATTGCCTTTCCCCGTCATCTTGTACTCCTTTTAAGAACCTCGGATGGGAGGCTGAGTCAACTTTGAGCTGGCTACTTGAATCATGCTGGCATAGAACCCGCAACCTTCAGGTCATGAACGAGAGCTTAGGACTGCATTTCTGCTGCCTTAACACTCTGTACCACACTATAGGTCATCAGGATAGATCATCAGTAATTGATCGTCTGGGGTCTGTCGCACAGTATTACGATCGATCAGATGACTGGGCGCATGGTGTCAGAGCTGCAAATACACAGAGGTCAGAGATGAAGTCTCCGCGCCGACCTCTGTGAAGGGGCCGGCGCTTTTAACTGCAGGCACAGCTTTATAGATTTCCCTGTGGGCTATAATGACTGTACAGGCTATCAGGTCTAACATTCACCATCAGGGCTGCTGTTCTCACTATTCTTTTTTACTTTTGTGGATTTGTAGATCAGGGTTATTGTACCCTTAACAGTATTGGTGAGTGTGTGATACAATTGTCTGCACCTTCCCAAATTTTCATCTCGGTTTATCCATTATGTCTCAGAGACCTGTGGTAAATTTCTACAGGGGATAAACTATTCCCAAAAAATTTGGGGGTTTGGGAGAGGTGTGCTTGAAGTGGGCTTATGGCGATTTTCCATGGCTCGCCACTCTTTGAACGGGTCTCTTTCAACCTGTATTTAAATTTACCACCTCAGAGGGAACTACAAATCTGGGATCCCTCACTCCCTTTGCTGTCTGTTATTTATTAGTCTGGCGTCGTCAGGGGTCTATTTATCTTGACCTCTGTTCTTGACCCTGATTAGGGGTACCAGTGTCGTGATTTATGGTGGTTTGTCCAAGCGTCTATTCTGTGATGGGCATTTAGTATTCTAGACTCCTCTGCCTCAATGAGTTATTAGTGAGAATATAATTTATATATGCTCTATTCATTAATGTATGTTGTTTACTTTTAAGTTTCTGGCAGAAGACTATACACTGGAGGATATACTGTGGCATGTTGCACGAGATGATTTAAAATCCATGAATCTAAGGTAAATTGTACTACGTGATTGCATGTGTTTGCATTATAGTATCTGGGAAAGTAGTATAACAGGTTACGTTGTTCTGATATATGTAGTGGAAACCATTTTCAATCAGAACAATAATCACATATAGTACAAAGGGATTGAACACCTGCTTTTTGGCTTAACATTATTGAACGTTGTAACATGAGGCCATTGTAAATTGGACAGTTTGTGTATTAAATCATAGCCTGCTCATTAAATTGTTTTTAAAACAATGAACTGTCAAACGCTTTGCCTGTCACAAGCTTCCCCTCAAAAATCTCACACATTATTCCTGAAGTATTTCTCAGTGTTCATTATGCACTTATTTTCTGGAAGCGTCACAGTAAAATGTGATTGTTCTCAGCAAGAGAAACCAAGTAATCTTGTAGATATGATACCATTTAACCCCTTGAGTGGCAGGTTTCCTACCACCCTGTCGTGCCCACCAGGGCAGGTTTTTTAAAATGGTCTAATCATTGAATTTCAACTAGTTTTGCAGTTGCGTCTCAAGAGCCATAACTTTTTCATTTTTCCATTGACATGGCCGTATAAGGGCTTGTTTTTTGCGGGACAAGTTGTGATTTTTTAAACAGGGGGGAGGAAAAAAAGAAATGGGGAAAAAAGAAAAAAGGGGCCATGTCATTAAGGGGTTAAATAATGTATTAACTTCCTTCTCTGGATCATTACTACGCACATGGATACCACATGTGTGATTGTATTTTTGATTTTTTACAAAGTAAAGGGAGACAAGTGTTTTTTTTAATTTTTTTAATAATTTTTTTACTTTTTTTTTTTTTAATTTAATTTTTTTATTTTTTTTTTTTGTCCCTTTAGGGGACTTCCACAGGGACCCATCAGGACCCCTGATCACATTCCAGGGGTCCGATGGTGACAGCCCTTTACATGCTGCAGTGACAGCCCTTTACATGCTGCAGTCACATAGACTGCAGCATGTAAAGGGTTAACACAGCAGAGATCGGAGGTTTTCTCTGATCTCTGCTGTAAGAGCAGGTACCTAGCTGTCCTCTGATAGCCAAGCACCAAGCTCTCCCTGCCACAGAGACCATCGGCTTGCTTCTGACAAGCCGATGGTCTCTATGGCAACCTGTAAACAAAGCAGGAGGTTGCCGACATGTGGCAATATCTTCTGCTGGTTTTTCACAGCCCTTGCTTTGTTCTCTGTGGGTCTGTGCAGGCAGAGCACACTGTCACAGCTTGTGGCATTGTGCTCTGCAGCTCCCATAGTGATACATAGCCCGGAAATCTTCCGGGCTATGTTGCTATGAGCAGTGGAGCTCGTCACGGAACTTTTCCGGGCGTGCCACTCAAGGGGTTAATGGCTAACCAATATACATGATATTATAGCGAGCTTTCGAACCTACTCCGGGTCCTTCCTCAGAGCTAATAGATATAAAGACTCATTTATACAAATACATATACATATGATCGTATGGGAGGGCACAAACATGGTGTGATTAATTTGCACTTAAAATGAATTCCAGAACAGGTTAAGAAGACAGAGACCTGGTGTGATGTAATAGGACCTAGATGAATACCAGAAAGGGATGAGCATAACAGTAAATTTTAGCCCAGTGACAAGGATTGTGAGTAGAGATGAGCGAGCACCAAAATGCTCGGGTGCCCGTTACTCGGGACGAAATTATCGCGATGCTCGAGGGTTCGTTTCGAGTAACGAACCTCATTGAAGTCAATGGGCGACCCGAGCATTTTTGTATATCGCCGATGCTCGCTAAGGTTTTCATTTGTGAAAATCTGGGCAATTCAAGAAAGCGATGGGAACGACACAGCAACGGATAGGGCAGGCGAGGAGCTACATGTTGGGCTGCATCTCAAGTTCCCAGGACCACTATTAAGCCACAATAGCGGCAAGAGTGGACCCCCCCCCCCTCCCAACAATTTTTACTTCTGAAAAGCCCTCATTAGCAATGCATACCTTAGCTAAGCACCACACTACCTCCAACAAAGCACAATCACTGCCTGCATGACACTCCGCTGCCACTTCTCCTGGGTTACATGCTGAACAACCACCCCACCCCCGCACGACCCAGTGTCCACAGTGCACACCAAACTGTCCCTGCCCAGCCTTCAGCTGCCCTCATGACACGCCACACATGTCTATTTATAAGTGCGTCTGCCATGAGGAGGAACTGCAGGCACACACTGCAGAGGGTTGGCACGGCTAGGCAGCGACCCTCTTTAAAAGGGGCGGGGCGATAACCCACAATGCTGTACAGAAGCAATGAGAAATCCAATCGTGTGCCACCTCCATCTGGAGCTGCACACGTGGGCATAGCAATGGGGAACCTATGTGCCACACACTATTCATTCTGTCAAGGTGTCTGCATGCCCCAGTCAGACCGCGTTTTTTTATAAATAGTCACAGGCAGGTACAACTCCGCAATGGGAATTCCGTGTGCACCCACGGCATGGGTGGCTCCCTGGAACCCACATACATAAATATATCCCATTGCAGTGCCCATCACAGCTGATGTAACGTCAGCTGTAATGCAGGTGGGCTAAAAATTAATTTGATTACACTGTAGGCGAGGGCCCCCAAAAATTGGTGTACCAACAGTACTAATGTACCTCAGAAAAATTGCCCATGCCCAACCAAGAGGGCAGGTGAAACCCATTAATCGCTTTGGTTAATGTGGCTTAATTGGTAACTAGGCCTGGAGGCAGCCCAGTTAAAATAAAAGTTGGTTGAGGTGAAAGTTTCAACGCTTTAATGAGCATTGAAACGTATAAAAATTGTTTACAAAAATTATATGACTGAGCCTTGTGGGCCTAAGAAAAATTGCCCGTTCGGCGTGATTATGTGAGGTTTCAGGAGGAGGAGCAGGAGGAGGAGGAGGAATATTATACACAGATTGATGAAGCAAAAGGTCCCCGTTTTCGATGGTGATAGAGAACGATGCTTCCATCCGCGGGTGCAGCCTACGTATTGCTTAGGTATCGCTGCTGTCCGCTGGTGAAGAAGAGAAGTCTGGGGAAATCCAGGCTTTGTTCATCTTGATGAGTGTAAGCCTGTCGGCACTGTCGGTTGACAGGTGGGTACGCTTATCCGTGATGATTCCCCCAGCTGCACTAAACACACTCTCTGACAAGACGCTAGCCGCAGGACAAGCAAGCACCTCCAGGGCATACAGCGCGAGTTCAGGCCACGTGTCCAGCTTCGACACCCAGTAGTTGTAGGGGGCAGAGGCGTCACCGAGGACGGTCGTGCGATCGGCTACGTACTCCCTCACCATCCTTTTACAGTTCTCCTGCCAACTCAGCCTTGACTGGGGACCGTTGACACAGTCTTGCTGGGGAGCCAGAAAGCTGGCAAAGGCCTTGGATAATGGTCCCCTGCCTGCGCTGTACATGCTGCCTGATCTCCGCGCCTCCCCTGCTACCTGGCCCTCGGAACTGTGCCTTCGGCCACTAGCGCTGTCGGATGGGAAGTTTACCATCAGTTTGTCCACCAGCGCCCTGTGGTATAGCATCATTCTCGAACCCTTTTCCTCTTCGGGAATGAGAGTGGAAAGGTTCTCCTTATAGCGTGGGTCGAGCAGTGTGTACACCCAGTAATCCGTAGTGGCCAGAATGCGTGTAACGCGAGGGTCACGAGAAAGGCATCCTAACATGAAGTCAGCCATGTGTGCCAGGGTACCTGTACACAACACATGGCTGTCCTCACTAGGAAGATCACTTTCAGGATCCTCCTCCTCCTCCTCTGGCCATACACGCTGAAAGGATGACAGGCAAGCAGCATGTGTACCCTCAGCAGTGGGCCAAGCTGTCTCTTCCCCCTCCTCCTCATGCTCCTCCCCCTCCTCTGGCCATACATGCTGAAAGGATGACAGGCAAGCAGCATGTGTACCCTCAGCAGTGGGCCAAGCTGTCTCTTCCCCCTCCTCCTCATGCTCCTCCCCCTCCTCCTCTGGCCATACACGCTGAAAGGATGACAGGCAAGCAGCATGTGTACCCTCAGCAGTGGGCCAAGCTGTCTCTTCCCCCTCCTCCTCATGCTCCTCCCCCTCCCCCTCCTCCTCCTCTGGCCATACACACTGAAAGGATGACAGGCAAGCAGCATGTGTACCCTCAGCAGTGGGCCAAGCTGTCTCTTCCCCCTCCTCCTCATGCTCCTCCCCCTCCTCCTCCTCAACGCGCTGAGATATAGACATGAGGGTGCTCTGACTATCCAGCGACATACTGTCTTCCCCCGTCTCCGTTTCCGAGTGCAAAGCGTCTGCCTTTATGCTTTGCAGGGAACTTCTCAAGAGGCATAGCAGAGGAATGGTGACGCTAATGATTGCAGCATCCCCACTCAGCATCTGGGTAGACTCCTCAAAGTTTCCAAGGACCTGGCAGATGTCTGCCAACCAGGCCCACTCTTCTGTAAATAATTGAGGAGGCTGACTCCCACTACGCCGCCCATGTTGGAGTTGGTATTCCACAATAGCTCTACGCTGCTCATAGAGCCTGGCCAACATGTGGAGCGTAGAGTTCCACCGTGTGGGCACGTCGCACAGCAATCGGTGCACTGGCAGATTAAACCGATGTTGCAGGGTGGCAGCGTCCGTCTTGGAGTTGCGGAAATGTGTGCTGACCGGCGCACCTTTCCGAGCAGGTATGACAAGTGTGGGTAGCTTTTCAGAAAGCGCTGAACCACCAAATTAAAGACATGGGCCAGGCATGGCACGTGCGTGAGGCTGCCGAGCTGCAGAGCCTCCACCAGATTACGGCCGTTGTCACACACGACCATGCCCGGTTGGAGGCTCAGCGGCGCAAGCCAGCGGTCGGTCTGCTCTGTCGGACCATGCAGCAGTTCGTGGGCCGTGTGCCTCTTATCTCCTAAGCTGAGTAGTTTCAGCACGGCCTGCTGACGCTTGCCCACCGCTGTGCTGCCGTGCCGCGCGACACCGACTGCTGGCCACGTGCTGCTGCTGACACATCTTGATTGCGAGACAGAGGTTGCGTAGGAGGAGGAGGAGGGTGGTTTAGTGGAGGAAGCATACACCGCCGCAGATACCACCACCGAGCTGGGGCACGCAATTCGGGGGGTGGGTAGGACGTGAGCGGTCCCAGGCTCTGACTCTGTCCCAGCCTCCACTAAATTCACCCAATGTGCCGTCAGGGAGATATAGTGGCCCTGCCCGCCTGTGCTTGTCCACGTGTCTGTTGTTAAGTGGACCTTGGCAGTAACCGCATTGGTGAGGGCGCGTACAATGTTGCGGGAGACGTGGTCGTGCAGGGCTGGGACGGCACATCGGGAAAAGTAGTGGCAACTGGGAACCGAGTAGCGCGGGGCCACCGCCGCCATCATGCTTTTGAAAGCCTCCGTTTCCACAAGCCTATACGGCAGCATCTCCAGGCTGATCAATTTGGCAATGTGCACATTTAACGCTTGAGCGTGCGGGTGCGTGGCGGCGTACTTGAGCTTGCGCTCAAACAGTGGCGCTAGCGACGTCTGGACGCTGCGCTGAGAGACATTGCTGGATGGGGCCGAGGACAGCAGAGGTGAGGGTGTGGGTGCAGGCCAGGAGACGGTAGTGCCTGTGTCCTCAGAGGGGGGTTGGATCTCAGTGGCAGGTTGGGGCACAGGGGGAGAGGCAGTGGTGCAAACCGGAGGCGGTGAACGGCCTTCGTCCCACCTTGTGGGTTGCTTGGCCATCATATGCCTGCGCATGCTGGTGGTGGTGGCTCCCCAGCTGATCTTGGCACGGCAAAGGTTGCACACCACTGTTCGTCAGTCGTCAGGCGTCTCTGTGAAAAACTGCCACACCGTAGAGCACCTTGACCTCTGCAGGGTGGCATGGCGCGAGGGGGCGCTTTGGGAAACAGTTGGTGGATTATTCGGTCTGGCCCTGCCTCTACCCCTGGCCACCGCACTGGCTCGGCCTGTGCCCACACCCTGACTTGGGCCTCCGCGTCCACGTCCTATAGGCCTACCCCTACCCCTCAGCATGGTGTATTACCAGTAGTGCAGAAACAGAACGCTGTAATTAAATGTGCCGCTTATTGGCCTGTGGTTGGAGGCTGACTTCGCTTACGGAACGCCAGGAAATAATTTTGCGCAAGCCTGCTGTAACACTTAGCTGGCTGCGTATGAATTAGGAGGACTACTACACCCAGCACAGACCCAGAACACTGAGGACAGTCACAGGCAGCCCAAATAGATTTTTTTTCCCCAAATGTTTTTGCAAAGGCCCACTGCCTATATTCAATAAATATGTCTTCTGTCCCTGCCTCACAATATATGTGTTCTGTCCCTGCCTCACAATATATGTCTTCTGTCCCTGCCTAACCACCACTTCTGGCCCTGGAGTATTACTGCAGGGCGCAATGCTCTGCACAGCCGATATACAGTACTGCACACGGTTAGATGTGGCCCTAAGAAGGACCGTTTGGGTTCTTGAAGCCTAAAAGACTCCTAACACTCTCCCTATAGCAGCTCCGGCACCAACAGCACTTTCCCTCCTCTATGTCAGAACAAATCTGTGGCGAGCCGCGGGAGGGGCCGATTTTTATACTCGGTTGACACCTGATCTCGCCAGCCACTCACTGCAGGGGGGTGGTATAGGGCTTGAACGTCGCAGGGGGAAGTTGTAATGCCTTCCCTGTCTTTCTATTGGCCAGAAAAGCGCGCTAACGTCTCAGAGATGAAAGTGAAAGTAACTCGAACATCGCGTGGTACTCGTCACGAGTAACGAGCATCTCGAACACGCTAATACTCGAACGAGTATCAAGCTCGGACGAGTTTTACGGTCTCTAAATTGATGTTAGGGGGTCACCACCAGGCTAATGTCTTACCTCTGCTTTGGGTTTCTCATTAGAGATGAGCGAGCATGCTCGGTGAGGTCAGTTACTCGAGCGAGCATCGCTCTCGAGTAACTACCTTCTTGTCCGAGCGTTCTTGGGGGGGGGGGGGGGGAGCGGGGAGGAGAGTGAGAGATCTCTCTCTCTCTTACGCCCACCGCCTCCCCCCCCCCCCCCCCCCCGAGCACGCTCGGAGGAGAAGGCAGTTACTCAAGAAGAGCGATGCTCGCTCGAGTAACTGACTTTACTGAGCGTGCTCGCTCATCTCTATTTCTGATATCTCATAATCTCCGCTGATGATTTAAAAAAAAAAAAACCTCTGAGATTCATTCCATTTTTGATAGTACCAAAGGTGGTTATAAACCTATATTCCCAAATTCTTCTGTGAAGTTAGGACTTAAAATTGACTTAAAAGTATAATAACTTTCATATGTTGTATATGTGTCTATATATTTGTTGAAAATGCATAACTGGGGAAGAGTTATGAAACTAATTGTAAAAGCTGTCTTAGTTGCCCCCAGGAACTAATCACAGCGCAGCTTTTATTTTGTATTGTGATCTGGTACAAAAAAGCTGCGCTGTGATTGGTTGCTGGGGGGGCAACGACAGCTTTTGCCTTTTAGATAGTTTCATATATCTGCCCCAATGTTTTTGGAATGAATCTCAATGTTCATGCACATTTTTCTCCTCATCTGGAGTTTCTGTGAATGTGTTTGTTCTTCTTTTCCTTTTCTATTCCTGAGATCTCCATAATGATTGTCTGTGTTCACAGAGGAGGGACTTTATGTGCGATCTGGAAGGCTATTGTGGACTTCAGAGAAAAGCAGTCTTCTTGATATACAGTACATCCCGTTGGAGTTGTTGCCCAAACCAGAGACGCTGCTGCACTTTACCCCAGTGTGTGTTCACCAATGTGAAATCCTTGCATAATCCCAAATACAGTCTGTCCTGCCGCCTACTGAAACCTCTAGGATACACGGGTCTGTGGAAGGGACACAGGACAATGTAGTCTTAATATTTAAACACCGTTCTTCCTGTTTACTGTGACTGCAGGTGATGAAGGGAAGCAAATATTTTCTTTAATTTGTCCATTCTTTGAAATGTGAGTGGCTGATAATGTATACACAGTAATGTGACGTCCAGGCTTTTATTTTTTTACTTATCATAAAAAAGACTCCCACACTTGGCACCTGCTGGCAAAGTGGGCATATTCTATGCTAACATAGGGACATTTACCCTCTTTTATTATTGCATATACTGTTTTTATTCATGGTTTTGGCTGAAGAGGGAAGCAGTTATTTGTTTTGGATTAATGTGCATCTGTTTCTCACTTCAACAATATCAAACTGTACCAGTTCAATATATGTATGTGCACTGAACCAACGTTGGCTTGTTCTAAAGCTGTTGTGACATTAGTCCCACTAATAAAGCTCTTCCAAACCTTGTTTATTTACTTAGACTGAAAACTGAGTGCTCTATCCTGTAAAATATATTGTGGGTATTAGCTGTGTATAAAAATGAGGCTAAATGTCTACACATATAGAGAAGACGATACATAGAAAAAGTGACATTGTCAAACTGGATTGCAGGATTGGGGAGTATTTAATCTGTTCCCACCCCATAATGTACATGTAAATGTATGCCATGGGAGGCTATCATTGCTGTACCATGACCTCATGATGATATGACTAGCGCTGTTAGTAATACAAGGGGGTGCTGATAAGTCTTAGGCTTTACCCAGAAAGAAACGAGAGGGGAAGATGAAACTTTACATTTATTCCACATACTGTCCACTGATGTCAACACACTTCGTACATCAGTATTCCAAGTTCTGTAAGCCTTGCAAAAAGAAGGATTTTTGGTTGTGCCTCAAACTAGTCATCCGTAGCAGCCATGGCATCAGAAATGGTGTGAAATTTGGTACCCTTGAGGTGTTTCTTCAGGCTTGGAAACAGATGATAGTCGGAGGGAGCGAGATCTGGTGAATAAGGTGGGTGGTCCACCAGCTGGAAGCCTAGCTCCACTAGTTTTGCTGTGGGCGCTTGTGCAGTGTGAGCGGAGGCATTGTCTTGCAGCAACAAGATTCCTTTGGACAGCTTGCCACGCTTTTTGGCCTTCAGAGCTGCCTTCAATTGGTCCAAAAGTTCAATGTAATACCTTGCATTGATGGTGGAACCATTTTGAAGGTAGTCCACTAGGAGCACGCCCTCCTTATCCCAGAACACAGACGCCATCACCTTAGTAGCTGATTTTTGCACCCTGAATTTCTTTGGGCGAGGAGAACCACTGTGCCTCCACTCTTTTGACTGCTCCTTGGTTTCAGGGTCATACAAATAAATCCAGGTCTCATCCATAGTGACCAGTCGATCCAAGAAGTTCTTATCAGTCCGGAAATGCTGACATATGGACTGGGAAGTTTTCACTCGCATGCTTTTCTGATCTGTTGTCAAACATTTGGGGACCCACTTTGCAGATAGCTTCTTCATGTTCAAATGTTCATGGATAATGACACAAACACGTTCACGCGAAATCCCCATGATGTCTGCTATTCCTTTAGCTGAAATTGGCCGATTCTCCAGTATGAGGTTGGGCACAGCATCAACGATCTCCGAACAACAACCTCTATCGATCGTCCAGGACATTCCTCATCATTGGTGCTGAAGTGGCCCGTTTTAAATTTGACAACCCAGTTCTTAACTGTAGAATATGAAGGGCATTGATCCCCCAATGTCTGCCACATATCACCATGAATATCCTTCGTGGACTTTCCTTCAGAAACAAGACTTTTATCACTCCTCTGCTCTCATTGGCTGTGAATATCGCCTTAGACTCCGCCCATTTGTTTTTCCACATGCCTAGAATACTGTTGCCATAAGCTACAAACACATAATTTTGAAAACATATATTAGACACATAAGGCTTTCATGTGATGTAACATTCGTTACCATAGAAACAAAAAAAGAACACAAAGCCAAAGACTTATCAGCAGCTCCCGTATGCTGCCCTGCTTCTGCTGCAATAGCTGGGATTGGAGAATACTTTACTATCAGCAGTTAGCCTTTACAATTAAAACAAACAGGACTACAGCACTGTACAAGAAAGGAAGCCGCCTGTGTCACTATAGAGGTTGCTCAGGCCTGGCAAAGGTCCCAACTCTACAACATCCTTATTAGGGGTATAGTATTTCTATGTACAGGCACAATATACTGCAGAAGTATATCAGCATATTGCTAAAGGGAATTCATCACCATAGTTATGCTGCTCTATCTGAACAAGGCATACACTAGTGACGGAGACCCGGATTGCAGAGCCACGTCATTTTTTCTTTTCTTTCAGTACTTTTATGAAATCCACTTTCTGTCCAGCAGTGCAAGCAAAGGTTGTGGTCTGCAATATTCATGAGCTTTCTTCCTACACTTAGCAGTTTTCTTTCTATGTACAACATTGGCAGATAGAGCACCCATTGGTCACGCTAAGCAAACTACACAAGCATCACATTGAGCAGAATACAGTGATTTTCTAAGTAGTGAATGAAAAAAGGTAAGTAACATGGAGATGTAATCGGGGTCTCGAGTTTTGTGCTCAGATAGGACAGCATAAATCTGGTTAAAAGATTCCCTTCAATAAATAAATGTACAAATTGTGCAATTGGAATCCGTATATAAAAGGTAAAACACATTAAAAAAAAATGAAGCTCTGTAAAAAAAAAAATGAAATTAATATAACCCCTATGTATAGGATATTCCAAAGAGCCTAACAACCTATAATTATATGTAAGCTTTACTTGTACCCACCAACATTTTTCAAAATGTAATTACAAAAACATTTGGGATAAATGTATGTTTATAACTGTGTTGGGAAAGCAATTTCCTGTTCTGCTATATCTATGCCATTGTGTACAAAGCAAGGTCCATAAAGACAAGGTTTGATGAGTTGGGTGTGAAGCAACTAGAGTGGTCTGCATAGAGCTCTGAGCGAAGCCCCATCAAACACCTTGGGATAATTTGGAACATAGATTGTGAGCCAGACCTTCATCAGCACCTGAACTTACAAAAGCTTTTTTTATCTGAATGGGAAGTAAAAGTGAAAAGTCGGTTAATTAAATCTGACTTCTCTTTTTATTAATTGACCCAGCAATAAAACATTTTGAACAGAAAAGCCCCATCCTCAATTGTGCTAGGAGGGCACACTGGTAATTCAAAAAACAATAACCGGTGTATTTGAAAGATTGAGATGTATATAAACATTGTAGAGGAGGTGAACATAAAAAAATGGAATGGAATGAAAAACTGGGTGAGGGAAAAGGCAAAAGAAAAACCGAAAATAAATTAATGTTAAAAAAAAAATTGCATATATTTTTGCTTGTACTTTACTTATACCCAGATAATGTTTATACTTATTTCTATGTTTTCTTACATACGGATTTATTTTCTGTTCTACAATGTGAAAATGTCGAAACTGAATGGCAACAGCCATGCTACACAAATAGTGCAGAGATGGCAGCGTGCCTAGGATGTTTGCTAGTGTGCCAGAAATACTGGTGGCCCATGTTACATTTGTCTTTGGCAGTTACTTTTGGGGTCTTTCTCCCCACTTTCAAGATTGCTACTGTGGTCTTGGAGTGATTTAAACAGGATGTGCATCCCTAGGAGGAGTTGCAACCGTCTCACATCTGTTGAAATCAATGGCCATTAAAATTACACTTGGTCAGGTTTGAACCTACAACTCGAGCACTGCAAAGCAGCAGTGCTAACAACTCGGCCACCACATTTGCCTATTCTTCCTGTTGTGGAGCAGAGCAAACACAAAGATGAAGGGCAACATGATTTTTTTCAAAGCCCATGCAGATGTTCTCTTTGATGGAATTTGAACCAAGGACCCTGGATTCACAGGGGAAATTTTAGTCCCGTGTGTGAAATTAGCTTTATAGTCTTCTGAAAGGTGTTTAGCTATGTGAACCATACCTCAATGCAGTCCTCCTTGAGAAGAAAAGATATGTCAGGAGCCAGGCTTTGTGCGCCTTTATTTAACAGGCAAAGTAAGTGTAAAACTTACACTAACAATCTCTTTCATTGAAACACATTTTACCAATTAGCTCTTAGAGAAGTTATTAACCCTGCCAGGACGTAAATGTACATCATGGAAAGGCTTGTACTCTAGGGAATCTGTTACTGTGTGGGCAGCAGGTTGCTAAATGGTTTTGTGCAAAAAGAATCAGTATAGCTAGTGATTTATCGAAATCTCTTCCTATTCTGGGTTTGGCAGTCCACTGGGCTGTAATATTTGTGTTTTGCACCTATCTCTTCATGTACTGTCCTATAGGGCAGACTGCCACTCACTGATAGTGCTGCCCACTGGACTGCCATGACCAGAATAAGCAGAGATTTAATGCTATAAACTACAAGTTATAGTGAATCTTTTTGTACTAAACTATATAGCAAGCTGCTCAGCATCTGCTGCTCTATAACAATGTAATGTCCACATTACAATGTGCGGGTTCCCTTTAAGTCTCCATGACTGAAATTTATGTCATGGTGATTGTGCAAGCACAGGAGCTGTGCCCGCATGATCACTGTGTGAGCCTGGCACTGATTAACTGTCAGGCTCCCGCAGTGTCCAGGACTTTTACTACTGATGACCTATCCTCAGGATAGATCATCGATAGTGGTGGGTCTGCCACTCAACGGAGCTGAGGGCCTGGTCGACTGTTATCTCTGATTCTGGCCATTTAACCCCTTGAATGTCACAATCAATTCAAAGAATCCTAGCACTTTGACAGAGGGTCAGGAGCTCCTATTGTCCCCATCAGCCTCTGCCAATACATTGCAATAGCAATAGGAGGCCTAACAAGGCCTCTACCACTGCCATAAGTGAGTGTCTATTAGACACATTCTCCCCCATACTTTTGGCAGACTTGATGTAGGTTTTTGTAAAAATATAGCTTGGCTTGGATGCTTGTATGTTTTTTGTTACAAAAGACTTCCATCTTGGCCTCCTACTCCACACCCCAGAAATATGAAGAATATGGTTGTCACATGTACTACACTACCAGTACTTGCCAGAAATCCCTGCAGCCGCTTTAATGTTGCTGTAGGTCTCTTGGCAGCCTCCTGGACCAATTTTTTTCTGGTCTTTTCATCAATTTCTGAGGGACATCCAGTTCTTGGTAATGTCAGTGGGGTGCCAAAACGTCTTGATGACCACCTTTACTGTGTTCCATGGTATATGTAATGGCTTGAAAAGTTTTGTTCTCCTTCTCCTGACTGATACCTTTCACCAATCGGATGCCTGTGATGTGTTGTAAGCTCCATATGGACCGTGGCATTTAGGGTTTATTCCTACAAGCGTATATTGGCCAGCATTTTCATGGCTGACTGATATACGCTTCCATCTAGTCTAAGCCATTGTTTCCCAACTCCGGTCCTCAAGGCACGCTAACAGGTCATGTGTTCAGGATATCCTTTAGTAAGAGCACCTATGGCAATGTCTGAGGCATTCACAAGAATAACCTCACCCGTGCAATACTGAGGAAATCCTGAAAACATAACCTGTTGGGGGTGCCTTGAGGACCGGAGTTGGTAAATGCTGGTCTAAGCAGCCCCCCTTCCCTCCCACTCATCAGCTCTCTGCCTCTCTCCTGCATTCGCAATGGGAGGGGGAAGGGTGGGGGCGGAGCTAAGCTCAGCTCAGCTCTGTCCTGCCCACTAACATTGCTGGCTATGGACAAGGGGATGGGGAGGGCTTAGCTCTGCCACGTCTCGCCCACTCCCATTGCAAACTGTTCGGAGGGGATGAGAGAAGCGGAAAGCCGGTGAGTGGAAGCGACAGCGTATATCGGCGGGCCGTGAAAACCCGAACGATATACATACGTCTGCATAAGCCCTAACTGAGAGAATGTCAGGAAAATCCTACTAGAGGAGATGAGCTTTATATGGGGTACATCGGAATCACTCTACATAATGGCAGTGGAGTACTGACTACTATTTATCATGAGTTTAAATGTGATTAGCTAATTCTGAACACAACCACATCTCCAAGTATAAGGGGATGTGGTATTTTTCCCTCCCTAAGAAATTTTTAGTTTGTTTCCTAATGAAATTGTACAGATAATGGGGCACATTCAAGGTGGAAATATATCTGAAATGATTCACCTTTTGTCAGATTTTTTTTTAAACATGTCAAATCCTAGCATTTTAACTCCTTAACGCTGCATGGCGTATATGTACATCCTGGAGGTTTGGGGTTTGTAAGTAGGAGGATCCTGCTCTATTCAATGCGGGTCCCTGATGTTTCTTACAGTCGCACGCAACAGCTGTGATCAGCAGTGGCACTGGTCGAAACTGCTAGACCTTTAATTGCTGTCATCCGTTCTGACAGCCGCATTTAAATGCCCTGAACAATTGTCAGTGGCTCTCGAATGGGCCTCCGCGATGAGATTGCGGGTTGCTGTACGGTTGCCATGGCAGCAGGGAGCTTTATGAAATTGCCCAGGGCTGCGATGGCAGATTGCCTATCAAGCCATGCTTGCGGTGTGGCTTAATAGATTCCATATCAGATTGAGGTATAAAGTAATACTATGGCATTACATCACACTGCAGGAGTGAGTAAACCACTGCATTTCTTGTTCTCTGTGGGGACAAAAAAAAATGAAGAAAAAGACTGTTTAAAAAAGTTTTATTAAATATTTAAAAAAAAAATAAAAGGTAAGTTTTTAAAACCCCTTTCGCTATATTTATAAAAAAAAGAATTTAAATTAAAAAAAAACATATTTGCTATTGCTGCATCCATTGAAGTTCGGTCTATAAAAGTAATGCATTATTAATAGAGATGAGCGAACGTGTTCTAAACGAACACTTACGCACCCAGACACCGGCTTTACCGAGGACTTCAGTGTCCGCGCGTAAAGATTCGGCCGGCGCCGGGGGGCGGGGAGAGGCGCGGCGGCGCGGGCGGCAGCAGCGGGGAACAGGGGGGGGCCCTCTCTCCCTCTCCCCCCCACTCCCCGCCGCACCCCCCCGCGCTGCCACGGCGACCCCCGAACTTTTTTCGCCCGAGCACGGAATTGCTCGCAAAGTTCGGTGCTCGGGCGAAAAGGGGCGGAGCCGAACACGTTCGCTCATCTCTAATTATTAACCCTGCACTGTGAATGTTGTCAGAAAGAATAAAACTATGCCAGAATTGTGCTTTTTTTAGAAACCCGTCCCAAAGAAAAAAATTTAATAAAAACATAATTGCTGACATAATTGAATGGCTGTGATCGGTTAATCCAGCGGATTTTATTAGCTGACGCGGCGCTGGATTAACCAATCAGAGCATTAGCTTCCTGGAGGCAGGGTATTCAAGCCCCGCTTCCAGGAAGAACTGCTCTGTCGGCTTGAAGGAGGACACAGGAGGATCGGAAAGCCGGGGGAAAAAAGAGTGAGGAGAAAGTGGGAGAAGGGAGACTAATATATATATATATTTTTTTAATTGATAAAAAAAATAACACACATATCAGAGAATGGAATTGAGGGGCACCCTGAGGTATCTCCACTGCCTTAGGGGTTAGTTTAACAAGGCCTGAAAATCATAAGTGTTTTGAAACTCTAACCAAAGGCTCCATATTGCAATTTGAATCCTGAGCCATTAACCTTTCCATTGACATGATCTCATTTAATTCCTGGATCCATTCAAGGGTAGTGGGTGTTTGTGGAGTCTTCCAATATCTGGGGATAACAGCACGTTCTGCAGTTAAGAAATGGTGTAAGATATCCTTCTTTATTGATTAGGCGGATCCTAGAAGGATGGAGAGCAGGGCAGGCTGAGGGGACATTGTAATAGATCGTGTAGGACAAGGACACAATGTTCCAGAATGGTCCAAGTGACGGACAGTCCCACTACACGCATGGTACCAGTGCCCAAGCCGCATCTCCAGTAGCTTGGTGAGATAGATGAACATATTTGATTTAGCTGTGCTGGGCCTCCGTATCATCATGTTAAAAGCTTGTAATTCTTTTCCTGGACTTTACAGGCCATGGGCAGGTTGTCGGACAGTAGAAATGCTTTGCTCCACTCTTCTGGTGTAATGGGGGTAGGGGGCTCTTTTTCTCATGTGCGCATAAAGACAAGGTCCTGAGTGGATAGGTCCTCGATCAACCACCTATAAGTTTGTGAGAGACTAACAAAAAAGAAACGTCAGCCGCATTCAACGAGCCACGTGCAAAATGCAGTAAGGCTGGGGGAAAAAAAACAAAAACACGTCACAATGCGTGTCAGAAATGCCAAGCCGACCTCAAGGTTGCGGATCATCAACCAAAGAAGTACAATGTATCAAAAAAAGAGGAGGCAGCATAAACGGTGCTTCAAAAGGTAAAAATTGTATCCTTTATTGTTCCATTTTTTTTTAAAAAGGCAGACAACGTTTCGACCGGTGTCGGTCTTTATCAAGCCTATATAAAACATACTGATAAAAACATCCAAATAACAAATGAGTCTCCTAAATTATGTTCAGTTAAAAAATATGTACAAAATATATATACAGAAAGTACATACCATCAAGATAGTGAAACAAAGCAAACGATCCATGCTCCTGGATGTTACCCCACTGGCCTCTCACTTGCTTATATAGTGTGCATATCAACATAATGACTACCACCTGACCTCAAAGGAGGTCAGCACCAACCACTTCCGGGGAGGTCCACCTGTGTTTCCATGGTGAAATGAAACTCATTGATACTGACGTCATGGAGACCAATCAACAGTAAATTCCCAATAAACTGCTGCACGAATCTACATCACCTGCGATAGCAGACGAATAATCGTCACGTCATAATGATCGCCGCAACGGCATGTAGTTGTGTCGTATATCTGCTGCACGAATCTATACCACCTATGATAGCAGACGAATAATCGTCGCATAGTCGTCGCGTCATAAGCGAACGGCGGAACGGCACGTAGTTGTGTCGTATATCGTAAAGGCTGGAAGTAACCGCTGGTCATTACACAGAACCACAACGTTCACACTAGCAACACAAGAACGTACAAGGACACGTCAGCACGTAGTCACGCCCACGGCGATCACATGACCCCAATGCTGTCACATGAGCGCAGGAGTACTAAGGCCCGTCATCACTTTGTTAAAGGAGATGTCTCGAGGAAGCAGTGATTTTTTTTTTTTGCCCAGTCCCCCTAATTAAACATACATTACTAATTACCCCTGTAAATTACTTTCCTAGCTGGTTTCTACTTACCGTTCCAGCGTTTCAGCAACTTATAAAACTTTTTCCCAAGATGGCCGCCAGCTCTTTTCGCATCGCTTGCTGTAGCCCGACGTGCGCGCTCCCGAGACGCTACCAGCTGTGTCTCCATGGCAACCAGACGCCCAGCAGCCGCCGACCGGACCCCTGGAGTGAACACCGCCGACCTGTCACCCACCGCCAGGCACAAGGTAACCGGCGCAGCCCCCCCCCCCATCACAGCCCCCCCGGCCCAGCGACAGCCCCCCCCCCGGCCCAGCGCTAGTTCCCCCGGCGCAGCGGCAGCCCCCCCGGCCTAGCGACAGCCCCCCCCATCGCAGCGGCAGCCCCCCCGGCCTAGCGCTAGTTCCCCCGGCGCAGCGGCAGCCCCCCCCCATCGCAGCGGCAGCCCCCCAGCCTAGCGACAGCCCCCCCCATCGCAGCGGCAGCCCCCCCGGCCTAGCACTAGTTCCCCCGGCGCAGCGGCAGCCCCCCCCATCGCAGCGGCAGCCCCCCCGGCCTAGCGCTAGTTCCCCCGGCGCAGCGGCAGCCCCCCCGGCCTTGCGACAGCCCCCCCCATCGCAGCGGCAGCCCCCCCATCGCAGCGGCAGCCCCCCCGGCCCAGCGCTAGTTCCCCCGGCGCAGCGGCAGCCCCCCCCGGCCTAGCGACAGCCCCCCCCATCGCAGCGGCAGCCCCCCCGGCCTAGCGCTAGTTCCCCCGGCGCAGCGACAGCCCCCCCCCCCATCGCAGCGGCAGCCCGGCGCAGCGGCAGCCCCCCCGGCCCATCACTTACCAGGACAGCTGGACGGCGGGACAGCTGGGCGGCTTCTCCGGAGGCTCGGCAGCTCTGCACCTTCCTCTAACAGAGGAAGGTACAGAATGGCCGCTCCAGCGCGCTCCCGAGCAGTGACAGCTCGTCTGCGCATGCTCGGGAGCACACTGAGGTGGCTCGTGCTGAATGAGAAGACCGGACTGCGCAAGCGCGTCTAAAAAAGCAAGCTGCCGGCGAATTTAGACGGAACCATGGAGACGAGGACGCTAGCAACGGAGCAGGTAAGTGGAATAACTTCTGTATGGCTCATATTTAATGCACGATGTATATTACAAAGTGCATTAATATGGCCATACGGAAGTGTATAGACCCACTTGGTTTCGCGAGACCACCCCTTTAATGCAAGAATGTACGTGTATACGTAAACGCCCATCTGGCTATCGTACCCAACGGGATATTGTCGTACTGCGGCATCAAAGCCACAAGTGTAAATAGCTGTCTCAAATCAGCTAAATTACATGTCCCCCAAGACAAAACTAAAAAAAGAAGAAACCTAGTGATCATGAATAAAGTATATAATTAAAAATTAATAATAAATACAGTGCCAAAGTGAACCATAGACCAAAAGTAAGTGATCAATGAAATTTATTGTTTATTGATAAAATTAACATATCGCCATGTGAAGAACAAAATTAATAAAATCTTTTAGAAAAAAACGTGTGGCACAAATAAATCAACAATTACTGAATCAACAGCCCAAGGTAAAGAAAATTAGGATACTTATAACAAAAGCAAAATATAACCTATAAACACAAACAGAAGGGGAACATCAACTGTGCCAAACATAATGATGTTTTAATATAGGTGGAACCCCTTCGAATTGTATCGTATACGGGCCGCGGAGCTAGTCCAGGAACATGGAATATAGGAGACATCTGAAAAAAAACGAAAAAAATATTTAAAAAAATAACAATGTAACACAGCAACTGACCTAATACACAATGAAAAAAGAAGAAAGGATCCTAATAAACGGCATGAAGTGGTAGTCTATATTGAGACCTTTTGGGGCCAGAGTGTCGAGCTCATAGATCCATTTTAGTTCCTTTTTTTAAAGCATACCTTGGTGATCGCAACCTCTCTCCAACGGGGGGACGTGGTCGATCACTTGAAACCGCAATTGACTTATCGAGTGATTTTTCTCTACAAAGTGTTTAGGAACTGGCAACTTAATCAGTTTGTTCCTAATTGTGCTTTTATGGTTTACAATCCGTGTACGGATCTCTAATGTGGTCTCCCCCACATAACCAAGTCCGCACGGATAAGTCAGCAAGTACACCACAAAAGTAGAGGTGCAAGAATATCTGTGTTTAATTTTGAACCGCCGACCTGTGTGTGGGTGACAAAAACTGTCACCACGCACCAAGTTGCCGCAACAAGAACAGTTGAAACACGGAAAATTTCCGTGCTTCAGAGGGACCAATAGGCGTTGTGAAGAGAGAATACTTGGTTCTAGATACAATCTGACCAGTTTGTCCTTCAGATTGGGTGACCGCCTGTAGGCCATGACCGGCCTCTCCTGAAATTCATTGACATTGTTACACCCATTGGATAGCATCGTCCAATGTCTATTAATGATCCCAGAAATTGTTTTTACTCAATACCCCAAACGTGGACTCTATTGGAGCATTTCCTTCCTTTCGAAGTCAAGAGGGTTTCACGTGGCACTTCTTTTACCCTCGTAATTGTCTTATCAATGAGTGGCTGTGGATATCCCCTACTCATGAATTTGCGACCCATCTCCTCCAATCTCACGTCTACAAAAGAGTCATACGTGACCCTCCGTACCCTCAGCAATTGACTAAAGGGTAGGGACTCAATCATTTTACTGGGATGAAAACTGTTGAAATGTAGTAGGCTGTTCCTGTCTGTAGCCTTCACAAAAAGATCCGTGATTAACCTGTTCGCATTTTTCTTAACCAGAACGTCCAAAAATTGGACACTCTCAGTAGAAGACACCAAAGTGAATTGGATTTTAGGACAAGCGGTATTGAGGTGGTTCTGGAACTCTACCAAAGAGTCCAATGTGTCTTCCCATACCAGGAAGACATCATCGATGTAACGTAGCCAAGAACGTGGGCCAGAACTGTAAAGTGTATACATACAGTTCTTCAAACCTGCGCATCACAATGTTAGCATACATAGGGGCGGTTTTTGAGCCAATGGCCGTGCCCTGCAGCTGCCGTAGTACACACCCACAAAGACAAAATAGTTCTTTGCGAGTATGAACTCGAGCAGCAACAGGACAAAACCCACACAGCCATTGGGGTATCCACCCTCTCTAACATAAAAATCAACAGCCTCAAGACCAACTATAAGTTTGTGAGAGGTACTTGATTGGAGGCGACTTTTTAGTGAATAGAATCTCAAATGGAGTCAGTGCGGCTGTGAATGCAGAGTTGGATATGTTAGTGTTGAGAAAATGTGAGAAAATGTGAAAGTTACACGTATGAGAGCCAAGAGAGTGAGATTTCTGGGTGCAGGTTTTTAAGTTTACACTTTTTAGTACATTATATGGTGCATTACATAGTAGCAGTGAAAAACAAGTCCTCCGGCATCTACATGGATGGATAAATAAAAGAGTTATGATTTTTTTTTAAAGTGGGGAGGAAAAAACAAATATGGTGAAAAAAGGGCAGCATCCTTAAGGGGTTCATATGGGTGTATAGACTTTTTAGATACACTGTATATATGAACTGGCCCTTAAGGGCTTAACAGAGGCTTAGTGCTTTTTCTCCCTGCACTATGAATGTTTACTCAAGGTGCTTAATAAAAGATACGAATTATACAACTGTGTGTTGTTAGTTTAGTTAGATTGTGTTTGTCTACAAAGGGCTGTTCACATGTTTTATCTAACCACTGACATCTGCGCTTTTCTAGGGCTGTTATAAAGAAAGGTCTAGTGCAATTTAGTTTTTAACGGTACTGGTGTACCTTGATGCTACCGGAAGCTAGGGGTTTGACAGGGCACCCCTAGCTCCCTATTGACTGCATTTGTGAAACTGCTTGAAGGTCCTTTAGCATCTTCTGTATACTGTCCCCCTTGCATTTCCCGTAGGAGAAGGGCTGTGCCTTTGCTCCCTCACTGTTCTGTGCGCCCAGTTTTCTCTCTGTAGTCATGTGCCGAAGTGGACCCCACTGTGGGGGATCTTCACCCCACTGCCCCCCGGAGCCCACAACTGTAAGTCTCCTGTCCCTGCTATTCTGCCATGTGCGACTGTCGGCTGTCCCCGGACCCCACAGCTGTAAGTGTCCAGATCTCTCCCTGCTGTTCTAGCATGTGTAGCTGTCGGCTTGAGCTGTCCTTGCTGTTGTGCCATGTGCGGCTGTCGGCTTGAGCTGTCCTTGCTGTTTTGCCATGTGAGGCTGTCCCCGAACCCCGCAGCTGTAAGTCTCCCATCCCCGCGGTTCTGCCATGTGCACCCGTCGTGTGCAGACACCCCTTCTGACATTCATCCCCGCTGCCCTGATGGAGGAGTACGAAAGACGGGCCACGGCACTGTTACAACAGTGGGGGCAAGATCCCCACAGTGACCTCCACTTCGGCACATCACTGCACAAAGAAAACTGGGCGGACGGAGCTGAAGAGAAGAAACTGGGGGGAAAGAGCAGTAAGGGAGCGTATGCACAGCCCTACTCCCAGCGGAGATGCATGGGGGACAGTATACAGAAGATGCTAAAGGACCTTCAAGCACCTTCACGAATGCAGCCAATCGGGAGCTAGGGGTTTCCTACCTCCAACGCCTGTCAAACCCCTAGGTTCTGATTGAGTCAAGGTACACCAGTACCGTTTATAACTGGGATACCCAGGTAATGTACTACAATATGTTGAAGAAAGCAGCATTAAGTTTTCTGCAGTGCCACCACAGGGAAAATTAAGGATGTTCTCCAACTTTTTTTTTTTTTAATTTGGCATAAAAAATTAAAATAGCCATTACTCACCCTTTGACTGTGTCTCCAGCCCTGCACCACTGACCCAGTCCCCTTCACTCTGTTGCCCACTAAACAGGAAGTGAAGACATTACAGCTCAGTGGTTAGCACTGTTGCCTTACAGCGCTGGCATCCTAGGTGTGTATGTTAACATAGTATGTTAGGATGAACAGGATGCACATGTCTTTTTTTTTTAGCTTATTACCCCTCTAATGTTGATCCAGAGGAAGACAAAATAAACTCAATGAAGTAGAAACTAATTTTCCTTATTTGAGAGAAAAAATTCCTTCCGACTCCAATCTGGCTATTGTAATAATCCCAGGATCACTAACTCTTCTGAAGTAATTAGTGACTATAACATGTAATATTGTTACACTCAAGAAAGGCATCCAGGCTGGGTTCACACAGGGTGGATTTGCCACGAAAATTCCATCCGGAATTGCGCTGTGGCAGGTCTGCCTGCGGCCACTAATCCCGGGATTCGCCAGCCATGCGGACAAGATTTGTCAAAAATCTTGTCCACATGGGGCGGCGAACCCATCACAGCAAAGACCGCGGCAGCTGGGAGCACCGGCCACAGTGGAAAAGCATGTTGGCCCCTTCGCTGCCGCGATCAGGGAAAGAATTCACAGAGGGACCGCGCTCCGTCTGTGTCTTCAGCCGACTCCCGCGATGTTATCGCGAGAGCCCGGACTGTTGCCATGGCAACAGGACGTCAGACACTGGCATCCTGTAGTGCCAATGCCTATGATCGCTGTATAAGCGATAAGGCATGGCAGGGCAGTAGCCCTGCCATGCCTTATCACAGCGGTCAGAAGTACTGCGATCAAAGTCCCCCAGGGGGACACAAGTTGTGTGAAAAAAAGATTTAAAACATGAATTTAAAAAAAATGTAAAAAAAAAAGTAAAAAAAACACCTTTTTTATGCTTTTCCTCATATTAGCATACAAAAAGGTTAAAAAAAAATTTAAAGCCCACATATTTGGTATTGTCGCGCTCGTAATGATGTGTACAACAAGCTGCACATGCTTTTGAGTGTGCATGGAAAAAAGCGTAAAAAAACCCACAAAAAAACTGAGGCAAAATGCTAATTTTTAGCATTTTGCCTCCCTAAAAACGCAATAGAAGTGATCAAAAAAGCCGTATGTACCCCAAAATGGTACCAATAAAAACTACAGCTCATCTCGTAAAAAATAAGCCCTGATAGAGCTCCGTACATAAAAAAAATATAA
The DNA here is from genome assembly GCF_035609145.1 of Eleutherodactylus coqui. Lineage (NCBI taxonomy): Eukaryota > Metazoa > Chordata > Amphibia > Anura > Eleutherodactylidae > Eleutherodactylus > Eleutherodactylus coqui. Next base: position 227,199,086 of record NC_089837.1, read on the forward strand.
CAAATTGCAGGACTTTGAATGCAGCAATTTAGAAAAAAAAAAGATTTCCAAAAAATGGGTTTTATTGCAGAAAAGTGGAAAAACCTAAAAAAATGTAAGAATTTTGGTGTCGTTGTAACCGTAGCAGCCAGCAGGAAAAACAGATTGTGTCATTTATGCTGCATGATTAACTTTGTAAAAAAAAAATCTATGGCAGAATTGATGCGCTTTCTCTCCCTGTTATCATAAAAAAAAGGAAAGTTTACAATATAGTCAAATGTACCCAAAAGTGGCACCGATAAAAACTACAGTTCGCCACGCAAAAAACAAGCCCTTATACGGCCGCGCCGATGGAAAAATAAAAAGGTTATGGCTTTTGATAAATGGAGAAGACAATCCACCAAAAATCATTGCGTCCTTAAGCCCAAAATAGGCCATGTCATTAAGGGGTTAAGAAATATATTAAAAAGAATCGGGCCCAATACTGACCCCTGTGGTACCCCACTGGTAACGGTGACCCAGAGTATGTACCATTTATAACCACCGTCTGCTTTCTATCACTGACCAGTAACTTACCCACTTACACACATTCTCACCAAGACCAAGCATTCTTATCTTATATACCAACCTTTTATGTTGTACAATATCAAACGCTTTGGAAAAATCGAGATATACAAGATCCAGTGACTCTTCATGATCCAGTCTAGAACTTACGTCCTTGTAGAAGCTGATCAGATTGGTTTAACAGGACTGATCTCTCATAAACCCATGCTTATACAGTTTTACAGCTATTTTCCTTGTGATACTCCAGGATAGCCTCACTTAGGGCTAATGCCCATGGATGGATTTGCACCGCGGTTCCCGCAGCTTAAATCCACAGCAGAATAACACAGCTATTAGGTTCTATGAACCCAATAGCTCAGTGCTCACATGTGGGATTCTGCCGTGGATTTACGCCGCGGGAAAAAAATCCCAGGAGGTCTCCGATTATATTGTATTAATGGAGAATGCAAGTTTTCCACGATTGCCAGCGGGGCTATTTTGTTTATCCTCGCATAAAACCGTGGGTGCATCCCGCTCCATCCGTGGGCATGAGCCCTTAAAAACCCTTCAAACATATTTTGTAGCAGGTACACTTTGTAACTATTTTTCAAAGCCTTCAATCAGCAGATGGCAGTGCAGACTCAGTTTTAGGTCTACAAAGTCTGTATGTACAATTTTATAACCAGCTTTCAAACAAAGTGTAGGATAAATCTCTAATTATATTGTAAGTGGTAGTACAATACCCATTTTTAGGGCACTTTCAGGTGAGCGTATTTCACATCCATATTTGATTTATGCTCTGATAAAAATCTGCCGTCTTACTCACATGTGCATTTTTCACGACCATGTTTGAAATACACAGCAATATTGTCTGTTTTCCGGGAAAATGGATGCATGCGTATTGTCATCTGTATTTTGTGGTGCATATTTTTGTGCAGAGGTTTTAAAGGACGCGCAAGAAATACGAAAGCTTTAGATCTGCAGGAGACAGCCCCTTAGAACAGATGGCACAATACAACAGCACAGGAGGATGGATATCACTCTGGAGGAGCTCATTAACAAGGTGTTAAGAGTTTATGCTGCGCTAGGCATTTTTGGTTCTCACGCCCCCTATTGGTGAGTCAGCTTAAAGCCGCTGCCTATAAACTTTTAGATATTTGTTGGCCAAACACGTTACGCTGCTAACTATGCCTCCCAAATACACATGGAAGCTTGCATAGATATGGTGGCCAAACCAAACTTGCTACATAGTTATTGTAAAAGAACCAAACTTACTACATATATATATGGTATCAGAACCAAGTTTACTACATAGATAAGATAAAAGAACAAAGCTTACCAAATAGGACCTTTTTCTGTGATTTTTTTTTTGTATCTATCAATTCAAAATTGACAGAAGGTGGCCATACTTGCTAGTATACTGATGCAAAATACAAGGGCAGGTATAGACACCACATTTCACCTCATGCAGATAAATTGCTAAATGGAGAAGCTTGCACATACCAATGAACAAACACGCACACACCACATATTCAGAGTGGATGCTTAATATTATACTTGCCCATATGATAAATCACAGCTTGCTGTCCTGCACCTCAAAAGTGAACCACACTGGTACTCACACCCTGGGTTTCCCCAGCATTTAAACCAAACTGCTTGCTGCAAAAGTAACAATAAATACCATTAAGTGTTGATACCCTGTTTCCCTGAAAATAAGACCTACCCTGAAAATAAGACCTAGCACGATTTTTAAATGGTGCCCAAGCAGCTATACATGTAAAAAAAAGAAACATTTCGGAGCAAAAATTAATATAAAACCCTGTCTCATTTTCAAGGTAACACGGTAATATTTTGACCAAAATATGCAAACTTGCAACCCACGTCAAGAGTTGTCATTATCTTGTGAGTCCCTACATCAACAATAGAAATAAATCACAAAAAAAGGACATATCAATTCAAAAATCACAGAAGGCAGCCATATTTTCTGGTATACAGTGGTTGTATGCAGATGCGCAAATTGCTATGTGGAGGAGCACTGCACAGGTGCAATATACTGGTGAGCAGAACACTGTCCAATCAAACTACTAACGACCACTTGTTTGTTTGCATGTACGTATGTAAGTATGTGTGTGAGTGAGTCTCATAGCTCGGCTCTCTGGTGAGGTCATAGGCTGCCCCCTAGCGCCATTATGGCAGGTCCTAACACACTTAGAATACAACTAAGCAGCTATTATGTCAGACACAACTCAGCAGTCCTGACAGAACACACTGACCTACCTCCACCCCATAGATCCGATGGGCTGAAGGACCTGTGGTGATGTCACTGCTGTGGAAGAAGCCAAACTGTGTTTATCTTGTTTGGTAATCAAGCTGCTGTGTGTGATGTGTGGGGATCATAATGCATGTACCATGTAGCAGAGCTGTGTGGTGCATTACACCACCAGAAACACTGGTACTATAATTTCCTACACAACTCAGCAGTCCTGACAGAAGACACTGACCTGCCACCACCACAGAGATCCGGTGGGCTGAAGGACCTGTGGTGATGTCACTGCTGTAGGAGGAGTCAAGCTGTGTTTGTCTTCTGTGGTACTCACGCTGCTGTGTGTGTGATGTGCCACCAGAAACAGTGATACTATAATGTCCTAATAATTACTAGTTCATATATATTTATGACACACGTTTTGGGCAGGGGACTAAATAATTTTATAACTATAGATTAGGCTACTTAGTTAAATAAACGTAAAAATCCCCTGGTGCAAGCACAGAGTAATGACTGACTCCTAGAGTGACATCACATCGTGACATTTCCTTGGCAGACTGTTTTTGCAGGGTGGTTTGCCATGGCATTCTCCAGATACCTTTTACCCCCCAGCACGCTGGGTTCTCATTTTACTGACCTCAGAGGGCTGAACCATGCTGGGATTGAACTTGCGACTTTCAGGTTGTGAGCGAGAATATAGGACTGCATTTCTGCTGCCTTAACACACTGTGGCACACGGGGCCCCTTAGTTAACCCCTTAAAGACCAAGTGCTTGGTCCTGGGCTTTAATCCCGCCCGATAGCAGAAATATGGTGCAGCATTAAATCCTCAGCCCCTGCAATCAAGCAGGAGCAGGTCAGGTTCTCAGCTGTTAGTGACAGCTGAGAACCCGGAGCAGAAGGGAGAAGTGATTCTTAATCTGTAACCATAAGAACTGCACAAATGGTGGTTAACTGCAGGTTCATTAAGGGACTAGTCACCCTAATTCTGTTTGTGGTATATTCAATTTCTGCTTGTATTACTGTAAGCATGTCTACCCCTAATATATGGACTGGACAGGGCTCTCATATAAAAAATCTACTCATATTTAAAGTGTAACACACTATAAATCCTTGTTGACAGTAATGTACTCATCTGGCTTGCACAGTGTGTAATTGCCTAATTTTAGCATAATAAATATTATATATATTTATTTATTAGAAGTGCAGTACACAAGATGGCCTTGACTGCGAGAGATGTCTTCCAGGGCAGGGGATAACTTTGTTTGGATGGAATAAACTATGCTTTTCGAGTTGCTTCACAGGTTAGGAAGGGAGGTGATCTAAAGTGTAGCCATTCAACTCCTCTTCCTGCCACTCAACTGTGTGCTGATCTGCAGGCACAGCTGTGTGGGTGTGTCTGGAGGAATTAAAACCTCTAAACTCATTGAGTACATTGAATTTCCTTACTAAAAGCTGAGACAGAGCTGCTGCTGAAAGCCAGAGCTAGGCAAGGCTCTGATGTCTATGGACACCAGGCTGTGGTATGGCCACGAGTCTGATGGGGAAGAATGTCCACAGACTGACACCCAGTTGGGTACGTGTATGGACATTATTGTAACATGTAGTGGTGCTAGGCCACAGTGTTAGGCTGCATTCCCACGAAAGTATATCGGCTCAGTTTTCACGCCGAGCCGATATACGTCGTCCTCGTGTGCAGGGAGGGGAAGGATGAAAGAGCCAGGAGCAGGAACTGAGCTCCCGCCCCCTCTCTGTCTCCTCTCCGCCCCTCTGCACTATTTGCAATGGGGAGAGGCGGAATGGGGGCGTGGCTAATTCTCGACCTTAGCCCCGCTCCCGTCCCGCCTCCTTTCATTGCAAATAGTGCAGAGGGGCAGAGAGGAGGCAGAGAGGGGGCGGAAGCTCAGTTCCTGCTCCTGGCTCTTCCATCCTTTTCCCCCTGCAGATAAGGACGACGTATATCGGCTCGGCGTGAAAACCGAGCCGATATACGTTCGTGGGAATGCAGCCTTAGTAGTAAGTGAGAAAACTACAGTTGAGTTAGCACCTTCATGGGCAAGCATTTATTTTTATAGCACTAACTGTATGTGCTTACCCCTGATTGTATGTGCTGCCAGTGGCTGCTGGGTTTCCTTGTTATTACTGAAAATTCAAGAAGAATAAAGTTATTCAAACTTTCATATGGACTGAGTGAGCCGCTGTTTCTTTGCTGACCCCATTCCCCATGCAGACATTGCCACAATACACATACTCTTCACTCAAATAGAGATACCCTTCTCTTCTAGGCTGGTCTGTGTTGAGGAGGGGCAAAACCATTTTATACTCATCTTCCCTGCCTCACCTTACATCACCTAGATCCACCCATTGTGGTGTAGCTCACTGTTTGACCTTTCTATCACACTTCATGTTCAGCACACATACCATACATAACAAAATATAACTTATACACGGGCCCTTCACACTCACATACAAATATTCACAAAAACAATATTGTTTTGTAATGAGAACCAATAAATATTACTTCCTAAGTCTCTTGTGCAGAAAATATCACAAATTTTGAATTCACATTACTTTGCACAGGCACTCTACAGCACAGTACCCCAGCCTTCAAAATTTACCTTATCTTCCATAGAACGAAGAAAACTTCTCTAGACAAATAATAGAACCGTATAACAGATTTCACTTTCAATTTTCCGTATAACCTTTGTCAGGCCACTTCAGGTCTATTGCATGTGTGGGTGTGTATTGTCTGTATCTTAAAATCCACTCCCATGGTCTGTTAACCATATGTGGTAATGGTACTATGTGGAGACTTGGGACCGCACAGAAGATCCGCAAGCCAAGCCACCCATAGGGAAACATGGGCATCATCAAATGAAATAAAGCATGCAGATTTGATTTGCGGACCTTTTGGTTTCGAAAAAAAATCGCAGTGTGCTCCATTTCAGTGTGGATCCCACACGGACGGCTTCCATTGAAGTCAATTTGTACGATGTTCACCATGCGAGATAAACCGCTAAATATTTTATAAACACTTTAATACCTATTATGTGTTTTATTTTCCCATTTTTTTACATATTTAAAAAGGGGTTTTGGGAGTAAAATGTATGTATTTTTTTTTAAACTGCATATTAAAAAATCACTTAATTTAACTTTTTCAACATTATACTTTATTAGCTCAAGGGAACTTGAAGATGCGATTGTTTGATTGCTAGGATAGTACACTGCATTACTTATGTAGTGCCTTCTACTCTGCCTATGACATCAGCTATATTACACTCTTCCAGAGGCAAGGTTTAATATGCTGAGTTACATTGCAGACACAAAGGCCTCTGTTTGCCATGCAAACCAATTGGTACCTTGCCAGGTGCTAATGGGTGACATGATGCAGCTGTTATTGATTGTAGAATGAATGGAAAAGGTTAATCTGCCAGGATCTGAGGTTTCTCTGCTCCTGGCAATTAGGATGCCTTCACACGGGTCGAGAAAATCATGCGAGATTTGTGTGATGCAAGATGCACATGAGAAGGTACAGGCTCATAATATGGAAGAATCTGTCTCAAAATGGCCGCTGGATACAAAATGGAGCATTATAAGATGTAAATAAGCTTGTGCGTAGTGAAACAATAATTCAAGCAGAAATAGCTTTAGAGCATGAGATACGGTACAGTGTCTAATGATTTGTTTCTATTCTTCCGAGAACCAAGCCTGGTACAATCATTATCAGAAGAAACTCCCCCACGCCCTGAGATTTGGAAAAAGAACGAATCGTGCTAATAAGATGCTGCGACCATCCAAACTCACAAGGCAGGGAACCAGATAACACCGGGAAAGCGGATTTTTGAAGGACATTTTATATATATTCTCACGCTATGCTGCTCCTGAACAATGCATGATTCTTAATGTTTGTCTAAGCCAATGAGATTAACGTTGTGACTAATAACCCATTCCTTTCCTGTATTAGAACTATACCAAGTCAATAAACGCTCATTGTACGCCCGCCTTATGCAGAGTGAGCTGTATATCTGCCATGGCTCATCTCTACATATCTGAGGAAACTGATAACTATCTCAAAGTTTAGTTCTTGCTTTTCCCTGGTGCACCCAGATATGAACTAATTTGGACCTCAAGACTTGAAAGGTTATGTGACCGTGTAGTGGTCCTTAACACACAAATATGAACCCCATTCTTTTGAATGAGGTCATACATGTGAAGAATGTTTTCCTGCATGGCACCGTGATGCGATGCAGGAAACAAATCCCAGCATGTTCTATCTTTCTGCATGCTCTTGCATCGCAGCTCCCATTGTTTTCAATGTGGCTGGCAGCAGCATTGCACCACTGCTAGGTGCAAACGATGTGAGATCTCCCATTGAAAACAATGGGAGAAACTCTGCAATCTTCCGCCGCGGCTGCCAAGTAAAAAAAGAAAAAAGCAGCATATTCTGTTTTATCCTATAGTACACACGTAAGAACCCGCAAATAAGTCTTTTTTTAATTGCATTTTTAAAAAAGACAATACGCACTGCTTTTTTTTTAAAAGAACACAATTTTTTTGAGTGCCAAAAAAAGGTAATGATGAGGTATTAGTTTATAATATGGCCAAATTGTGCAAAAAAAAAAAAAAACAACAAAAAAATGTCTTTTAAATAATACTATTTGAAAATAAAAACTTTCGATAGTTAGGCCACATTACATAAGCTCTGGTCTTGTTTAGTCATTGTCTTGACTATAAAAGAGTCCATTCAGTTTCTGTATGCTGCCTGGTGTTTTACCGGAAGAAAAAGCGCTGCATGCATAGGCTGCTGTGCCTGCACTAGAGATGACAATGCAGCACAATGAAGAAAGGAGTTCTGTAAGCAGTTATGAAGTAGCTGAAGACCGGCTTCCCTACAAATGCTTCTCCATGGTACTCAAAACGGGTATTATTGCATCTAGACGCCACCAAAAGCTAGGGGTTTCACGGTTTCACAGGGAAAACACCCCTCTCACACCCCTAGCTCCCGATTGGCTCAATAATACCACTGCTGCCAGTTTAGTTTCTCCGTCGCGGCTCTCTCCTGCTTACCCTGCCGCTCCTGGCTGCTTAGTGTCCCTGGCGCAGTGGTGGCCTCCTTCTGCAGCAAAGCAGAACACGCCGCTGCTTTCACCTTTCCGCCGCTGGAGCTCTGGCCAGTCACTCCTCCGCAGTGCCTTGCGGCGGTGCCGCTGCAGACGATCCCCGCCGCTGTGTCCCGCTGTTCAGGTTAGTCACTCCTCTGCTAGGCCTTCTGCCGGTTCTGCTGCTGATGCTCCCCGCCTCTGATCAGTGACTCCTCTCCTGGGCCTTGTGCTGGTGGCGCTGCTGACGCTCACTGGCGCTGTGTCCCGCTGCGCCACTTCCATGGCCTTAGGTGTCAGTGGTGCCGCCACTCTGCCTTTACCTCTCAATGCTCCGGCACTGTCTCCTTGACAGCCTCCAATTATGGCAGAGCGGAGAGTAAGAGCATAGGAGCCGGCAAGGGAACAAAGGTGAGCGGCGGAGGGGGATTTCAGTGGAGCCAACAGGGGAGATATTGGCCACAGGAGATTATGGCCACCCATTGTACTGGGCAGCCAATCCTGGTGGGGGTGTGAATCTTGTCTCCACTCATTTTGCTGGTGGTGTCAAGATATAATAATACCATCAAAATGTACAGAGTAGACTCATTAAACATACTGCAAAAATTCTTAGAATTGGTAACTCTATACATTAAAAAATGACAAGTTACATTTTATCTGGAACATGTGTGTTAAGGCCTCTTGCAAACGGGCGAGGTGTTTTCATGCGAAAACAGTTTTGCATCCCTGCGGGAGTTCCGTTCATCCCATTGCTTTCAATGGGGCAACAGCAGCGACGGCTCCGTTGAAAGCAATTGGAGAAGCTTGCGATCCCGTGCCACTACTGCGACAGCAGCAGCAGGGGATTCCTTCATCACGGTAGGGAGTCCCAACATCACTGAACACTGTGGCAGCAGGGGAAGGGTGTTCAGTGATGAGGGGACTCCCCACGGGGGTGAAGGAGTTCCCTGCCACAGCTGTCACAGCAGTGGCAGAGGAACGCGATCTTCTCCCTGTGTTTTTAATGGGCCGGCATGACTTGTCACTGTGTCATGTAAGCTGCATTAGCTTCACGGCGGCGTTAAACCCTCTGTGGTGACATGTTTGAACGACAGCCACAGTTAGTTTCAACACTGGACAACGGTTGATGATTAGATGAAGGCTACCTATAATTTCTGTCTCACTGCAGGAGGAGGATAAAGGACCTGTGATGACATCACAGTCATATGATCAGGGGGCGGAGCTAAGAGCCGATATGTGTAAATTTGTGAGTTGTCATTTACTGGAGGTGTGCAGCAGTCTGACAACCAGGTACAAGCTGGCAGAGTTGAATATGACTGTATGTATTGCAATTAAGGCTGCAGAGGTTTGTGGGGGATGTAGTCTGCCCATAATCCCTCATTCACTGTAGAAAGATAAAGGACCTGTGATGACATCACCGTCATGTGATTACAGGGTGGAGCTAAGAGTCAGTGATAACTGATACCGGTATTACAGGTGCTGTCAGGCTTTGCATGTAACTCACACGTCACACACATGCACAAATTGGTCGGAGAAGTGGTCGTTAGTAGTCTGAAAATAGCCGAGCACTTCAGCGCAGATCTATTTCTGCAGCTCCCATTGAAGTGAATGAGAGCTATGGAAATAGTATAGCACAGCACGCAACACTGTTACCATACTCATGGGTATGCAGAAATAGCATAGCACAGCACGCAACACTGTTACCATACCTCATGGGGATGCAGAAACAGCATAGCACAGTGTGCAGCACTGTTACCATACCTCATGGAGATGCAGAAACAGCATAGAACAGCACGCAACACTGTTTCCATACCTCATGGGTATGCAGAAATAGCATAGAACAGTACGCAACACTGTTACCATACCTCATGGAGATGCAGAAACAGCATAGAACAGCACGCAACACTGTTACCATACCTCATAGGGATGCAGAAATAGCATAGCACAGCATGCAACGCTTTTACCATACCTCATGGAGATGCAGAAACAGCATAGCACAGCACACAACGCTGTTACCAGAACTGGACACAGTATTCCAGACCTCATCTGGAATACTGTGTCCAGTTCTGGGCACCCCACTTTAAAAAAGACATAGACATACTGGATCAAGTTCAGAAGAGTTACCAAGATGGTGAGTGGTCTGCAAATCATGTCCTATGAGGAACAGTTAAAGGATCTGGGAATGTTTAGCTTGCAAAAACGAATGCTGAGAGGGGACTTAATAGCTGTCTACAAATATCTGAAGGGCTGTCACAGTGCGGAGGGATCAGCCCTATTCTCATTTGCACTAGGAAAGACTAGAAGCAATGGGATCAAACTGAAAGGGAGGAGACACAAATTAGATATTAGGGAAAACTTTATGACAGTGAGGGTGATCAATGAGTGGAACAGGTTACCACGGGAGGTGGCCAGTTCTCCTTCAATGTAAGTGTTCAAACAGAGGCTGGACAGACATCTGGGATAATTTAGTGATCCTGCATTGAGCAGGGGGTTGGACCAGATGACCCTGGAGGTACCTTCCAACTCTACCATTCTATGATTCATACCTCATGGGGATGCAGAAACAGTATAGCACAGCACGCAACACTGTTACCATACCTCATGGCGATGCAGAAACAGCACAGCGCGCGACACTGTTACTATACCTGTTGGGGATGCAGAAACAGCATAATGTGCTGTGCTACTCTGTTTCCATAGCTCGCATTCACTTCAATAAGAGCTACACAAACAGGTCTGCACTGAAGCACTCTGCTGTTTCCGACAGGTGGTCCGAAGCAGAAGGCTGGGTTTTCCCATATTAGCCATGAAAAACCGAGATGAGAAAATCCCCTTAGGCTTCTATGATTGACATTCATGCCATGGGTCCTGTGCCCGCATGATCACCACAAGAGCTCTCTTGTTGACTGACAGCTGGACTCTCGCTGTAATGGCCAGGATCAGGGAAAATTCTGATCAGTAGACAATGATCCTTGTCATTTAACTCCCTAGATGCCGAGGTTAATAGCGACCACAGCATGCAGGTTGTTAGACGAACGGAGTTTCCTCTGACCTCATGAGCCCCCAGAAAATGCAATCATGGGGAGGCGTGTCCTAGCAGCTAATCATGGCAAATGTTTGTGCCTAGGGCTCCAGCATACCATTGCACAACCTGAGCCACCCAGCTCTTCCAGCGAGCAAATAAACAGCTCCATGGTCATCCACAGCTCATCTGACCACCAGTGAGCAGATTGAGGGGTCCATCACCCAGCTGTGCGCCCGCTGTGAGGAGCTGGGGTACCCGAGTTTCACCGCGACCTACAACACCTCCAGGACTGAGGACAGTGGGAAGCGGGAGCCGCATCTCACTTACAGCGGCGCCTGAGAGCCCTACACAGACTCCCACAGGAGACCCTGCACTCCTCTCTCTGTAAGTGCCATGGTATCCAAGCCTCTTGACAAAGACTAGCTGTAGTCGAAACGTTGCCTGTACCGCTTTGAATATGGAGTAATAAAGTTGCTGATTTTATTTTAAAACCCTCAACGGATGCTGCCACTTCTTCCTTGTTGCTCTCTGTAAGTCCGGGAGCTCGAGCGGCCAGATGCGACCCAGAAACCCACGTGTGGGAGACCCATGATCCCATAGCCCTCTGCCAATGACAGAGCGGGAGATACTCACCTCATCCCTCCGCAGGTGGAGATTGTCCCAAGCACCAGAAAGATCCACTAATCCCCGGAGGACACAGCAAAGGCACAGCAGCTGGATCTGGGAAGTGCCGGAGAAGAGACCGCCCCAGCTCCCTGGGCGAGTCCCCTGCTGCTCTGCTACACCCCTGCACAGCAGAGCCGGCAGCACATACACCAGACGGCTTACAGCCACAAGCAGGACAGGCTGTACTCTGCACACTGTCTCACAAAGAAGAGACCCTGCTTCCTCATCACCTGCAGCCCCTGTCTGGCCATTAGTCATACAATAGCATGACCTAACCACCATCTACAGTCGGCCAATTTTAAAAGCTGAGGACCTAACCATCATAAGCTCTGTCTAAGGACACTCTTCAGTATGAGAAGATCAGTGCAAAAAAAAAACTCTCCCCCTTAAAGAGCTTGGATTACTACCTCAGTCTGTAACACTAAGGGCTCAAGCCCACAGGCCATGACTCCGCCAGTGGAATATCGCTGCGCAGTGTGCCACGGCACACCGGATCCTCCGTATGCATCCCGCATGGAGGGCCGTTGCGCATGCGCAGCACAGCGCATGACGCGATGGCAGTGCCAGATGACGTGTCTGTCGGTGGGCAGGGCCGCATATTCACGCAATACTTCTGCTTGCACTCCAACTCTGATACCCCTCTCTGGGTTTCCACAGAGGAAATTGAAACTCACCCCTTAACTATCAACTCCATATTTATTATGGATACCGCCTAACCGCAGACCTCCAATCAACAATCACATTACGAGTCACTCTCTTCACGTCTGGGACTCTATAAAATACTCAGGGAATTTAATATCCCCTCACCTGCCTCTTATGCCACTCCTGCGGACCCCTATGTTCCCACCGGGAATGGAATCTTCAAAATCATTTAAAAATTGGAAAAGAACAGGCCTCACTAAAGTGTACCACTTACTTTCCATAAATGGAACCACCCAATTCCCTACCCTACAAGAAAAATATAACTTACTGCCTTTGGAAGATACCTACAACTAAAACATTTTACATCCTCTCTCCTTAAGAATACGCACTCTCCATTGACTTTAAGGGCTCATGTCCACGGGCAAAATAAGAATTAAAATCCGCAGCGGATTTTAACTCTTCTCCTGCCCGCGGATCCGCACCCCATAGGGATGCATTGACCACCCGCGGGGTAGATAAATACCCGCGGATGGTCAATAAAAGGGATTTTAAAAAAAATGGAGCATGAAAAAATCTGGACCATGCTCCATTTTCATGCGGGTCTCCCGCGGGGACGGCTCCCGCGGGCTTCTATTGAAGCCTATGGAAGCCGTCCGGATCCGCGGGAGACAAAAATCGGGATTTACTCACTCGCTCCGTTTCTTCTCTTCGCGCGGCGCCATCTTCTCTCCGTCGCGGCCGGATCTTTTTTCTTCGGGACGGCGCATGCGCGGGGCACGTCACCGACGTCATCATGCGCATCCGCCGAGCCGAAGAAAGAGAGAAGATGACGCCGCGGCGAAGAGAAGAAACGGAGCGGATGGGAGGTGAGTTTATTCTCATTTATTCCTATTTTCAGCGCTCATGTCCGCGGGGCAGGAGGGACCCGCTGCAGATTCTCCATGGAGAATCCGGAGCGGGCCTGATTTTCCCCGTGGACATGAGGCCTAACACCCTTCGAAAAATATTGTTATAAATACCCACATGCAAAAGGTCTCATTTCACAAATCTACTCCAGACTGGTGCATTCCTCCTACCGTACAGTTACCTTAAATCACACGCTGGAAAAGGGATCTAGGCGAAACTCTTTCTGAAGAAGACTGGACTCAAACATGGGAATCTACTAAGGTGCCAGAAACATATTAATGCTAGAAACTTTGTTTAAAATCTTACTCTGCTGGTACTTAACCCCCGACCAAATAGCCCATGCAGTACCTGGATACCCTCCCAATTGTTTCTGTGGATGGTCAGCGCCGGGAGATACAGTGGGGGAGAAAAAGTAATTAGTCAGATACCAATTGTACAAGTTCTCCCACTTAAAAAGATGGGAGAGGCCTGTAATTGACATCATAGGTAGACCTCAATTATGAGAGACAACAAGAGAAAACACATCCTGAAAATCACACTGATTTTTAACAAATTTATTTGCAAATTATGGTGGAAAATAAGTATTTGGTCAATCAATAACAAAAGTTCATCTCAATACTTTGCTATATATCCTTTATTGGCAATGACAGAGGTCAAATGTTTTCTGTAAGTCCTCACAAGGTTGGCACACACTGTTGCTGGTATGTTGGCCCATTCTTCCATGCAGATTTCCTCAAGAGCAGTGATGTTTTGGGGCTGTCGCTGGGCAACATGGACTTTCAACTCCCTTCAAAGGTTTTCAATAGAATTGAGATCTGGAGACTAACTAAGCCACTCCAGGACGTTGAAATGCTTCTTATGAAGCCACTACTTCGTTGCCCTGGCAGTGTGCTTGGGATCATTGTCATGCCACGTTTCATCTTCAGTGCCCTTGCTGATGGAAGGAGTTTTGCACTCAAAATCTCACGATACATGGTCCAATTCATTCTTTCATGTATATGGATCAGTTCTCCTGGTCCCTTTGCAGAGAAACAGCCCCAAAGCATGATGTTGCCAGCCCCATGCTTCATAGCAGGTATGGTGTTCTTTGGATGCAACGCAGCATTCTTTCTCCTCCAAAACGACGAATTGTTTTTGCCAAACAATTCTACTTTGGTTTCATCTGACCATATGACATTCTCCCAATACTCTTCTGGATCATCCAAATGCTCTCTAGCGAACTTCAGTCGGCCCCGGACATGTACTGGCTTAAGCAGGGGGACACGTCTGGCACTGCAGGATCTAAGTCCCTGGCGGCGTAGTGTGTTACTGATGGTAGCCTTTGTTACGTTGGTCCCAGCTCTCTGCAGATCATTCACTAGGTTCCCCCATGTGGTTCTGGGATTTTTGCTCACTGTTCTTGTGATCATTTTAACCCCACGGGGTGAGATCTCGCGTGGAGCCCCAGATCGAGGGAGATTATCAGTGGTCTTGTATCTCTTGCATTTTCTAATCATTGCTACCACAGTTGATTTCTTCACACCAAGCTGCTTGCCTATTGCAGATTCAGTCTTCCCAGTCTGGTGCAAGGCTACAATTTTGTTTCTGGTGTCCTTCAACAGCTCTTTGGTCTTCACCATAGTGGAGTTTGAAGTGTGACTGCTTGAGGTTGTGGACAGGTGCCATTACTATAGGTAATGAGTGGAGGACAGAGGAGCCTCTTAAAGAAGAAGTTACAGGTCTGTGAGACCCAGAAATCTTGCTTGTTTGTAGGCGACCAAATACTTATTTTCCACCATAATTTGCAAATAAATTTGTTAAAAATCAGACAATGTGATTTTCTGGATGTGTTTTCTCATGTTGTCTCTAATAGTTGAGGTCTACCTATGATGTCAATTACAGGCCTCTCTCATCTTTTTAAGTGGGTGAACTTGTACAATTGGTATCTGACTAAATACTTTTTTTCCTGACTATATGTTCCACATCTAATGGTCATGTCCCTGAGTTAAGAGGCTATGGATCAGAGTGTATTCCTTAAAATACTCAATCACAGGCCATAATCTACGCAAAAACCCTTGGGAGGCTCTATTAAACAAGCATTAATAATCTCCCCCCCCCCCCCCCCCCCGATTCTAGGAAACGAATTTGCTTATTTTTCCTAGCCACGAAACAAGTTATTGCTCGCTCGTGGCAAAAAGCATCTTTGGGTTTTACCAAGGTCAAGCGCAGGATGAATTGGTACCTGATTAATGAAAAACTGACTTCTATTCTAGCCGATAGACATGGGAAATTCCTGAAAATATGGATCCCATGGCTAGAATACACTATCGGTTCCCTAGTCTCCCTATGACAACAGTAAGTAAAGCACCTATTACATCTCCACTCTATAGCCCAAAGCTGCTTTTGGTAGCGTCCACCCCATGGCAAAAGTCTTGTCTCAAGGACCCCCCTACCACATCCCCCCTATTTCCCTCCCATTCCCCAAACCTCCCTTCCTTTCGTTTAATTCAAGTTAGGCCCTGGCCAGGCCGCCAGTACTCAGATTGCTTCACAATGCAGTCCAATTCCAAGATTGTTTTGGGAGTTAAGAGAGGATTTTACTATAACTTGCTCTTCTGCTGTGTCGTTTACTCTCTTTTCCCCTAATCTGTATGACTGCAAGAAGCATTTGCAATGTACTAACATAACAGAAATTTATTACAAAAGCTGTTTTCTGTATTATTGTGATCTCATGAATCTTTTTTTTTTTAAAGGAATTTTATTTAGCCAGGAATAAACAAGCATATAAATACAAATAATTGGCACCACAGGTGTCAGGTTCAGCAGGCAATCCATTGCATGAAAACAGGGTAGAGGCGATCTTCGCCTGCGCACATAGAGATATTTCTTCTTAGTATGCTATATCTGGCTAGTACTTTTTTATTTCTTTTATCCCCCCCCCCCCTTTTAAACTCTAGCTTTATTGATTATTACTGAACAACAGTTTAACCTTTGGATAGATCAATTGTAATCAATCAGAAAAAAAAAAAAAAAAAAAAAACAAACAAAGACTTAAACTTAGACCCCCCCAACCCCCCTGGCGCGACTCTCTTAAAGAAGAAAAGAAAAAATAAGATTTATTTTTGTGTGTGGGAATAGCGGAGAAAAAAAAGAAATAGTTTTCTGAGCATTGGGTCTTAACGTAAATTGAGCAGGTGTCTCTCTTTTTGTCCTTCTCTCTCTCTCACTCCCCCCCTACCACCTGGTTTGACTCTCCCGACGCCGTCGCTGAGCAACTCACCCAGCCACCCCAGATCTTGTCGAATTTTTCAGGGCACCCCCTGGCCATATACGTCAGCTTGTACATTGGGATTTCGGCGTTAACGACCCTGACCCATGCGCTCCTAGTCGGCTTCCCGGGGTGTTTCCAATTAAGTAGAATCACTTTTTTTGCATAGTAGAGAAGCAGCTTGTACAGTGTACGTGTTGCCGCGGACACCGGCAGGTCTCCCACGAGCCCAAAAAGGCACGTTCCCGGATGCATGATCCTTGGTGCCCCTAGGTGAGTTTCCATAAAGACAAGCACCTCTCGCCAGTATTCCTGTAGGACCGCGCACTCCCAAAACATATGCATAACCGTCCCATCCGCTACCATACATCGTGGGCACGCTGCAGTAGGGAGCAGGCCCATTGTGCACAACCTGGAGGGGGTGTAGTATATGCGGTGTAGAAACTTGACTTGGATGGGCTTGTCTCTAGCGCTAACCAGGGGGGGACCAGATCCATCCAATATATCCTCATCCTCCCCTGAAGTCAGATCAGGAATGTCCACCTCCCATCTCTGTACGGCCCTCTCGCCCAGTGGGGCCAGGTGTCGCGCTGTATGAGCATAGAAACTCGACAGCGGCCTGACAAGGCTGCACATCTGCGCCAGGCCCTCCAGTCGCGTCATGGATAGTGGGACAGACGAGCCCCCAAACTGAGCCTTGGCCGCATCTCGCAATTGGTAATATCTAAAGTAAAAATTTTCGGGCAGACCGTGGGCAACCCGCAACTGCATAAAGGTGCAAAGCTTGCCCTCGCTGACTATGTCAGAGAGGACGTTGACGCCCCGGCGTCTCCAGAAGGCAGACTCCGGGAAACGCTGGAAGTGTGGCAATTTGGGGTTATTCCAGAGGGGAGTGTGTGGGGATCGCGCTGTCTCCTCTGCAGCGGACAGTCTCGTGACCCGCTGCCAGATCTCCAGCGTCACCAGCATGGGCGTGGGCAGGGGGCCGACCGAAGATGCGGGGCCGCTCAGTAGCAGCCCCCGAAGGTTCTGCGTAGGGTCCACCATTCTACGTTCCAGGCCCACCGCTGGGTTGTAGTTTGACGAGCATATGCACCATCCCGCGTATACCAGTTGGCTAGCCAGGTAATAGTAATAAAAGTGCGGTAGAGCCAGTCCCCCTCCGTTCGACGGGAGACACAGGGTCTCCAACTTAATCCTGGGTGTAGTGTCCCTCCACAGTATGCGCAGCACAATCCCACGAAGCCTGGTAAAGAATTTTTTTGGGACTAGCATAGGGGAATTATGCAATATGTACAGGAATTTTGGTAGCAGTTTCATTTTTAGCAGGTTTATTCTGCCCACCAGGGTAAGCGGGAGAGAAGCCCAGCGTATCGTCACCTCTTCGGCCCAGGCCAGGAGGGGGACAAGGTTGGAGTTGTAAAAGGCGGATAATTCCGCTGAGACCTTTACTCCCAAGTAGGTGGTCTGGGTCCACCGCCAACAAATGGGTTTTGTCCCAGTTGACCTTGATGCCAGAGTGTGCGCCGAATGTGCTAAATATAGCCAGAGCTGCGTCTAGAGACGCCCCCGGGTCTTGAAGGAAGAGGAGGGTGTCATCTGCATAAAGCGCTATGCGCTCTTCGTAATTGTTTAGTTTAAATCCTTTCACTATTGGTGACGTTCGAATTTGGATTGCCAGGGGCTCTATGGCGAGGGCAAACAGGGCGGGGGACAGAGGGCAGCCCTGCCTTGTGCCTCTGCTTAAGGAAAACTGAGCAGAAACATGTATATTAGTTTTAATGTTGGCCACCGGGGAGTCGTATAGAATCTCGATCCATTTAATGAAGGTTGGCCCGAATCCGAACCGCCGCATCACCGCCCATAAGTACTTCCACTCTACTGAGTCGAAGGCCTTTGCCTGGTCTATAAATACCAGAGTACGCTTCCCGCAGTTAGCGTGCTTGTATGATAAGTGATCAAAAAGTCTTCTTAGGTTCATGTCCGTGCTCTTGCCAGGCATAAAGCCGGACTGGTCCGCGTGTATAATCTCTTTCAGCACTGAGTTTATACGCGTTGCCAGAATTTTTGCAATTATTTTTACGTCGTTGTTAAGAAGAGAAATGGGGCGGTAAGAGCCGCAGTCCGTGGGGTCCTTCCCGGTTTTGGGGATCATTATTATAAGGGCTTTACGCATTGTGTCCGGTAATGTCCCCTCTCGCATGATAGAATTATATAATGTGAGGAGTCGCGGGGCCAGGGTTTCCACATTCTTTTTGTACCATTCCCCAGGGAGCCCGTCCACACCTGGTGATTTCCTATTGGGAAGTGCCTTAATGGCTTCCGTTATTTCTTCTATACTTAGGTCGCTATCCAGGTGGGCCACGCTGTCTCCACTCAGTGTGGGGAAGGGAATGTCCTCTAGGTACGCCAGGAGCTGTGTTTCAGTACAGCTCAACCTGGAGGTATATAAATCACCATAGAATTGGGCGAACGTTTGGTTAATTAATTTGGGATCGCTTACTAGGGTACCCATGCCATCACACACCGCCGTAATCGGTGGCAGTGTCTGGTCCTCTCTAGTCAGGTAGGCCAGTAAGTGGCCATTCTTGTCTCCCTGATCAAAGATCCGGTGACGGGAATACAGAAGTTTCTTCTTGGTGTATTCAATGAGCAGTAGTCTATATTCCCGTCGCAGGGCACCCAGAGTTGCAGTAGTTTCCGGGGAGGGGTCTGCTATGTGTCTAGTCTCTGCTAAATCAAGGCGCTGTTCCAGATCCAAGCGGCGGGCCCCTAGGGATCTTCTATGCTTGGCAATAGCCGAGGTAAAGGATCCCCTGGTAAAGGCTTTAAATGCGTCCCATACCACCAGCTCCGAGGCTGTCTCCTCGTTGACCTCCCAGTACAGTTCAGCCTCTTGTTCTGCGTACTCGTGTACTTCTCTCTGTTCCAACCACAGTGGACTCAGTCTCCACGCAGGGCGGCTTCCCTCGACTCCCAGGTGAAGCACCAGTTGGAGTGGGGAGTGATCTGAAATGCCCCTGGGCAGATAGGATATATCACAAACCATGCGGAGGCAGTCCGGGGAGCCGAAACAGAGATCTATGCGCGAGAAGGCATTGTAGGTCGGGGTATGACACGAGTAAGCTCTGTCATGTGGGTGTCTCGCACGCCAAATTTCCTGCAGTGAGTAGGAGTCGGCCCAACCAGGGAGCCGAGTCTGCGCGGAGGCGGCTGGAGTGAGGCGGTCCCGCGCCGGGTCCAAGATCAGGTTAAAGTCTCCCATGATTACTATCGGGGCCGCCTCCAGGAGGGCCACCCGTGCCATCACCTCGTGAAGTATTTCAATGTTAGCAGGTGGTGGTAGATAAACAGTTATTATCGTGAGGAGGCGGCCATGGAAGGTTCCCTGTAGGATTAGGTAGCGCCCCCCTGGGTCTATGTGTATTTGGCGGAGGGCAAACTGGGCCGATTTGGCCACCAGTATACTAACTCCGCGAGCGTAGTTGGAGTAAGTCGCGTGATATGCTGAGCCTATTGTTGCTCGCTTAAGCGACAGCGTCTTCGAGCCCCTAAGGTGTGTTTCTTGGAGTAGTATCATGTGGGGGGAGTGAGTTTTAAGGAAGTCAAAAACCAATGCTCTTTTAATTTTAGAGTTTAGGCCCCTGACATTCCAGGAGACCAGCTTTAAGTACGTGCTAGCCATTTTCAGGGGACTGGCCATTATTACCGCAGGTTAAAGCATCTGAAAAAGAGTTGCGCCAACGACCACAAATAGAAATTACAAAACGAACCAAAATCAGTTCCCATTTACCAACCTCAAACAAATCCCTCCCCTCCCACCCTACCCATCCCCCCGAACTTTGGACAGGTTTCGATCCCATAACTCACGACTTTGTAGGGGGCGTAAGGCCTAGCCCCAGGAAAAAGTCACCAACAGACTATAACAGAAAAATGCAGAACAATAACAGCAGTTATAGGCATGAGAATAAAGTCCCCCTGTGAAGAAACAGAGACAAGGTTATGTGGGTGCGGGCTCCGTCAGTGTAGGCTATAGGTGCCCGGTACGGGCCGCGGGCGCTGCGTAGGCCCCCAGTCCAGTCCGGCCCCCACAGTCCACGTAGGGAAAACAAACAAAAAAAAAAAGTTGCTTTATTGCAGCCCACGCCGTTTTTCATCTTCATTATCTTCGGCTGCCGGCCTTCTTACCTAAAGTGGAGGGGGAGGGGGGGTGAGAATGAGGAGAGGAGAAAGGAAAAAAAAAAAAAGGGGGGGGGGGGGAGGCAGTGAAAGAAAAGAGAGAGAAGAAGAGAGAGAAGGGGGAAAAAAAAAAAAAAGGGGGGAGGGGGGGGGGGGGAGGCACCCTCCACTATTATGCTGCAATGATCCTAGGAAAATGATGACCGGCCAGCCGCATCAAATATGCATCTATGAAAGTCTCACGGTGCGGGTTAATTTTGTTCGAGCCAGTTTAGGACATCCTCCGGGTTTTCAAAGAAATGGGAACGGTTATCCTTGATCACCTTTAGTCTGGCAGGATATAGCATGGCGTAGACCAGTTGTTTTGAGCGCAGCATCTTCTTAGCCTCTACAAATTTTTGGCGCTTTTGCTGCACCTCCAAGGAAAAGTCCGGAAAGATACGGATTGTTTGTCCGTCAACCCTTATCGGGTCTCTCTCGCGGTTGAGTGCCAGAATTTTGTCTCTGTCCCTATAATTAAGTAGTTTTGCAATGAAGGTGCGTGGAGGGCCTCCGGGCGGCGGGGCTCTTGATGGGATACGGTGTGCTCTCTCAACGCAGAATAGGGGTCACAGAGAGTTGGATCCATACTCCTGTTTGAGGAGCGATTCCAGATAGTTGCAAGGATCTCTGCCCTCAGCGCCCTCCGGCAATCCTATAAATCTGAGATTGCATCTGCGCAGGCGGTTCTCCATATCATCCAGTTTTTTCCCCTGCGCCGTGATGTTAGAGTTGAGGGTGTGCACCTGGTCTGAGAGTGGAGTAAGGGCTCATGTCCACGGGCAAAATATGATTTAAGATCCGCAGCGGATCTCCCGCAGGCGGATCCGCATCCCATAGGGATGCATTGACCACCCGCGGGTAGATAAATACCCGCGGATCGTCAATAAAAGGGATTTTAAAAAAAATGAAGCATGGAAAAATCCGGACCATGCTCCATTTTCGTGCGGGTCTCCCGCGGGGACGGCTCCCGCGGGCTTCTATTGAAGCCTATGGAAGCCGTCCGGATCCGCGGGAGACCTAAAATAGGAATTTAAAGTATTTACCATCCGGCGCGGGCGGGGAAGGTCAGCTGTTCCTCACGGCCGCATCTTCCTTGCTTCGGCTCGGCGGATGTGCCCGGCGCATGCGCGCGGCACGTCGGCGACGTGCTGCCGGCGTCAGGAATTCATCCGCCGGCCGAAAATGAAGATCCGGCCGTGAGGAACAGCTGATCTTCTCCGCCCGCGCCGGATGGTAAATACTTTTAAATTCTTATTTTCGGCGCTCATGTCTGCGGGGCAGGAGGGACCCGCTGCAGATTCTACATGTAGAATCTGCAGCGGATCTGATTTTCCCCGTGGACATGAGGCCTAACAGTGTCCTCCAAGTTGGAGACTCGCGTCTCGACTTCTATTGTACGCTCTCTCAGCGTTTGGACGTCCGCTCGCAGCAGACCAAAGTCCGACTGTAGTGCATCTATTTTTTCTGTGAGGGCAGAGCGCGACTCTGTAATCGCTTTCAATACATCGGCGATAGTTGGGCCAGATGCGGAGGGCGAAACTGGTGCTGTTGCCTCAGGGGACGCGCTCTCCGGGCTGGAGGGCGCATTAGATCGGGGGTCCGTTGAGGTGCTGGGCCGAGAATATTGCTGCAGCCTGCTGGTTATTTTGGCTTGCTTGGTAGGCGCCATCTTGTTGGAGGATAGTAGTAGGGAATGTCCGCGGGCTCGAACTTATAAGATGTCACAGGGGGGGATTCATGCGCAGTTTAAGCTTTACTGCATGGCTGTTGGGGTGCAATCATAGTGTAGTAGTTTATGCGCACCTTTAACGCGGCTCTTTCGGGCGGAAGCTCAGATCCTAGCCTCTGGGTGCGCATACGGCAGTGAGTTACAGTCCTGGGGTGCCACGTTGTCAGGGGGCGAGACACACGGGAATGTGGGGGGGGGGGGGCGGTCATTAAAAAAAAAAAGGGGGGGGGGACCCCGCGTTATTCTCCGCAGCGTCCCCTCTCTACTTCCTCCCCCGCACTGCCCCCAGTTCTCTTCCTCTGCACCCCTTGTCTCCCTCTGCCTAGGTGATGTCCGGCTGGGGGGAGGGGGCCCCTCAGTGTGTCTGCTGGCCTGGGGTGTCTGTTGCGCTGCAGGGGGTTTCCAGTGCCCCAAGGGTATTATCACAGTCCTACAGGGGTAGGTGAGCTTAGGGGGAGCCGCAGGGTCCGATGGCCGCAGCCGCGGCGTCACTCACCCAGTCTGCAGTCCTGTGGATCTGCCGCTCTCTTTCCTGGTTCTTCTGCCCACTCCCGGGCTCTCTGCAGATCCCAGCAGCTGTCTCCCCTGCCTCCGGTGCTCCTCGGCAGGCGTTTACCGCGGCTTTCTGCGGCCGGCCCTCACTTCCGGTCGGCCGCGTCCGTAACTCCAGGCCGGGGATGCGCCCGGTTCCGTAGGCCGCAAAATCGCGGTATTCGCTAGAGACCCGCGGGGGGTCTCTTTCTCTTCGTCTCGGTCCGGCAGTGCCCGCGGTAGCTGTTTCGGCCCCGTGGAGGCCTCCAAACGCGGCAGAAACACGCCGGTATGTCACTGCAGCCAGGAGCCCCGGTCCGTGCGTGCGCTCCTGTTGCTGGCTAGCCACGCCCCATCTCATGAATCTTTAATAAAAAATGTAAGTTTTAAAAAAAAAAATGCAATCATGGGATGCTGCTGGGTAACCATGGGCAGCTGAAAACCTAGAAGAGATCTACAGGTGCCACAAAATTTGCATGCACAATACACAGTTAGGCCTCATGTCCACGGGGAAAATAAGAATTAAAATCCGCAGCGGATTTTAACTCTTCTCCCGCGCGCGGATCCGCACCCCATAGGGATGCATTGACCACCCGCGGGTAGATAAATACCCGCGGATCGTCAATAAAAGTGATTTTAAAAAAAATGGAGCATGAAAAAATCTGGACCATGCTCCATTTTCATGCGGGTCTCCCGCGGGGACGGCTCCCGCGGGCTTCTATTGAAGCCTATGGAAGCCGTCCGGATCCGCGGGAGACCTAAAATAGGAATTTAAAAGCATTTACTCACCCGCAGCGGGCCGGGAAGGTCTTCTCTTCCTTACGGCCGCATCTCCCTTGCTTCGGCTCGGCGGATGTGCCCGGCGCATGCGCGCGGCACGTCGACGACGTGCCGGCGACGTGCCGCCGGCGTGACGAATTCATCCGCCGGCCGAAGAAAGAAGATCCGGTTGCGACGCAGAGAAGAAACGGAGCGGATGGGAGGTGAGTTTATTCTCATTTATTCTTATTTTCAGCGCTCACGTCCGCGGGGCAGGAGGGACCCGCTGCAGATTCTACATGTAGAATCCGTAGCGGGCCCGATTTTCCCCGTGGACATGAGGCCTTAATAGAATCCATTGATTTCAATGGGTCCGGTCACATGTGTATTTTGTGCACGCATTTCATTTGCAAAAGATAAAAAAATATGCATGTTCTATTTGTATGCGTATTACACCCAAAAGTAGCATGTATTAAACTGTGTTTGTGTGTGTACAAATACGCAGGGCATGTGTGCGCAAAAAATATGCATGCAAAAATGCAATGCCCAATGTGTAAATGAGCGCATAAATCCGCTTACGTGCAACTTGCATGTTGTAGAGCTGTGTGTGTGACGTGCATGTAGCAAAGCTATGTGTGTGACATGCATGTAGCAAAGCTGTGTGTGTGACGTGCATGTGGCAGAGCTGTGTGTGTGACGTGCATGTTGCAGAGCTGTGTGTGTGACGTGCATGTTGCAGAGCTGTGTGTGTGACGTGCATGTTGCAGAGCTGTGTGTGTGACGTGCATGTTGCAGAGCTGTGTGTGTGACGTGCATGTTGCAGAGCTGTGTGTGTGACGTGCATGTTGCAGAGCTGTGTGTGTGATGTGCATGTTGCAGAGCTGTGTGTGTGACGTGCATGTTGCAGAGCTGTGTGTGTGACGTGCATGTTGCAGAGCTGTGTGTGTGATGCGCATGTTGCAGAGCTGTGGGTGTGACGCGCATGTTTCAGAGCTGGGTGTGACGCGCATGTTGCAGAGCTGGGTGTGATGCGCATGTTGCAGAGCTGGGTGTGTGACATGCATGTTGCAGAGCTGGGTGTGTGACATGCATGTTGCAGAGCTGGGTGTGTGACATGCATGTTGCAGAGCTGGGTGTGTGACATGCATGTTGCAGAGCTGGGTGTGTGTGATGTGCATGTAGCAGAGTTATGTGTGTGACGTGCATGTAGAAACACTGGTACTATAATTTCCTAATAATAGTCATTAGATACATGCCAGGCGCCCGCTAACTACAGGCTTCTGCACACGGCAGAGCCGGATTCCGCATACGGAATCCTGCAGCGGAATCCGGCTCTTGCAGCAGCGGTGTCCACGCATACCTGCTCTGCTGGCACTGTCTTTTCTGTACTGCGGATAAACCTGGTGGCTCTCCATCGCACATGCGCAGTACAGATTTTTTTTCCCCGCACTGTTGCTACATGATAGCACAAAATCTGCAACCTGTCCACAATGATCATTGCAGATGGACCATGAGTTGGACAGCTTCCATTGACTTCAATGGGAGCAGTCGGTGCGGAGCAGGCATTAACACTTTGCAATCCAATTTTGGATTCAGGGTTTTCTAGGGGGCTTTCTCTGTCTGCCATTATATAATAGAGCCATCTGCTGGCTAGAGCCAGTACTGCGGTATGGGACATGCTGGAGAGGCCCCCAACAACAGAGCGGCCAGTAATATACAGTAAGAATACCCTTCCGGACGTCTTTCGACATCGGAGCTGTACAGCCTTCAATCAGAATGTCTTCAGACGTCAGATTTTTCCTCTGAGAATGGAAATTGCAATTGATTGCCGCTCGTGTGTAGGAAGCAGTGGATCTCCATAGGAAATAAAAGGTGGTATGTGCTGCGAATTGGCAGTGCGGACACCAACCATGGATTACGTATGCAGCTGGCCTAAAGCAGAGGTTTTCCCATCTTGGCTTTTCACAGCCCTTAGGCCTCTTTCACAGGGGCGACACAGCATCCCTGCGAGAAAATCGCAGCGATATCCCATCGCTGGTTCGTGCGATATTGCTGCTATTTCTTGCTGTGATACCGCGACTTTGTAGCGCCACATGCGAGGATTTTCGGGGGAGGCTTGAAATATAATCCCTTCCCTGAAAATACGCCGTATCAGAAGAAGAAAAAAAACCTAAAATACACATACATCACCTCTCCCGTGCTGTCAGCCCGGTCGCATCTTCTTAGCGTCAGCTAATCACAGCCAGCACTCGAGGAATGGCTGTGATTGGTTCAATCACGGCTGGGCTGACAGCGCGGGAGAGGTGATGTGTTTTTTTTTCTGCAGCCAGGACTTATATTTTAGCTTTGGCAGTAGGATTTCCTACTGTCAAAGTTGCATCGCACCGCGCAAAAATCACGTTGTCGTGCAATGCGATGCAACGGGGAGGAAGGCTCCAAAGGGAAACATGGGCTACAAAACCTCACAAGTCGTGTGCGTATAGCGGGACCCGTGAAGTCTTTGTGTCGTCTGGTAGCATGCTACAAAACATGGCATGTGAAGGGACCCATAGGAAGCTGCAGTTCTAACATGTTCTGTGCTGCGTATGAATCTGCTGCAGCGAGCTATATGTGCCATGTAGACTCCACTCCTCCTACCACCTTCGTGGCTGTGACTGGCTTTTTGTCACCCCCTGCCTACTTGTGCTTGCCAAAGTTGCTGCCAGGTTGGTCCCACCTACAATATGGGGCCACTTTGGATTCCCAATCTGCCCCTGTCCATGGTTATAAATGCAGTTCAATAGAACCACAGGGTGCCCAAGCGTTACACATGGGTACAATATGCCATGAACTTGACTATATATATATATATATATATATACGCTAAATCTTAATATTTGTTTATAATAGCAACCAATCACAGCACAGCTTTTACTTCTTATGCTGCTGAGGTAAAATGAAAGCTGCGCTGTGATTGGTTGCTGGGCTCATGTTTGTGGCCAACTTTGTATATTCCAGGACTGCTGTTCATAAATATCTCCTAGTGCAATATAAATATGGCTGCAGTGTTTGTAGCTGGCACCTCTTGGGGCACAGGGGGCAGTCAGCCTCCCTCACCACACTGCTCTGAGCTAGAGGCGTGAGGTAACCCTGTGCCTCCCTGGCTGTCGTCGTCCACCACCTCCCTCCCCTCAGCGGTCAACGCGCTCCTCACACACGTCCAACTACAGCACATATTCTCCTCCAACACTTCCCGCCCCCTGCTGTTCCCGCTCTTACCTGCAGGTGGCGTCTCACCTCAAGCATTCACCTACGTGGAGCTCACCTGTCCAGCCGGGTAGGAGCCGCCTCTCCTGCATGACGTCAGCGCAGATATGGCGGAGAAGCAGCAAATGCAACAGGAACCAAAGGCTTGTTTACAGCCCCCCAGGGAGACCCAACGGATGGAGCCGCAGCTGGCAGGTGAGGGAGGAATGGGCGGCAGAGCCGGCGCCCGTGTGGTGGGGCATGACCACCATGTCATCGTGCTGACAGGCTCTCCGTAGTCATCCGTGTATATAACGTATAGGGTGCTGTCAGCCGCTGCGGGGCGCCAGTGTACATACAGCCTAGCAGGTGGTCTGCGGGAGCCCTGGAGAGGCTGCAGCTTCATTCTCATCCCATAGGGGGGATAACAGGAGGGAGAACCACAGCCAGCCGCCCCTGGAGAGGACTGGCATAGGTAGCTGCCCGGTCAGCAGGTGGCATGGGGGGCAGTGGAATCCGACTACATAGGTCAAATTGTAACCAGGCTAAGAAATAGTTATCCCCCTCCTCTGGGATGGAGGTCATGGCACAGTTCTGCCTGCTGGATGAGGCTGTGGCACTTGTCGCCCTGCCGGTGACCGGTTATCGGGCAGCACCCAGAATAGGGCTTGTGGTATACCCTCCGTCATGTGTGACCACAGTTGTAAAATGTCATATTATTTACACGTATCCATATCTGACATCATTATGGAAAATAAATAAATATATGTGTGCACATAAATAGAAGTGATAGGAATGTGTATATGACTCATATCCTGGTGCGCGCTCTGCCTGGTTATTACACTAGCGGGGAGCAGCACATACCCTGTATCTTCCCAGCAGCACGTGTTCCATCATCAATCACAATACCTTGAATCTTCCCGAGGCGGATAGAATGGGTTCAGTGAGAAAATCGGGGTGATATCGTATCGCTGCATCTTCTAGTGGCAATACTGCGATTTTGTAGCACCACATGCAAGGATTTCTGGGGGGAGGGGTTTGAAATAGAAGCCCTACCCCGAAAATATACCCTGACTGCAGAAAGTTTATTTATTTTTTTTTTTTTTAAAAGCATATATCGCCTAGATGCGCTGTCCGTGTCCCCAGTCCACTTGTCGTCTTAATCTCTTTTGGTCGGGGATTGAAAATCCCTGCCTCCTGGAAGCGCTGGCTGTGATTGGCTGATGCTTAGCCAAATTACAGCCAGCGCTCGATGAATGGCTGTGATTGGTTCACCAAGCACTGGCTGTGGTTGGCTAAGTATCAGCCAATCACAGCCAGCGCTTCCGGGAGGTGGGGATTTTCAATTCCAGAAGATGATGAAGGAGAATAGGGACCCAGGGAGAAGATGCGGCTGGGCTGACAGCCAGGGCTCAGATTAGGGCTTTGACAGTAGGATTTCCTACTGTTAAAGTTCCATCGCACCATGCAAAAACTGCGTTTTCATTCGATGCAACAGAGAGGAAGGCTCCATAGGGAAACATGGGCTACAAAACCTCACAAGTCGCAGGCAAAATGCCGGACCCGCAAGATTTTTGTGTTGGGTTGTTGCATGCTGCAAAACATGGCATGTGTGAAGGAATCCATAGGAAAGCATGGGCTTCACATGCATGCGATTTGTAGCATTGTAGTAACAGGACTTTGTCGCTCCTGTGAAGGAGGCCTTATTGCCCATCCTCCGGATGTTAAATCTGATACAGCCTCTTCAATAACCCCTTAGCAACAGCCAATATATATTTTAACAGTGCTTGCTAAAGCGCTCTAAACCTGCCTATAGACAGCAGGCTTAGCCCAGCACAGACGTCTGTTCTAATGATCAGGACTGGAGAAATCTGTGATCCAGCAGCTTACTGGGGTTGTCCGACTTAAAACTTTTAGGTTCTAACAACTTCCCCATGGCAAAAAACATAATCAAGAGCTCATTCTCTCTTCTGCCTGTGCGGGTCTCCTCTTCACCTCCGGCACTTGTCTTTGGTCTTCCGCCAGCCCGTCCTAGATTCGAGGATCAAAATACCCACCTCCAGGAAGGGCTGCCTGTGATTGGCTGAGCCACCGTGCTCAAGAACCAATCAGAACCGGAGCTTAATGAACCAATCACAGCCATTCATTTATTTATATGAATTTTTTTTTCTTTAGCTAGGGCTGAGTTTAGGGCTTCTACAGTAGGATTTCCTACTGTAACAGTTGCACTGCACAATAACCGCATTTTCATGCGATGCAAAAAAAGTAGGCTCCACGGTGAAACATTGAAACATAAAAATTCGCAAATCGCAGCTGTATAGAGCATGCTGAGATTTTGTAGTGTCGCAGGCTACAAAACATCACTTGTGTGGAAGGACCAATAGGTTAGCATGGGCTCCACATACATGCGATTTGCAGAAATGCTGCATTTTACTGTGATTTCAAGCAGCGGTTCCAACCGCACTGTACAGCATACCACAGCGTTTTTTGACACACCCCATCATTGTGATTGTTCATGAGGTGCTTTAAAAAAAGTATGAAAATAGAGTTTGAAATGCTAGTTTGCGAGGCCTCATTGAAATCAATTGGATCGTATAGCGCAGCGCCTGAAATGGCGCAGTAAAAAGCGGGCTCTGTGAGAGCAGCCCAAGGTAACTTTCACGTGTGCATTCAGAAAATGCACATTTTTACTGCAATTTCGAGCAGCGTTTTTTGAACACATGGTACATCTTTTGACAGCAATTTTTAATGCACCCCATCATTTTTATCGGTGATGAGGTGCATTAAAAAAGGCGAAACCGCAGAAAAATAGGACAGTGTTTGAAAATAATGGCATTAGAAACGCCACGTTCCAGCACGTCTGCAAGGCCCCATTGAAATCAGTGGTGGAGTTGTACCACGATTAGCGCGACGCTCGGGATGCCGTGCTAATTGCAGTAATAAGTGGTATGTGTGAGTGACCTAGGGGCTTGGTAACATTGGCGCTTTAGGGTTCCGTTTTCCTGCTCAGTTATGAGAGTAAGAAAAGGGCCTCTGTTCAAATGGAATTGTTAGGACAGAAGCTTATGGACCCCACTCATCTTCATGGGATCAATTTAGTTTCTGTCTGGCATGTTGCAGGATTTGATGGGATGAAGTGGTGATGTATGCAGCACTGCTTGGTCCTGGTTTAGCCAGAATACAACAATGGCCCCGTTGACGCTGATGTGAACAGGCCCTTATAAGTGTGTAGTAAACTCACAGGCTCAGTATTAGTGTATCTTGACGCCACCAGAACTGTGGGTAGTGTCAAGATACAGCCTGCTTGACAGGCTGGGCACGCCCCCTACCCCCCTGTCTCATTGGCTGCAGGTCTGCCTCCCCTTGCCCGGGCTCTCAGGTCCTGGCAGTGAGTAAGATTACCTTCTTCGTTGTATTCGGCGGCTGTGACAGTGGCTTCACACTGCATTAATATCAGCCCATGCCGCGCCGCCGCTCCCTCACTGTCTGCAGCCGCTCTGTGGTGCCACGGGTGCTGTCACTGCAGGGAGGCCCGCACGGAAGCCACTGTCGGCGCCGGATAAGAAGAAGCTGTTCGCCGCAATGTAGTGGCTTCCGGCAGTCACTGTTTCCCCCGCGCTGTCTCACCTCTCAGCTCTCCTCCTCTTACTGCAGAAGACAGTGTCTGCCGGCGGTCCTTCTGTGTCCCACGGCCCTGTGGGCTCCATCCTGCAGCGCCGCCAGGGAAGGCGCTTTATGCCGCTGTGGTGTTCCTGCTTCCTCCCCTGTCAATCTTGACTCCACCAGGAATTACTGGTGGCATCAAGAAACACTAATACCCACAGGCTCCCTCTAGTGGTTACTGCAGGCAGTCAGCATGTTAAAAATTTTGTGGTTTGTACTAGAAAATAGAGCACAGAATATAAAGATATATTAAGAAATGAAACCTAACTGTATCACATGAAGAAATGTGGAAATTTACTTTAAAATGACCAGACATGAGAAAAATATCAGCAATCGACCATTATAAAGACTTCTTTCTATTAGACATTATTTGGCTATGTTGTTCTTTCATGTTGAATGATTCCTACGTGTATTAGTCGTTAAAGGGGTTGTCTGTTACTTTACTATTGATAGCATAGGTCATCAATAGTTGCTTGGTGCCAGGCTGGCATTGTAGGCAGTGTTAGAAGCAGACAACTCTGTTAATAGTGCAGTGGCTAGATTTGTAATGCAGGGGCAGCTCCCATAGAATTCGGCACACTGCCCCAATATACAGATGTGCTAAGTCAAGCTAAAGAGTAAAGCCCCATTTACACACACAGATGATCGCTCAAAATTCGTCAGAAACTGACAGTTTTGAGCAATCATTTTGCACAGGTACTAATGGCCTAATCAGCCCATTAGTAGCTAACTAGCTTAATTTGCATGCACTTAGAGAACAGCAGGGGGTCTTTTCTCTAAATACATCACTATTGTTCTCCAGCGGGACAGCAGCTGAAAGAATGTTATCAGCGCTGCCTGCAGAAAACTCAGCGTGCGGTCCCTGATAGGTCCCCCTTATCAGGGACGACAGAGTTTAGGCTGAGCTGAACTTAGCAGTGGACGAAAAGTGCAGGTAATTGCACAATGGGCAGACATTTACACGCAATGATTATCTATCTTTTGAGCGAATTTTGAGCAAAAATAGTTGTGTGTGTGTGTGTGTGTGTGTAAAAAGGGCCTTTATCCAACGTGACATCAAACTGTGCTGCACTGCCAGGGTGGTTTATTTACACTTTGGAATAATTTACAGTGGGTTTTATTGTTACGATAAGACTAGTAGGATTAGATAATTTTCTGTGCTATCACAATCAAGGTAAAGTTTGGCCCGTCTGTACACTAGTGTGCACCTAGCCATGTGTATGAGCCATAGGGCTATGTGCAGATTCCATGTCACAGGAATCCCAAACTTACTGCCTTGTACAGTGGCACACCAATAAAAACTGGTCTAAGTGGAGATGGAAATGTATGAACCTAAGGGCTTATTCACACAAGCGTAGATCAGCCGCTGTTTTCACGGCCGGCCAATATAAGCTACCATGTGATGCATTTGGTTCCAAAGCATCAGATCACACAGGCGTATTCCCACAGAGTAAAAGCGCCGGGCAGGAAAGATAATCCTGGAACTATCTTCCTGGCTGGACTACACCCTCTGCCATAGACTCCTATGGGAGTTTAGCGTGACTGCTAAACTCCCTCCTCCACTCTCCCCCCCCCCCCCCCCCCGGCTGTTTGCAATGGAAGTGGGCGGAGCTAAGCTCTACCACGCCCCTCCCATTGCTGGCTGCAGACAAGGGGTGGGACCGCCGTCCTGCCCCTTCTATTGCAAACAGCCGGGGTGGTGGGGTGGAGAGGAGGTAAGGGGGAGACAGCTTAGTAGAGCTAAGCAGTCTTCCGCTGCCCGACGGCCTATACGCCGAGCCCGTGCATCACATGGTAGCGTATATATCGGCTGGCCGTGAAAACGCTGGCCAGTATATGCTCATGTGAATAAGCCCTAAAGATGTTCGCAGGCAGGACTATTTGCCACTGATCAGAGCCACGTTCTAATACAGTATCAGAAATGTAATGGTCATAGGGGAGAGTACTGCAGGGTATGATGGGACAGACATTGAGTCCAGTCATCCTATGTGTATGTACCTTTTAAGCCTTTTTGGCCCCAATACAGCGTCCTGATAACCCATTATTAGCATGTTGTTGTCAGCTACTTGATGCTTACCAGGTTTTTTTAGGTAAGTGAGCTTTGTGTTGAATGCTCCCTATAACTCCACACAAAGGCAGGTGGTAATGCATCATGAAGATGAATGAGGTTACTGAGGCACCATAGTTTCAATCCCGGCTGTAATTGGAGACTTGAGCATATAGGTGTGGTTCTGGCCATGGGTTTGTTTCAGGCACCTGTGTCTGTTGGGGGTGGCTGAACTGCCCTGGCATCATTTAAAGATGAGGCGGATCTGGGTGTGTGGCAGGGACGTGAAGGTTTAACACTAACCCCTCCTAGTTCTACTTTTGTTTGTAGAAAGGAAACATGTTAAACATATATTTGTCTTCTCCCAACTCAGCGTTTATGAGACTATACATCTTATTTGCCTGGGGACAAAATCTGGGAATGTAAATCAGTTGAGCTGGTAACATTGTCTGGATGATCAATGGGAAACATTTGCAATCCATTGATGAGCATGAAACATACGCCTGAGTTCATTCTCACACGTGCTCAGAAATTTTGACTGGCATTCTTGAACGCGATGTGCAGCCCTTGACAACGCTTTCTAACGTACCTCATCACCCAAAACACGAAAGGTATTAGTGTACCTTGACGCCACCGGAAGCTAGGGGTTTGACAGGAGGAACGCCCCTGTCACACCTCTAACTCCAGATAGGGTGAAGGCACCAGGGTTCTAGCAGCACGCTGTGGATTGATTACTGGCTGCGCTACTGCCAGTAAGGCTGGCGGTTACTTCGCTTGTTAGCCTTAAATTAAGAACTGTAAATGCTGGTATGTTCCCGCTGTTACATGGCAGCATTCAAATCTAATAATGAACGGCTAAGAAGCGAAGTAAGCGTCAGTGTAAGGCAGCAGGGCAGCCAGTAATAAATCCATAGTGTGCTGCTATAACTGTGAGCGGAGTATTCATCCTCGGCTCTTGGGCGGCCACCGCCTCACTGCTGCATACTGGCATCTGTTGCTGGATCTGTGTTCGCTGACGGCCGCTCCCCCGCTAAGCGCGACATTGTCGCTCACCATACATCAGGTCCACATTCTTCGGAACAGCCTGGTGAACGTCGCCTCCGAGCTCCCTGGCGGCCGCCCAGCGCTCACAATCTTGCTGGGCCACCCTTCTGTCCGCTCACCCCCCTGAGTCCCGGAGTAAGTGACAGCTCAGGTGGGGGAGGTGGCGGCACATCATGGGCGACACTGTGCTGCTGCAAAGCGGGGAAAAGAGTGGCCTCGCAACAGCCACCACAGCACACGCCAGGAGAGTAATGCAAATGCGCCTAACTGACGCGTAGGAGGGGCCCAAACGTCACCACCGACACTGTGCCGCTGGTAAGCAAAGGGAATACTGTAGCCGGAGCAGCCAGCACAGGACCAGGGCTACTGACAGCGGAGGGGAGAACTCTGCATACTGCTAGTTGACTGCCTCAGCAGAAGGGACTACTGAGGACATAAGGGGGAACCAATACTTTACCAGGAGCCTGAACTGCAGCTACAGGGGGCGTCACCCCCCCTCCCCCCCCCCCCCCCCCCCCATCACTCTTGCCTCTACCAGGAGTTCTTGGTGGCGTCAAGATACACTAATACCAACACGAAAATAGAATAGACGGCGCTCGAAAATAGTAACGTTAGGAACGCCGCGTTTGGGCGGAGGTCTGCAAAGACCCATTGAAATCAATGGTGGCATCATACCGCAGTTAGCGCGTAGCTTGAGTCAAGCCTTTTTTAATAGCAGTGAGTGTGAGAGTGGCCTTAGGATGGTGTTACGTGGCAGCATTTCCCCCCTACGTACGCAGGCAGAGATGCTGATTGCAGCTGGCGCCTGGACTGATCATCGTGATTGATGTGACAAGTGCCGGCTGCAACCAACATGGCTTTGTCTGCGTTTAGCAGCGTAGAGACGTTCTGTGTAATAAACACTGTTCCGATCATATGTGTTTTCTCATGAAATGTGAGATAAAATCAGAGGCACGTGGAGGTGAAGTATTAGAAGAGGGTAAGAAAAGGAGAGGCCAACGGGAATGGGGTATGACAGGACTAAAGGAGGACCCTATGTTCAATGGTTTGTTAAAATTTCGTTGAGTCAAACCCAAACCCAAACTAGAGAGGTGTAGTTAGAGCATGTGATTGTTTTAATATTAGTGGGTTGCACATCCTAGCCATCATCACCAGGAAAGTCAGAATGGATCATTTGAAGTTTGGGAGAGTAGTCTCACAATTTTGAATAAGGAGCAGAGCTGGACCAAGATCTGTTGGTTAACCTTTTTTTTTTTTTTTTTTTTTTGTCGCCTCTTGTGCTTTGTCCCAAAAGGGCCAGGGATAAAAGTATATGTGCGCCCTCTTCCCCACATCGCCAGCATGTGTCGCTAACACCTGGCAAAAGAGCTTGCAAACAGGTGGGAACCCTACAGTAGCAAGAGAGTATTTAGTAGTTAGCTTCTTGGAAGTGTGAGCTGATTTTATGAGTGTAGCACAATTGTTTCCTTTTGTTCAGAGAATAGAGAAAGACCAAAGGTCTTCCTTCCACTGCAACGAGTACATGGGAGCATGCTGACCAGGAAGTGAGAGCAAATACATGTGGGAGATCAATAAAGTATGTCGGATCTGGCCAGAACCCAAGCACAATAACTCAGAGTGGGGCTGCTCTCCCATAAAATAAGCCCAGGGTGGGAGGAAGCGCAAGTAATGCAAGAGCTGGAGGACTCGCCAGTTCCCTAGTGGGTGCAGATCAGTATCGGAGGCCTAGCTCTGAAACAATGTTTCATAGTAGTCAATAAAAGGGCTCACTTGGATGATTATGGCCAGGTTTTTATTTATTTATTTTTTTGGTGCAAGAGGTGGTTTTGAGCCCAAGAGATTGTATAAAAATGCAGAAACACAGAAAAAAACCTTGTCTAAAAGAAAAACTTAGTTGCCCAAAGCAACCAATCAGAGCTCAGCTTTCATTCTTCTAGAGCACAATAAAAAATGTAAGCTTGGCTATGACTGGTAACTATGACCAAATAAGACAGTGTTCCTTTAAGATACAAAGGAAAAGGAGCTCATCTTTGCTGGGAACTTGCAGTCCACCGCTCTTGCAGATACAATTCTCCTTGTTAAATCATCCCGCCCAGTCGTAGTGGTTTTGTAAGAGTAAATCCAAGGAAATGGGGTACGAGATTAACTTGTAAGAAAGTGTCCTGCTTTATTCAGTTAACATGCCATAAAATACAGAAATACAGAGAACGCGTTTTGAACTCTACAATGGGTCCTTGATCACCTCCTGTTTTTAAAATGTTATATATAAATAAATCCTGCATTTTTCATACTGACCACAGCCTAAAGCCCCACCACTTGCACGCAAAGATGATCGCTCAAAATTTGTTAGATAGCGATCATTTTGCATAAACTACTAATGGGCACTAATGCCCATAAGTAGCTTATTAGCTTCATTTGCGTGCAAATGAGGCTCCCTTCACTGTATGCAGATAACAGTGGGTGATCTGTCATCTGCATACAGTTCCATTGTTCTCCCGCAGGTCAGCAGCTGAAAACAATGTTATCAGCACTCCCATGGAGAATCGCAGCATGCGGTCCCTGCTGTCAGCTGGCCGGCTGAAGGATGGTTTTTATGCTGAACTAAAAATCATCATTTGGATGAAAAGCAAATGACGGTAGCACTTACATGCAGCGATTTTTGAATGAATTTTAAGCGATAATTGTTGCATGTAAATGGGCTTAATACCAGTCTGTCATTTCCTGTAGAGAAAGCTTTGCAGCAGGCATCTCACTGACATCACAGTATGGATTACACTGGTGATACCTATGTGTAGGTAACACGAGATCCACCAATGACAATAATTGATCAGCTGTGACTATCTACTCCCCCATCCTCCTCGAAAAATGACCTCTGCACAGATCACAGCATGTCTAGAGCATTCTCCCATAAAAGTCAATGGATCCCCTCTGTCCATTGCGTGATTGGCCGATGAGGCTGCTGTAAAACATTCTCTAGATCTTGTTAAATGTAGCTCAGACAAGATGAGCGCCCTCATAGTCATGTACAGCCAGCAGAATACAAAGTTCTACAATCAAAAAATTAAAACAATTAGAAAAATGGAATGTTTCTCCGTCTGGTTTTAATTAATGAGAAAAGAAGGACCGTGGCAGCAAGCAACGATGCAGTCTAAATAAAAAGCTTCTTTATTCCTCCAAGCACCATACGACGTTTCGATCAGGTGACTGATCTTTATCAAGTATGAAACACACCCTCCAGGACAATCCTTATATAGTGACAAAATTAAAAACCGATACTAAACAGCTGGTCTATACCTATTGTGCATGTGCGCCCTCCCTCCATGGCCTCCCATCTTGCCGGCTTGTATATGTTGTAGAAGCGCCTGCGCATAGCCTCGCTACTATCGCGAGATCCAAGCGCTCACATAGGCAGTGACACCTCCGAGTGCACTGCGCATGCGCCGGTCGTTCAGTGAGTGTCTCTGACGTCACCATTATCGCGGGACTACGGTGATGATCCAATCATATAGCACCAAATGCCGTTCGGATACAGAATATAGCTGGGCATATTGTACAAGCATCGGCTGTTCATCTGGGACATCTGGCATCATAGTTACCCAGCATAAAGATGTTATCCATTACTATCCAGACTCATTACATAGTTTGGCAAAACAAATATGTGCTCTCATATACAGCGTCATCACTTATACCAATTATCTTTAGATAGCATAGAAGACCCACAATATCACTACGCAAAGCAGTAGTAATATATTTAAAGCAGAAGAGACCATAACGAAGAGTATAGTATATATATCTCACTAAACGGGTATATAGCGATATATCGTAGGAACAGTGAGCTATAAGGACAATACAGTACCTTTATTACCGCTTATATTGCACAATAAGTGTCTAGGGAAATACCCATCTCACTCAAAGCTATATCCCTCGATAGTTAGTTTTATTTATATATATATATATATATATATATATAACTATTTCTCACATAGTTAAGTCCCTAATATCGGATCAAATATGATATTTACCCACTTATGTAACAAGAAAAAATCAGCCACATATCCCCAGTATATAGCCGTACACCCAGAAAAATCCATATCACAGCAACAAATATTGAATATTGCCATATTTATTGTGAATAGTAAAGAATAATTAAATTTGTACAGAGACGTCTGGAGTTTGAAGCACATGCATTTACAAATCTGTAAGGCAAACAAAAGGTGATTAAAAACAATACTAAGAACAAGGTCAAATTCCGTTGTGTTATAGAACCGTATAGAAATAACCAATTAAAGCACATAAACTTCACATAGGGCCGGCTGCACACGGCCGTGACGGGCTCCGCCGCGAAATTCCGCGGTGGAGCCCGTCACGGCGCCCCCCCAGGAGACCCCATACTTACCTGCGGATCTGGCGTCATCGCTCCCGCATGACGCTTCCCCGCCCACCTCCGCCGCGTCCTGTGACACGCTCACCGCGTCACATGACGCGGCCGGCCGTGTCACATGACGCGGCGGTAACCGAGTAAGCGCTTTCATGCTATCTTCCGCTGTGCTACAGCGGAAGATAGCATGAACGGACGGCTTCCATTGACTGCAATGGAAGCCGTCCGCGCGTACATCCGCGGCAAATAGAGCATGCCACGGGTGAGGACGGGTGAATTTACAGTGCGGAATTCCGCAGTGGAATTCCCCACCGTGAGCATTGTGCTATTAGGTTCAATAGATCGTGGGAAGGAGGCCTAACCCCCAATTACAAGTGGGATACTATTGGATATTCTATGTTTAGTCCCTTGGGAGTCAGGGTATCTAATTCATAGATCCATTTTATCTCTTTGCATTTAAGTAGGCCCTCACGGTCAGCCCCTCTAGGCAGTGGGGCAACCCAATCTGGTTTTAATTAATTATTTTTTAAAAGTGGCAATCCCTTTAAAGTTGGGCAAACTCTGACTCTCTCTGCTTTTAGGTGATTTGATAATGTTTATTACTGTAATTAAATGAGTGACTCATCAATGAAGAAATGGACTGCCATAACTGCTGAGTTCTCCTTTTTCCTTCCACATAAAGGGTTAGGTGTTATTTTCCGTCAATGTTGGCAGCACAGGGAATTTGTTGTGGTGTTCCCAAGTATCAGTGCGGCCTCAGAGGTGCGGGCCCACAGCCAAGGAGATGGCGGGGTAGATTAGGCTGATTATGTCATGGTGACTCTACCATCTCCTCCCCTGAGGATAGCCCTGGACCCATCCAAGTTACTGCTGGGGAAGGTCACAGGGAAAGGGTAACTAGCGGTTACCCTGAATCTTCTTGTCACTTGTGACGCCACCGTTCTGTCCTTTGCGGTGAAACTGGCTGTAAGAAATAACTAAGTTCACACACAGGGATAACTTTCTGGACAAATGGGGAACGGTCGGTAATGTCAGTTTACTGTAACTCGATAACGGTTCAACAGTAGATTGGCACAGATACAACAAGAGAAGGTGTTGTGACGGGGAGGATACTCGGGCAATCCACAATCGCAGTTATCTGTGTGATCCCGGTGACTTTCTCTCGATTGGTGTCTGTGCGACTCACTTAATGACTAGAAGCAGACTTCACACTCTTGCAAAAACACAGAAGACCCTCTCCTCTCTTTTCTCCTTTTTCTCTTCTTCTCTCTCTACTCACTTGCGTACACATATATATCACAAGGTCACATGGCATACAACATGATACATTTCTCAGACATAACCCAGACGTTAACACAGTCAGTGCTGCAGAGGTGCAATACACATCAAATGCATACAACATAGAAGACACTGACAATACCATTACACGAGACAAACCCTTAACATTATGGAGAGGCCCTCTTAACTCTGGGCCACTACATCAGAAGTGGACTCATCATCTTAAGACTTCTTACACATACTTGCATTATGCATCTTTTTGATATGTAGCGATTGGAATAAAAATCTAACTGGCTATGGCCTAATTCCCATGGGCGGATTTTTCTATTGAACCTAATAGCGCAATGCTCACAGTGCGGAATTCCACCGTGGAATACCGCTCCGTGAAATAACCTGTAATCATTCGCGGCATGTTCTATTTGCCGCCGGCGTACGCACGGACTGCTTCCATTGCAGTTAATGGAAGCCGTCCATCACGCTATCTTATAATATAGCGTGAAAACGCTTTCCTGCCCACCGACGCTGCAGGCGTGTCACGTGACACTGCTGGCACGTTACATGACGCTGCCAGTGTGTCATGCACTGTACTGCACATGCGGGACATCGGGCAGCAGATCCCGAGGTGAGTATGCGTTCTCTGGGGGGGCGCTGTGACGGACTCCGCTGCGGAATTCCGCTTGCGGAGCCCCTCACGGCCATGGGCACTAGGCCTAAGGGGTCAGTCATTTTCTACCTAATGTAATGAAAGTTACGTCTAGTGTACAAAAATATATATTTTCTTGTCCATAGAAGTACTTTGACATTTTGTACTGTTTGGTGGTTGAATGTGATTATTGAATCGTGCTCCTGCTAGTGGTGACTGCATACCACTCAGATATATTTGGGAATATGCATTCCTCTGATACAGTACGGAAGGATAGTAAACTTTGTAATCCTTTTACTGATTCTCAAGTGATCCCATGCCACTGGTCGCCTGAGCCCCAACCTATCTGGTGTGATATCACGATGAAGAATCATCACTTCTGATTTTTTTTTTGCACCATAGAATTGCTGTCTCTGGGGCCAACTTACGTACTTTCTTATAGTTCTGTGCCTTTTTTGATGTATTGATACCTTATATTGTGCTAAATAACATTAGGAAATCCACAGAAATGAAGAGAAAAACTGTTCAGAACAGATGGATTTGGTGTTTTCTAGGTATAGGCCACGCAAAGTCAAAAATTAGTCTATATCGGAGTTCTTTTTTTTTTCTTTTCGTGCCGTTCATTTACCTTGCACATTTAGTATCTCTGGGGGGAGGGAGAGATGTTCAAATTAACTTTTTGAAATCCTAAGCTTATACATAATACCCTTTAAATGACTGTAGGCTGAACAATAATTTTACTTATTGACTTTCATGGTCTTTCTCTTCCACTTGACAGAATAACTTTGTGTCAGAGAATATATTGGACCTGCTTTAACCCATTAGTGACGGAGCTTTTTTGCTTTTTCCCATTTTTGTTTTTTCCTACTCTCTCTTTTAAAAAATCGTAGTTCCTTTATTTATCCATCAACGTTGCTGTATGAGGTCTTGTTTTTTGCGGGATGAGTTGTATTTTTCAATGGCACTATTTATGGTACCATATAATTTACTGAAACACTTTTAAAAAATTCTAAGCGGAGAGAAATGGGAAAAAAAAGTCATTCCACCATCTTTCGGTGCGTCCTGTATCTACGGCGCAAAAACCAACAAAAATGACCTGATATTTTTATTGTATGGGTCAGTACGATTACTACGATACCAAACTTGTATAGTTTTTTGTTTGTTTTTTTTATTTGCTGTAGTACTTGTATTTTTATTTTTTTTTTCAGATATTTAATTTTTTTCAATTATTTTCTGCAGTCATTTTGTGCGCACAATAACTTTTTTATTTTTTCGTAGTTGAGCAAGGGCTCATTTTTTTGCCGGATGTCCTGTAGTTTCCGATAGTACCAATTCGGAATACATACGACTTTTTGATCGCTTTTTATTGCGTTTTTTCTGGGAGACAGGGTAACTAAAAAAGTGTATTTCTGGCGTTCTTCTTTTTTTTTCGGACGACGTTCACCGTGCAGGAAAAATAATGCACTACTTTGATAGATCGGACTTTTACGGACGCGGCGATATCAAATACATATTTTTATTTTATGATTTAGATTTTTTAATAATAGATATGGCAAAAGGGGGGTGATTTGAAACTTTTATAACTTTTTTTTTTAACACTTTACATTACTTTGAAGTCCCCCTGGGGAACTTTAACCCCTTAGTGACCCAGCCTGTTTGCGTCTTAATGACCAGACCAAATTTTGGAAATCTGACATGTGTCACTTTGACATAGCATAACTCCGTAAAGGCTTTGCATATCCAAGTGATTCTGACATTGTTTTTTAGCCACATGTTGTACTTCATTTAGGTGGTGAAAATAGACCGATAGAACTTGTGTTTATTTATTAAAAGCGCCAAAATCGGGAAAATTTTGAGAAAATTTTCATTTTTTTCACATTTTCAATTGCGATATCTCAAATATGTGCAAACATACTGTACAAATTCTTGATAAGATATATATTTCCATCTGTTTACTTTATAACCATTTAAGAGACATGCAACTTTAACATTGATTATCAGCATTTTGAGGAACACTTTGTTTTCCTACACCAAGCCAAGATCACAAAGGCTCATGAGTGTCAGAATGATAGATACCCCCACAAATGACCCCATTTTAAAAACTACACCCCGAGGGGGGTCGTGAGTATTTTTTACCTCACAGATTTTTTTCAGGAATTAATGCAATTTAGAGGAGAAAAAATAAAATTTCATGTTTTTGCAAATATGCCATTTAAAAGATGGGATTTTTTTTCATATTTGCACCCAAAATGGATACCCCCGTTTGTCCTGTGTTCAGAAACATACCCATTGTGGCCCTAATCTTCTGTCCATATGCACAACGGGGCCCAAACCGAAAAGAGCAGACGGTGACTTTCAGAACAGTCATTTTGCTTGAAGGCGATTTCAGCCGCATTGCCCAATTGTAGAGCCTTGATGTACCAAAACGATATAGAACCCCCATAAATGACCCCATTTTGAAAACTAGACCCCTTAACGAATTCCTCTAGGGGTGTAGTGTGTATTTTGACCCCACGGTTTTTGAATGAATCTAAGCAAAGCAGAAGGAAAAAAATTACGATTTTCATTTTTTTGGCAATCATGTCACTTTTAAACCCGTTTTTTTCTGTACAGCACACATAGGGATGAAGACTTTCACCCCAAAATAGATACCCCTGTTTGTCCCATGTTCTGAAACATACCCATTGTGGCCCTAAAATTATGTCTGTATTCACAACGGGGCCCAAAACGAAAGGAGCAATCGGTGGCTTTTAGAACAGACATTTTGCGTGAAGGCGTTTTAGGCCCCATTGCCCACTTGTAGAACCCTTGAGCGGCCAAAACGACAGAGGACCCCCACAAATGACCCCATTTTGAAAACTAGACTACTTAACGCAAACACCTAGGGGTGTACTGTATATTTTAACCCCACAGTTTTTGAATGAATCTGAACAAAGCAGCTGGAAAAAATAACGATTTAAATTTTTTTGGCAGTTGTCATTTTAAAAACATTTTTTTTTTGTACAGCATACATAAGAATTAAAAAGTTCACCCCAAAATGGATACCCCCGTTTGTCCCGTTTTCAGAGACATGCCCATTGTGGCCTTAATATTATGTCCGTATGCACAACGGGGCTCAAAAGGAAAGGCGCATCAAATTTCAACTGTCTTAAATTTTACGTAATCGCCATTATCTATTGGATAACGGCGATCACGTGACCGCGGACCGCTCACTGCGGCCCTCGGTCACTGCTCCAGGCTCTTGGCTACATTTAGTAGCCAGGAGCAAGGAGACTTTGAATTTCCAGGGCCCTCAACAGCTTTTGCGTTTGCGTCCGCCGCCATTTTGCTAATGGGCACATGCGCCAAAGTTGGGGAAAAGTCTGTGGATAAAAATCCTGTCAGGGGACATCGCCGGAGGCCTTAGGTAAGTAATTTTACCTCCCCTCACAAATCTGATCTGTGATTGGAGGTGAAATTTTCACTTTTTTTACTTTTACGTGATCGCCGTTTTCAATTGGAAAACGGCGATCACGTGACCAGGAACCGCGTTTTGCGAGCCCCAGGGAAATCTCCAGGCTCTCGGCTACATTTGGTAGCCAGGAGCAGGGAGATTTTAAATTACCCTGGCAATCTGCGCCTTTTGCACATGCGTCCGCCATCTTGGCGGCGGGCGCGTGTGCAGAATCCGTGGTGAAGTCCACGGATAAATGCGGTGTCTTAGGTACGTTATTTCATCTCCCCTCACGGATATGATCCGTGAGGGGAGATGAAACTTAAACTTTTTTTTCTTTAACTTTTTTAAAACTTTTTTTTACTTTACATGATTGCTGCTATCCATTGGATCATGTGACCGGGAACCGCATACATCGGCTCCCGGTGACATCCCTCTGCTCTCGGCTACACATTGGAGCCGGGAGCAGAAGGATTTTTAAATTTCCTGGGCCGCGCGCGCCTTCTGAGCGCAGAAGGCGCCGATCATCGGGGCGCAGGCGGGTGAGTACTTTCAGCTGCCCTGATGGATCCGATCCACCGGGGCAGCTGAATCTTTCACCTTTTAAAACTTTTTACTAACTTTTATATGATCACCGGCATTCGGTAAATGGCGGCGATCATGTGACCGGGGGAGGGGACCCGCGGCCCGGAATGGCAGCTCCAGGTTGCCGGCTACCTCCAGGAGCCGGCAGCATGGAGCTGTCACGTCCTCAGCTTGCAGGGCCTTAATCCCTGCAGGAAACATATTTCTACGTCCTCAAGGAATAAGGCCCAGCAAGTGAGGATGTAAAAAGACTATGGGCCGGTTGTTAAGGGGTTAACATGCGATGCTTTGATCGCTCCT
This sequence comes from Eleutherodactylus coqui, assembly GCF_035609145.1. NCBI lineage: Eukaryota > Metazoa > Chordata > Amphibia > Anura > Eleutherodactylidae > Eleutherodactylus > Eleutherodactylus coqui. Next base: position 227,243,288 of record NC_089837.1, read on the forward strand.
GCAGTATGACATAGCATTACGTCATACTGCTTTTTCACAGGCAGTCTATTAAGCCACCCCACGGGGATGGCTTGATAGGCAGTCTGCTAAGGCAGCCCTGGGGCCTTTCTAAAGGCCCCCAGCTGCCATGACACCCGCACGGCTCCCCCGATCTTACCGTGGGGGGGGGGGGGGGCCCGAACAGCGTTTGGGGGATTTAGGGCTCATGTCCACGGGCAAAATAAGAATTAAAATCCGCAGCGGATTTTAACTCTTCTCCTGCCCGCGGATCCGCACCCCATAGGGATGCATTGACCACTCGCAGGGTAGATAAATACCCGCGGATGGTCAATAAAAGGGATTTTAAAAAAAATGGAGCATGAAAAAATCTGGACCATGCTCCATTTTCATGCCGGCCTCCCGCGGGCTTCTATTGAAGCCTATGGAAGCCGTCCGGATCCGCGGGAGACAAAAATCGGGATTTACTCACACGCTCCGTTTCTTCTCTTCGTGCGGCGCCATCTTCTCTCCGTCGCGGCCGGATCTTTTTTCTTCGGGACGGCGCATGCGCGGGGCACGTCACCGACGTCATCATGCGCATCCGCCGAGCCGAAGAAAAAAGATCCGGCCGCGACGCAGAGAAGATGACGCCGCAGCGAAGAGAAGAAACGGAGCGGATGGGAGGTGAGTTTATTCTCATTTATTGCTATTTTCAGCCCTCATGTCCGCGGGGCAGGAGGGACCCGCTGCAGATTCTCCATGGAGAATCTGCAGCGGGTCCCTCCTGCCCCGCGGACATGAGCGCTGAAAAGGAGAATAAATAAGAATTAACTCACCTCCCATCCGCTCCGTTTCTTCTCTTCGCTGCGGCGTCATCTTCTCTCGTCGCGGCCGGATCTTCTTTCTTCGGCTCGGCGGATGTGCATGATGACGTCGGTGACGTGCCCTGCGCGTGCGCCGGGCCGAAGCAAAATGATCCGGCCGCGACTGAGAGAAGAACCGGAGCGTGTGAGTAAAATATGATTTTTGCTCCCACAGATCCGGACGGCTTCCATAGGCTTCAATAGAAGCCCGCGGGAGCCGTCCCCGCGGGAGACCCGCATGAAAATGGAGCATGGTCCAGATTTTTCCATGCTCCATTTTTTTTAAAATCACTTTTATTGACCATCCGTGGGTATTTATCTATCCGCGGGTGGTCAATGCATCCCTATGGGGTGCGGATCCGCGGGCGGGAGAAGAGTTAAAATCCGCTGCGGATTTTAATTCTTATTTTGCCCGTGGACATGAGCCCTTAAACGCCGCTGTCAGAATTGACAGCGCATTCAAAGGGTTAATAGCCGCGAACAGCTGAGCACGGCTATTGCCCGTGGGTGTCAGCTGTAATAAACAGCTGACGCCTGCGCTGTATGGAGGGAGATAGCAGTGCTACCTCCCTACATACACGTCCCACGATAGCGCCATCACTAAGGGGTTAAAATGAGTCATTATTGATAGTAATTATGACAACATCTGCAATATGTAACAATAGTTGGTCTTTCCTATGTGATACGTGGCCCCCTAAACTGCTCCTAAGGTCAATTTACACCGCTTATTCCTTTTCTATTATTTGGGGCTTTTTTTTCATTCAAGTTCTGTCCAGGTTTGTAACTGAGCAAAATCAAAGGGGATGATGCAGACCAGCAGTTTCTGATCTGATTCATGGATATGAGTAGGACCCGCAATGTCCACTGCCTTGCCACACGGACAGCATATGGACATATGCAACTCGCACTTGGCTGTCTGAATATGGCCTAACCTTCACATAGCCAAGAGTAACATCAGCCTATGCATGCTTCTGCTAATTTTTTTGTCCTCTTTTGTTGCCCAGCCATAATGCAAGGCACATGACAATCTCCCCATGAGCACAGTGCCGGACATCTGTCCTGTCATCTATCTAAACAGCAGGCCACATGGTGGTTTTCTGGTATGTACCGCCACTATGTGAGTCCTCTTTTGTGCAGAATATCCGATGATCCTGCTACCAGCCATTGGCTGCTGCTCAACTACTGTAAAAGTAGAATGCGGTTTGCATTACTACCATTCAGAGGAAGGGATGTCTGGTACTACAGGACTGGACCTGAATCAGGGACTTTGGGAAGAAGTATATGGGGCGACCTCTCTTTATACATACCCCAACGCTCCAGGACGTACCCTTACGTCCTTGGTCGTGAAGGGGTTAACAGACAATGGGCAGCAAGTTAGAAGGAAAGAATACCCTTAGTGGTCAGCACTAGAGATGAGCGAGCGTACTCGGATAAGCACTACTCGCTCGAGTAATTGGCTTTATCCGAGTATCGCTGTGCTCGGGGCTAAAGATTCGGGTGCCGGCACGGAGCGGGGAGCTGCAGGGGAAAGCGGGGAGGAACGGAGGTAAGATCTTTCTCTCCTTCTCTCCCGCCCGCTCTCCCCTGCTCCCCGCTGCGACTCACCTGTCAGCCGCAGCGGCACCCGAATCTTTAGCCCCGAGCACAGCGATACTCGGATAAAGCCAATTACTCGAGCGAGTAGTGCTTATGCGAGTACGCTCGCTCATCTCTAGTCAGCACACATCTGTGGTTTTTTTTTTTGTTTTTTTTGCGAATAAAGTGATTTTCTCTTTTACTAATTATCTCAATGCCTACTTGTGACTCTGGTTTTCTTATTCTGTTTTTTGCTTTCGCTAGTGCACTTTTTCAGCGTATCATTTATTGAATTAATGTACCTATTTCACATCTGTATGACAGAAGACCACATCCATAAACCTTTTTCATTATGCAATATAGGTGATGCTCTCCAAGCTACTTAGTTTTTTTTTATGCTTCATCACACATTGGCTTTGAGAACAGGAGATTTTCAGTGCTTGGCTATGTGACCGGTTTCTAATACTAATGTCATTGAATGGCTCTGATTGCTTAACCCATCGCCAGCTTTTATTGGCTGACGCAGTGCTGGAATACCCAATCAGAGCATTAGCTTGCTGGAGGGCATACATTTATATTTCACAACACTTCTGCTCGTTTTAACCCAAACAACCAATCGGGTTATAAATCAAGCAGAAGTGTTGTGGAATATAGATATATGCTGCTGGAGGCGGGGAATTCAAGCCCCACTCCCAGGAAGAAATGCTCTGTCGGGCGTGAAGGAGGAAACAACAGGCTGTAGCAGCAGCGAAGGAGACCTGCGCGAGGATCGGAACGCCAGCGGTAGATAAGTATTGATGTGTTTTTTAATTTTTTTTGTTTTGTTTTATTTAAGCACATGTAGTGTAGTTAGGGCTTTGGGGAGGTCCTAACGCATTAATGCCGTTTCAATTAATTTCAATGGGGAAAATTGATTTGACTTACGAGTGTTTTGGGTTAAGAGCACCGTCACGGTATGAATTAAACTCTTAACCCAAGGCACCACTGTATTTTAGGAAAATCAAGTTTCTGGAAGAAAGAGCTGCTCTGGTATGGACTGTTCATGTGGCTATGTGGATTGTCATGTAGAACAAGAGTACTTGAATCCACCCAGGAGAAAAATAGGTTACCAATTGCATTCTACTTAAATATATGTAATTCTCCCAATATGACTATATTAAGGCTTTAGTAATCTGTGTTTATATCCTGTAGGTAGATGAGCAAACCAATAATTTACAAGGATACAGGGAAGGTTATTGGATTTCTTAGTTCAGTAAAATTCATGTTAATCCTGCACCAAAGAAAGGGGCAGACTTTAAAGGGGTTGTCCCGTGCCGAAACGGGTTTTTTTGTTTTCAACCCCCCCCCCCCGTTCGGCGCGAGACAACCCCGATGCAGGGGTTAAAAAAGAACACCGGAGAGTGCTTACCTGAATCCCCACGCTCCGGTGACTTCTTACTTACCTGCTGAAGATGGCCGCCGGCATCTTCCCCCTCGGTGGACCGCAGGGCTTCTGTGCGGTCCATTGCCGATTCCAGCCTCCTGATTGACTGGAATCGGCACGTGACGGGGCGGAGCTACACGGAGCCCCATTGAGGAAAGAAGAAGACCCGGACTGCGCAAGCGCGGCTAATTTGGCCATTAGACGCCGAAAATTAGACGGGCTCCATGGAAACGAGGACGCTAGCAACGGAGCAGGTAAGTGAAAAACTTCTTATAACTTCTGTATGGCTCATAATTAATGCACAATGTACATTACAAAGTGCATTAATATGGCCATACAGAAATGTATAGACCCACTTGCTGCCGCGGGACAACCCCTTTAATATCCTGAAATAGGGAATGATCCTAAAAACCTATTTAAATGACCTGAGAATAGAAAACCCCAAACAAAATCTGCTACTTTGTCTTTTAGGCTGCCTGTCCACAGGCGTAGTGATATCCCGTGGCGTAGCCGCCGGGGAGCAGGAGCCAGCTGATGGTTCTCCACACTGAATTTATCTGACAGATAGGCTCACTGCAGAGAATCATGGCAAATCGCAGCATGCTGCCTGCAAGTGGAGAATCGCTATGATTCTCCGCTCACGGACAGTGGAGGCTGCAGTTTCCATAGCAACACTATGGAACATGACTGCGTTCCCCCACGGCTGGATTATCGCCGTGGGGAATGCAATGAAAATTCGCCCGTGGACAGGCAGCCTTAGGCTCCATGCGCATGGCATAAAAAGCCTTCATCTAGCACAAGAGGCTAATAGATTGGGGGCTATTTAGACTGGCATATTTTCAATCCACATGCTATCTGTGTATTTCAGACAGTACATGAGCCCATTGTAGCTGCCTGTGAGGCTATATACACAAATTACTGCATGTCCTATCCTAGTCCATATCATGGAGGAGAATAGAACATGCAATGTGTACTGGCCAACCAGATTGGGCAGCACATGGTCTTGATGCGAGTTGCACCCAAGACTCTTGGGTGCAATCCACAATACAGCCGTCTGAATGAGGTCTAACAGAATGGAACATAGAATTATATAGATGCCAAAATCCAGGTCCATATAACACAACTCCATAATAGAGCTTTTTGAGGCCTTTAACCCCTTGAGTGGAGGGTTTCTTACCCCCCTGTCAGACCCACCAGGGCAGGTTTTTTAAATGGTCTAATCATTTAATTTCAACTAATTTTGTAGTCTCGTTCCAAGAGCCATAACTTTTTAATTTGTCCATTGACCAGGCCATATGAGGGCTTGTTTTTTGCGGGACAAGTTGTACTTTTTGATGACATCATTTTTGGGAATATATAATGTGTTGCATAACTTTTGTAAAAAAAAATTGTAGGGAGATTTGGGGGGGGGGGGAGAAATTCTGCCATTTTGTTTTTTGGATTTCATTCTTACGGCGTTCAGTGTGCAGAATAAATAGTGTGATAACATTATTCTCTGAGTCACACGATTCCATCAATACCAAGTTTATACAGTTTTATGTTTCGCTATTTTTGTACATTTAAAACATTTTTTTTCTTAAGGGTTAGCTTTTGTGTCGCCACATTCCAAGAGCTGTATTCATTTTATTTTTCCATTGCCAAAGCCCAAGAAGGCCTTGTTTTTTGCAGGATGAACTCCAGTCTTCATTTATCTAATTTTTTGGAACATGTAAAATTTTATTCCATTTTTTTCTAGTGGCAAGATTAACAAAATCTGTAATTCTAGCATGTTTTTTTATTTTTATTTTTCACTGCATTCTCTGAGCAGTATAAATAATATATTAAAGTCATTCTACAGGTCAGTACGATTATGCCAATACCAAATTGTAATAGTTTTTCTTTCTTTTTTTTTTTAAGTGTGAAAAAGTCATAAAAAAAGAAAGAAAAGTTTAAATCACCCTCCCTTTGCCATATCTATAATAAAAAATCTAAATCATAAAAGAAAAATACATATTTGGTATTGCCGTGTCCGTAAAAGTCCGATCTATCAAAGTAGTGCATTATTTACCCCGCACGGGGAATGTAGTCCGAAAAAAGAACGCCACAAATGCACTTTTTCAGTTACCTGTCTCCCAGAAAAAATGCAATAAAAAACGATCAAAAAGTGGTATGTATTCTAAATTAGTACTAACGTAAAATACAGGATATCCCGCTAAAAATGAGCCCTTGGTAAACTACGTCAACGGAAAAATATAAAATTTATTGCGCACAGAAGATGCAGCAGAAAATAATTTTTAAAAATTAAATCTTTGAAAAAAAATACAATTACTACAGGAAAAAAACTATGCAAGTTTGGTATCGTAGTAATCGCACTGACCCATAGAATAAAGTCGTCATGTCGTTTTTGTTGCAGTTTGTACGCCGTAGAAACAAAATGCACTGAAAGTTGGTGGAATGTCTTTTTTTTTTTTTTTTTTCATTTTACTCCACTTAGAATTTTGTAAAAGTTTTTTTAGTACATAATATGGTGCTTTAAATAGCACCATCGAAAAATACAACTCGTCTCGCAAAAAACAAGCCCTCATACAGCGACTTCGATGAATAAATAAAGGAGTTGGGATTTTTTAAACAGGGGGAGGAAAAAAAGGGGCTGTGTCATTAAGGGATTAAATAATGTACTAACTTCCTTCTCTGGGTCGCAGGGATACCACATGTCATTTTATTTTACATTTTTTACAAAGTAAAGGGAGACAAGTGTTTTTGTTTTATTTTTTAAATTTTTTTATTTTTATTTTTTTTACTTTTTCTTAACTTTTTTTTAAATTTTTGTCCCTTTAGGGGACTTCCACAGAGACCATCAGGACCCCCTGATCACATTCCAGGGGTCCAATGGTGACAGCCCTTTACATGCTGCAGTCACATAGACAGCAGCATGTAAAGGGTTAACACAGCAGAGATCAGAGGTTTTCTCTGATCTCTGTTGTAAGAGCTGGTTCCTGGCTATCCTCTGACAGCCAAGCACCAGCTCTCCCTGCCACAGAGACCATCGGCTTGCTTCTGACAAGCCGACGGTCTCTATGGCAACCTATAAATAAAGCAGTGCAGGAGTTTGAAATTAAAAGCGGGAGATTGCCGGCAGATCGGCAATATCTCTCAGCTTCTTATTTCATAGTGCTGAACTGCTCTGTGTGGGTCTGTGCAGGCGGAGCACAATGCCACAGCTTGTGGCATTGTGCTCTGCAGCTCCCATAGTGATACATAGCCCGGAAATCTTCTGGGCTATATCGCTATGGGCAGTGGAGCTCGTCCTGGAAAATTTCTGGGCGTGCCACTTAAGGGGTTAAGAGACTAACTTCCTCATCCTTTATCTTGACTGAAGCCCCACTTACACACAATGATAATCTTTTGAACAGCTGAATGAATTAATGACTTTTTTGCATAGAAATGTTGAGCATTTAAAGATAATCATTTGAAATCCTCTCCATTTTCCTTCAATAGCTAAAGTAAGGGGTGTATGTTGTTTACTCAGGTAGATGTGTGTTTATGCGAGAAATTTCTGGCCAGCAGCTTTTTAACTAGTATGAAGAAAAGCCATTGTCTTTTGCCAGCATTAGTAAACAAGTACTCCTTGTGTTTTAGCAGGGCAAGCAATCGCCCCTCCCCTCTAATTGTTCAGTCTTTCAAAGACTGAAAAAATGCCATGTAAATGAAGCAAAAACCAACAAAACTAATGACCATTTTTATGCAGGCTGAAACTCAGTAAAAAGCGACAAAGGACTTTTATCTTGCACATTGGGACACAAATCTTCTCCTTCCGTACTTTGTCACCACTATTGAGTAGGGTGATTCTGGTCTCCTCACTCCAGATAAGCCATTCTATCCCATTTTTGTTCTGTCCAGTTAACATTCAATTTAACCCACTGTAATAATTTCAATCTGTGTTTGCCTGATACAAATGGCTTTTTTCCCCATGGAATTCTAGCATTTAGACCAAATTTTTTCAGTCCGCGCTGAATGGTCTTTGCACTTAAGATTATACCACATTGATACAGTTTAACTTTCTATGTACTCTGATGGTTTTCTTCTGTTACCTAGACACAATATTTTAACTCTTATTTCGCCACGTGCTGTTGTACACTTTTCCTGTCTTTTTTACTAGTCTGGTTCTGTAGTGTTGAAATGCCTACTATGGTGAATTTCCACAGTTTTGTCTTCTAATTTCATAAGTGTAGCACATCACTTCCTGGGTGACCAGTTGCCATTATCAGTTTTTTTTTTACATTTTATTTTCATTTTATCAAGTTCTACAAACCTAAATACACAAAGAAAAACAAAAAAAAGACCTAATAACAATCACATAACACAAAAAGATGTTCTATTGTCATCTCTAATACATACAGATAGAAATGTAGATAGCACTCCAAACAATGGAAAAGTTTGGTGATGATTTTGATAAATGAGTTTAGGATGGACCTACCTGTTGTGGAATGCTTGTCAGTTGAAAGGCGTCCACACCACCAATCCAACATTGTCTTGAAAGTGGTTAGAAAATCAATTCACCACCAAATCTCTCATGGGCGTCCTGACCTATAGGGACAGCGTTTCGGGGAATCCCCAGGTTATAATAATACCTCGGTCGTATAAACAAGCAAGCATTAGAAGTGTAAAATTCCCACGCCCTGGTGGATTGATTGTATGAGTAGTAACAGACAGGCAATAGAGAAGACCTATTATTCCACTTCGGAGAAGAGTTCGTTAGACCAGTGGGACTCTATAATCCATAGTGCTTTAAAAAGGAATTTCCTCTGCCTCAGAAATGCGTTGCAATACATTTTATTGGAGACATACATACTGTAATTTTGAACTGTATGTCTTTTTATATAATTATGTTCCTGTATGTTTGAAATAAATTTTATTTTTTCTTAGAGCTGAATTGGATTTATAGAAGTCCCACTGGTATAATGGACCTAGTACCTCTTTTGGTGCAAAAATTAATATGACAGGGTCTTCTTTTCGGGGAAACATGGTATTACTTTGGTTATAAACCAGATACCATAAAGTTTATTGCATTATATTCTACACTGAATTATCTTTCCAGTAATATATAATTTTATGCGATTACAAAAAAACTGGCGATATGAGCTATCAAATATCAAAAAACCTTTTTCTTTCAAAAGGTTTCCACAATTTTAGCCACTAGTATGTCAATTCAGTCCCCCACTTTAAAAAGTAACTAATTTTCACAAACTTTTGACATGTCGGATAGTTTGTGAAAAGGGCAGTTACTTCTGTAAACCTATTCGCTCATGTAAAAGGGTATGTCCTGTCAAAGGCTACCTTTTTTTTTTAAAGTGGTCTGAGGTGTAAAGGCCCATTTACAATGAAAGATAATCACTCAAACGACAGTTTAAGTGACAGTTTTGAGTGGTCATCTTTGCATAACTCTAAGTATCTAATTAGCTACTTAATAGTTAAAGGAGATGTCTCGAGGAAGCAGTGATTTTTTTTTTTTGCCCAGTCCCCCTAATTAAACATACATTACTAATTACCCCTGTAAATTACTTTTCTAGCTGGTTCGTACTTACCGTTCCAGCGTTTCAGTAACTTATAAAAGTTTCCCCAAGATGGCCGCCAGCTCTTTCCCCGTCGCTCGCTGCAGCCCGACGTGCGCGCTCCCGAGACGCTGCCAGCTGTGTCTCCATGGCAACCGGACGCCCCGCAGCCGCCGACCAGACGCCCCGCAGCCGCCGACCAGACGCCCCGCAGCCGCCGACCAGACGCCCCGCAGCCGCCGACCAGACGCCCCGCAGCCGCCGACCAGACGCCCCGCAGCCGCCGACCAGACGCCCCGCAGCCGCCGACCAGACGCCCCGCAGCCGCCGACCAGACGCCCCGCAGCCGCCGACCAGACGCCCCGCAGCCGCCGACCAGACGCCCCGCAGCCGCCGACCAGACGCCCCGCAGCCGCCGACCAGACGCCCCGCAGCCGCCGACCAGACGCCCCGCAGCCGCCGACCAGACGCCCCGCAGCCGCCGACCAGACGCCCCGCAGCCGCCAGGCAGCAGGTAACCGGCGCTAGCCCCCGGCTCCCCAGCGCTAGACCCTCAGCCCAGGTGAAGGCCCCGGAGCCCAGCGCTGGGCTCCGGGGCCTTCACCTGGGCTGAGGGTCTAGCGCTGGGGAGCCGGGGGCTAGCGCCGGTTACCTGCTGCCTGGCGGCTGCGGGGCGTCTGGTCGGCGGCCCCCCCATCGCAGCGGCAGCCCCCCCCGGCCTAGCGGCAGCCCCCCCATCGCAGCGGCAGCCCCCCCCGGCCTAGCGACAGCCCCCCCATCGCAGCGGCAGCCCCCCCGGCCCATCACTTACCTGGACAGCTGGACGGCAGGACAGCTGGGCGGCTTCTCCGGCAGCTCGGCAGCTCTGCACCTTCCTCTAACAGAGGAAGGTACAGAATGGCCGCTGCAGCGCGCTCCCGAGCAGTGACAGCTCATCTGCGCATGCGCAGAAGAGCTGTAGCGGGGAGCACACTGAAGCGGCTCGTGCTGAATGGAGAAGACCGGACTGCGCAAGCGCGTCTAAAAAAGCAAGCTGCCGGCGAATTTAGACGGAACCATGGAGACGAGGACGCTAGCAACGGAGCAGGTAAGTGAATAACTTCTGTATGGCTCATATTTAATGCACGATGTATATTACAAAGTGCATTAATATGGCCATACGGAAGTGTATAACCCCACTTTGTTTCGCGAGACCACCCCTTTAATGCAGGAAGAGCGGGTCACAGCTGCGATAGCTCCGAGAACAAAGTATCTGTTTTGTATATGTAAACAGCTGCATTGTTCTCTAAACTTTCAGTTGGTGACCTGCTGAGATCTGCCAGCAAGATACTAGCTGAAAGAATACTATCATCGCAGCCCGCTGAAAACTCAGCTTGTAGCACTGATAAGTCATCAGTGATTTTTGTTTTTTTTTTAGCTTGCAAGAAATCCCCAATGCACGATGGCCACGCGTTTAGACGCAACGGCTATCACTCAAAAGATGGCTTTTGAGCATAATCGTTGTCTAAATGGGCCTTAAGCAAAGTGTGTGAAGAATGGATGTTTTCGTTCTGGTTGGTAAGGCTACATCCAAAGTCCTGTGTACTCGGAATGTGCATGCCAGTGTAATGCTCTTGGACTTATAGGGAAATAAGAAAAAAAAATACTTTGTTTACATTTTTTGTAACAGGTTCATGTTGCATATAGGGCATCAGGGAAATATTAGACCAAGAACCATTTATTTAAAATTTAATGCCAAGTTGGCTATACAACCATGCAATGAAGGATGTACACAAAGGGTTATTTTATTTATTTATTTTTTTGGTGCCATACATGTATGAAAAGGTGTATTTCAACCTCTACCTACTCTGAGACTAGGGCCATCCAAGTGGCCTCCAACTTTACCAGCTAACGTAAATGCAAGCAGTTGGTGATTTATGTACTGCAGCCCGTCTATCTTTTATCACGGACAGCTTTCCAGTTAGAGGCCCATTTACACAGGACTAGTGTTGGGCGAACGATGCCTGACACTCGTCCCTGTGTCTTCGCGCTTCGGTGCTCCCGCACGGGAGCTAGCACAGCCGGCTGGTTCACAGAGCGGCCACATCTCCTGCACTATTCAGCCGGCTGTGCTAGCTCCCATGCAGCAGCACGGAGACACAGGGACGAGTGTCAGGCATCGTTTGCCCTACACTTGCCCTGTGTAAATGGGCCTTAAGTCAGCTACTGCACCCAACTACTGAAAAACGGGTTAATTGAATTTGCTTAGTGATAGTGTTACTGCTGTACCCTGCTTGAGGTATTAGGAATGGTCCGTTGGTGATGAAGCTTTACCATAAGAACCCAGCACAACAGTTGGAATAGCCCAGCAGTTGTGCTGTTTATGCAATGGCCTTATGTCTCAGCAGTATGGAAATAAATAGCATCATTACTAGTCTAGTGCTGTGACTGAGCCATTAGCATCCTTCAGGAAACCACATGCAGCAATCTCCAGGGACCTCTGCTCCATGTAATCATGGGAAATGAGCATGGGCTACTACAGGCCGCTGTATGCATGACTCACATTGTATCAGTACTTCGTATTGATGTATGATTCAATGTGCAAAAAAAATCTGATTGCTTCATCTTTGTTACTGTATGAGTATTTCACTTGTGTATCATATAAGCAAAATATATAGACTTAATTAAAAAAAACTGTGTGGCTTTCAATACTGAATGGGTAGATGTGTCTCAGAAAATTGTAGTTGCTCTTATTTTGTATGTATTTTCCTCCTGGGCACAACATCAGGGCCAGTTACTGTAGCATGCTGGACACTTCATGACAACCATTGGGCTCTGAGTGAGTTTAAAAATGTAACTTTACTTTCAACAAATTTGTGACATGTCAAATTTGGATTGTGGCCAAGACCCCCACCCCCAGATTGCTAGAGCGAAGCAGCAGAAGCACTTGGCTGAGCACTGTCACTGTCATTGCCTGAAGACCTTCTCAATAGAAAGTCTAGTCTATGAAGAAGTCTTCAGTTAGGGAGCACCGCTGGCGCTCAGCCTATTGCTGCTTCTGCTGCATTCTAGTGATCAGTGGGGGTCTCAGCATTGGGGCCCTTACCAATCTAACCTTGACTTGTAAAGGCTTTGTGGAAAGTAATGAACTACATTTATAGGACACTTCCAATTTATATGTCTGGATAAACCTATTTTTACTTGTACTTATGCAGACTCGGTCTGCCTTCACACGGGCAAGAAAATCGCAAGATTTGTGCATTGCGAGACTAGCAAATATGAACCCCATTCTTTTGAATGGGGTCCTACACGTGAGTGATGTTTTCCTGCAGCGTTGCACTATATGCTGAGTGCATGTGATGCGATTAGACATCTCCTATTGTAAACAATGGGGAAAACTCTGCAATCCTACACTATGGCTGATGGCTACATCCTCATAGTGATGCAAGGCTGTTATGACATGATAACGCCTCACATCTGCTGGGAATTCACATGGTGCTGAGTGCGGTATGGACATTCACGGCCCCATATCACGCTTGTCCGTGTGAAGTTTTGGCTTTACGCAGAAAGAAATGAAATAGGAAGATGAAACTTTCCATTTATTCCACATACTCTCCACTGATGCCAACACACTTCTTACTTCGGTATTCCAAGTTCTGTAAGCCTTGCAAAAAGAAGGATTTTTGGTATTGCCTCAAACCAGTCATCCGTAGCAGCCATGGCATCAGAAATGGTGTGAAATTTGGTACCCTTAAGGTGTTTCTTCAGGCTTGGAAACAGATGATAATCGGAGGGAGCTAGATCTGGTGAATAAGGTGGGTGGTCAACCAGCTGGAAGCCTAACTCCACCAGTTTTGCCGGGGTCGCTTGCGCATTGTGAGCGGAGGCGTTGTCTTGCAGCAACAAGATTCCTTTGGACAGCTTGCCACGCTTTTTGGCCTTCAGAGCGGCCTTCAATTGGTCCAAAAGTTCAATGTAATGCGTTGCATTGATGGTGGAACCATTTTGAAGGTAGTCCACTAGCAGCACACCCTCCTTATCCCAGAACACAGACGCCATCACCTTAGTGGCTGATTTTTGCACCCTGAACTTCTTTGGGCGAGGAGAACCACTGTGCCTCCAGTCTTTTGACTGCTCCTTGGTTTCAGGGTCATACAAATAAACCCAGGTATCATCCATAGTGACCAGTCGATCCAGGAAGTTCTTATCAGTCCGGAAACGCTGACAAATGGACCGGGAAGTTTTCACTCGCATGATTTTCTGATCTGTTGTCAAACATTTGGAGACCCACTTTGCAGATAGCTTCTTCATCTTCAAATGTTCATGGATAATGACACAAACACGTTCACCAGAAATCCCCATGATGTCTGCTATTCCTTTAGCTGAAATTCGCTGATTCTCCAGTATGAGGTTGTGCACAGCATCAACGATCTCCGGAACAACAACCTCTCTCTGTCGTCCAGGACGTTCCTCATCATTGGTGCTGAAGTGGCCCATTTTAAATTTGGCAACCCAGTTCTTCACTGTAGAATATGAAGGGTATTGATCCCCCAATGCCTGCGACATATCACCATGAATATCCTTCGTGGACTTTCCTTGCAGAAACAAGAATTTTATCACTCCTCTGCTCTCATTTGATGTAAATATCACCTTAGACTCCGCCATTTTGTTTTCCCGCGTGCCTAGATCACTGTTTCCATAAGCTACAAACACAAAATTTTGAAAACCTAGTCGACGCATAAGGCTTTCATGTGATGTAACATTCGTTACCATAGAAATAAAAAAAAAAAAAAAAGAACACAGACTTATCAGCAGCCCCTCGTATAAGGGCCCCTTCACACAGGAGATTCTTGGGTGTAACTTACATTGGACTACACACAGACACTCATCAGTGTGCTGTCCAATCCATGTGTACTGTACATTTTATATCTGGTTGTGGTCCATGAGGCGGTCCAGAATAGAACATGCTGAGTTTTTGTCTTATTTTTTTTTCTTTTCCCATACACAGCACACATGCATATGCTTGTGTGAAGAGCCCTTCACTAATATTCCTCCATCAACATTGTTGACTGAGGGATCGTCTTTGTGGGATTTTTTTTTCTGTAGCGTTTAATGTAGCATTTAAAGTGTTTTAAAATTCATGGTGAAATGAAATGCAGTTGTATCATTGTCTTTTTCTTTTGCAGCATTCTCTGTGTGATGAAATGATGTGCACTTTATTCTTTGGTTCAGTAAGATTACAGCGCCTTGTGAAAGTATTCACACCCTTGGTGTTTTTCCTGTTTTGTTGCATTATAACCTAGAATTAAAATAACTTTTACTTTGGATTTTATGTAATAGACCTGACAAAATTGTTAGAGGATGGAAAAATCGTGTCTGCCTTTGTTTTTTTTATTTATTTTTTTTAATCTGAATAGTGCATATATATTCACCCCCTTTCCTTTGAAACCACTAAATAAGGTCTGGTCCTTCACTTCAGAAGTCATAGTTTCCCCGACTTTGAACATCCCACAGAGCACAGCAGAGATGGAACTATCTGTCCATGGGACCACTAAGTAGTACACTCCCCTGAGTGAGGACTTATGGAAGAGCAGCCAGGAATATGCCATTGCTTAAGCAAAAAAAAATGGGGGTTCAACAAACAGCATGTGACTCTCCAAGACACAGAAGATAGTTCACTGATCAAATTTGTAGAAAATCCAACTTTTTGGCAATCATAGAAAATGCCATGGGTGGTGCAAACTCAACACTTCCCATCACCTCAAGAACACCATTGTCACAGTGAAGCACCATGGTGGCAGCAGCATGCTGTGGAGATACTTATCTGCAGGGACTGGAAAACTGATCAAAAGACAGAAGACCGTGAATTTGGGGCAGTTCTTTAGGAAAACCTCTTTCAACCTACCAGAGGTTTGAGAATGGGAGAGAGGTTTACCTACTGGCAGGACAATGACCCTAAACATACTACTAAGGCTACACTGGAGGGGTGTAAGGGGAAACCTTTATGTCTTAGAATGGTCTATTCAAGGTCCAGACCTCAATCCAACTGAGAATCTGTGACATGACTTGAAAACTTCTGAACACCAACACAGCTCATCCAGTGTCTGGATGCGCTAAGTAAATATAGACACCCCAAGATATTTGACTTTCAGGATGTGAAAACTTGAAACACATGAAAGTTCTCAAATTTTTTTTTGTCTCAAGTTGTGTCACAGTCAAAAGTATCTTAATTTCAGAATGTTTTAAAGGGGCTCTGCCATGAAAAAAAAAATTGTACTCACCTTGCCTGGCCAGGACCGATCGCCAGGCATGTCCCCTCCATTCGGCATCTTCTTCTGTGGCTTCTAGAAGTAGAGCAGTAGTGGTCAAAATGACCGCTTCCTACTCTGCTCCGTCCGTCCTGGCTGAACTCGGAGATTCTGCACGTGCGCAGTGGAGACGCGGCCTGTCCTGACTCCTGTCAGAGGGCACCTCTCCACTGCGCATGCGCGGAATCCCAGAGGGGGGCGGCCCGTCCTTGGCTCATCTGAGGAAGAAGACTGCCTGCTGGGAGATGACCCCCTGATCGCAACAACAACAGAACACAAGGTAAGTATTGTGTTTTTATGCTTTAACAGCCAGAAATCGTGGGTTCCTTGTGTCCATTAGGCAGACCAGGGAACAATGGCTGGTAAAGCATAAAACATTATTTGTGTCAGAACCCCTTTAACTGTTAACGTGTTGTGTAAGTCAAATGGTAGAATACCCCCCAAAAAATCAATTTTATATTCAGGTCGTAATGCAATAAAACAGGAACGAACACTGAGGGAGTGAATGCTTTTAGAGGGCGCTGTATAGATTTTCTTTGTTTTTGTTTGTTTTTTTAAGTTTAACAGTTTAAAAAGATTTTTTTTTTTAAATTTATTTATTTATTTATTTTTTGCACCATTTTCTGCAACCGTGAGGCCTCAGCAGTTTCCACCCGTGCCTACAGCCATGAGGCCAAAAATGACACTTAACTCACCTGTCCAGATGCTGCGGGGCTCTCCTGCACCACGGCCGGATCTTCTTTCTTCTGCCCAGCGGATGCGCTGTGCTTTCTTTTTTTTCTTTCTTTTGAATCACCTGCTCTCCCAAGGCACAGTCACAGTGACAGCTGCGTTGCAGTTATGACTGCTTCCATTTACTTCAATGGAAGCCGTCCCTGTGGGATCCACAGAAAAATGGCGCATGCTGCAATTTCTTCCCGCGCATGCAATCTGCACACAGGAAGAAAAAAAAATCACACCCGCATACATTAAATTGCCCTGCAGATGCAAATTAAAATCCAGGGCTTGTGGGTTTTTTTTGGTTTTTTTTGCATACTGAAGTGTAGTTTTATTGGTACATCTTTGTGGTACATAACACTTATTTTTTAAATCATTAAAAAAAAATTTTTTTAAAAAAATCCCCCCCCCCCTCCCCTCCAGTGGGGTACACATGTAAAAGTTTAGGTTTATGCCAATTAAATCAATCAGATTATTCAATGTACAGCCTAATACACGTATACTTAAAATAAACACTTTAGAGAGAACAACAAACATTACATATTATACGCTTGCCTATTAAAAATATAGAAATATTTGAGGGAGTTGGGTCTGCTATGAAGAAAAGGTCAATATATTACAAACACAATGGTCAATATATGAGAGAGCCTAAATAACACACCTTTTTAGATTTTTAAGGTAAAGCGTCATAAAACATTAGCCATTTTGCCCAAATAGCTAAATGTTGGCTTAAGTTACCCAATCTCCATGCCAACACTTGCTCTAAGGTGAAGCTATAGTAAAATATGCTAACCATCATGAATCATCCAGAAAACTCTTATACCTTACCCCATATCTGCTTTCCAAAGTCTACCGGAACACTTCCAATACGTGTTGGAGATGTAACTTTGCAGCCAGCAATATTC
Source organism: Eleutherodactylus coqui (assembly GCF_035609145.1). Lineage (NCBI taxonomy): Eukaryota > Metazoa > Chordata > Amphibia > Anura > Eleutherodactylidae > Eleutherodactylus > Eleutherodactylus coqui. Next base: position 227,260,568 of record NC_089837.1, read on the forward strand.
TCCATATTTGGGGGTCCGATCGCTGGCCCGTCTAAAGCTGTCACTGTGGATGGGCCACAGAATACGCATCATCACCTAGCAACAGTACGGCACTATCTGTACGTCGCTTTTTGCGCAGGCCGGCACATCCGCATACAGATGAGAAGAAATCTGGATAGGTACGCAGGGGTCACTGCGATCCTCCAGCGTGGCTTTGAGATGCGTTGGAGGATCGGCAAGTGTTCCCCATTGTTTTCAATGGGAAATCTCGCATCACACATTGCGATGTGTCTTCGTGTCCAATTGAAAACAATGGGCGATGCATTCAGAGGAACGTGCAAAGATTGTGCATGCCACGATTTTTATGGCCCATGTATATAACTTCATTAAAAAAATGGGGTTCATATTTATGCATCACGCAGCACACATATCTTGCAGGTTTTTCGCGGCTGTGTGAAAGCGGTCTAAGACCTCCCTCACACAGGTGTTCACAGAAATGCAGCGTTTTTCAACGCTGCGTTTACTGCAGATTCCGCCCAGTTTCAGCAGCGCTGGCGTGCGTTATGCCAGTGTTTTGGCTGAGTTTTCGGCACAGCTGAAACCGCAGCCAAGGCTGCTGATAAAAGAAAAAAATCAATGCTCGCCTAGCTGGTGAAGTCAATGTCGGGACCTTGTGAAGCCGGCCAATTGCTCTGATTGGCTAAGCGCCATTGATTAACAGCTGGCTGAGCCAATCAGAACCAGCACTGGATGCGTTCAATGAATGACAGGCTATGATTGGACGTATCCAGCGCTGACCGTGATTGGCTAAGTGGGCTGTCACTCAGCGACGTTCAGCCAGTCAGAGCAATCTCTCATTGGAGGCGGGGATTTTAAATCCTCGGCAGCAGAGAAACAGTTCCCCTGCTGGTTGACAAGTCCTAAGAGCGTCGTGAGGGAGAGCGACATCACCTGCAAGGCGAGTATTGTATTGTTTTGTTTTTTTTCCCTCAGGCAGTGTAACTAGGGCGTTTAGCGCTACCAAAAGCGCGCTACCAAGTTGTGCCGCATTTTTTTGCAGCGCTGAAACCGCTGCCCATTCATTTCAATGGGCAACATAGGGCTGAAAACAGCCAAAATTGGAACATGCATCGCTGTCAGTGCAGCGTGGAAGGCGCTGCGTTTTAAGCCCTGTGTGAACAGCCCCATTGAAAAGAATGACAGTGTTGTACAGCGTTTAGTGCTGTGCTAAAAAAGCAGCGCCAAACGCTGTACAAAAACGCCCTGTGTGAGGGAGGCCTAAGGCTTATTTTTCTGCCTAACATGATGCCACGCTATATTTGCTGTCCAGAAGATGATTCAAAAAGTCTTGGAAATACTGTATAAAGGAAGGACTTAAACTTCTCCTTCCTGATAGATCACGTCTGGCTTTGGTTTCATAAACGGCTTTAAAAAAAATTTTTTTTAAATAATTTCTCATGCAGGTTTTTAATCCAGCTATGTACTACGATATCACCCCCCAAAGCTGCCTCTTTGGACCACTAAGGCCCCCTGCATACAGGTGGAAATTCTGCAGCAGGATTCCCCGCAGAATTTCCGCCAGTGTCCGCCTGCATAGGATTGCATTGCAAAACGCTATCTTAGGGAGACGGCCGCGATTTGTCCGTGTAAAAGTACACGTGGAAAACAAATCGCGGCATGCTCTATTTCTGTGCGGGTCTCGCAGAGGCCTGCACAGAAATGTCTCTTCCGGCACCTCGGCTCTGCTCTGTGCATGCGCCGGCTGGCCGGCAGCCGGCACATCAAAGAGCCAGAGCCACGGGAGAGGTGAGCGGTAGGGGCTCGGATCGGGTCCCGCTGCGAGAATTCTCTGCAGGCCGCCTTATTCAGACTTTTATGGCATATCTTGGATAGGCTATAACCAAAACAAAGTATCTGCTTTAAGGCTTATTGATGGCATAGAGCAATGTTACTTTCTTAAAGGGGTTGTCCCGCGCCGAAACGGGTTTTTTTTTTTTTCAACCCCCCCCCCCCGTTCGGCGCGAGACAACCCCGATGCAGGGAGGTAAAGAAAGCTCACCGGAGCGCTTACCTGAATCCCCGCGCTCCGGTGACTTCTCTACTCACCGCTGAAGATGGCCTCTTCCTCCGTGGACCGCAGCTCTTCTGTGCGGTCCACTGCCGATTCCAGCCTCCTGATTGGCTGGAATCGGCACGTGACGGGGCGGAGCTACACGGAGCTACACGGAGCCCCATAGAAGACTGCAGAAGACCCGGACTGCGCAAGCGCGGCTAATTTGGCCATCGGAGGGCGAAAATTAGTCGGCACCATGGAGACGAGGACGCCAGCAACGGAACAGGTAAGTATAAAACTTTTTATAACTTCTGCATGGCTCATAATTAATGCACAATGTACATTACAAAGTGCATTATTATGGCCATGCAGAAGTGTACAGACCCACTTGCTGCCTCGGGACAACCCCTTTAAGGTCTTCGTACAGTTTTATGACCAGTCCCATGTGAATGAATTCTAGTAATATCATTTTTATTAACCGCCGCACGCTAGATAAAGATGAGATCAGATTAGGAACTAACCATGTATTTCTTATTGTAGAGCTAACTTGGAACATGCGTTCTAACTATCCAGTAGCAAATAAAGTCTGTTTATATAACTCTGTTTTTCCACATAGTGACAGCTGACAGCCTGAAGCCACAAAATTGGACCCCACCTTGTGTAAATGCCGGCTTTCCTGAGAACAAGGATGTCTGCCCTGTGTGTTCTGTAAAATTCAAAGTTGTTGAACTAATTGTGATTGGTGTCAAGGTGTTATATTACCACAATACATAATGGTAGCAAACTGTAAACCAAGGCAAGAGTTGTTGGGCAGCAAGGTGGCTGTGTCACCTGTGTGGAAGTATAGCCATTCATGCATGAGTCTCATTGGTCCAACTTACTTAGCAAGTTTCTAGCATTTCTTGGAGTACTTGGATATACAGCTGGCACAGTAAACTGAATCTTTGCCTCAGGTGAAGTAAATCCTAGCTACACCTTTGGCCAGAAGGCAAGATAAGGTGTATCGCCCTTTAAACTGTACCTGCGCAGAAATAGCTGTTCCTGTGACAGCAGCTCCTCCTAGTATAGTCTTACTACTTTAACTTGTTGATTGCACTCTGTAGTAAACCACATAAGCACTGCGATATTATTACAGTATTGTACCGCCTCCCCATCTAGGAAGTAATTATTTTTTGTACTCTAGCTAAGGTGTTTTCAGACAGTGTCTTGTGACATGCACACCTGATTAGTCAGACTGGGAGGACAATGTCATGAAATGATAACTGTTGTCTCTCTTTAATGCGAGGTTGCTCAATAAATTGTATAAAATGCAGGTGTGGATATATTAATTACTTTGGGTGCAACTCAACAAAATTTACTTCATTGGGACAAAGTTTAACTGTAAAATGACAAGTCACCATAGCCAGTGTACAAGACAGTGTCATGTACAGAACAGTGGGGTATACTGGAGCATACATACACATGACCCTTGGAGACAGAAGAGGTATATCCTGCCTTGGGTACATCTTGATGACCTCCGTCCTCATGGTTCTGTTCCCAGAACTAAAATTAAATCATCACTGTCAGTTTAACAAACTCGTGCGCTAACTAGTATTACTAGCAAAAGTGCAAATCGCTTTACTTAATGTTTTTCTGCACTTTGTAGCACTGTCGCATCGCTACAAAATCACGCAAGAAAATCACCCCTGTGGAAGTGGCCTAAGGTTGCATCCGCTCAGGTGGCAAAGTCATCGCTACAATGTGAAGCCCATGGTTCCCAATGGGTTCTTTCACAGGAGAGGTTTTGTAGCCCATGCAAATGCAGCCTTTATATCCTCATGGCTTTCTCACTACTTGTCGTGTACTACAGTGAAATGGGATACACTTGGCAATAGTGTTTTCTGGCTGTGTTGTAAATGCAGAGCACCCCAATAAGCATCCAGTTAAGAGGAGAGCAAGTTAGACTTATGTTTACTTGCACAAATACCGGTTAGTTGCTCGTGTGAATTACAGAGGCGGGTAAATCTGAGCTGGTCAGGGTTGAGATCCCATAGTGTTAGGCTACATCTACACGGGCGAGCGCGATATCAGCCCAAGTGTTGCGCTTGCCAACATGTGTTTTTCACACTGATGTGTGGCGATCTTGCATCACTTCTGTGAAATTTGTGATCCTCAGGCGTGCATTTCACATGTGTCAAAAGATCGTAAGTGTTTACCATTGATTTCAATGGAAATCCATCACATTGCACGGCATGCAAATGTCATGCGATGTCTTTTAAGGTCCCATTGAAAACAATGGGCGAGGAGTTTTGCAGAAACGCCAAAAGATGGAACATGCTGGGATATATATATATATTTTTTTAAAATTTAACTTGCAATGTCGCTGCAAGGAAAAAAAATTGCGGCATAATGGTGTCTTTGTTCCCGCAGTTTTTAAGCTGCAACGCTGCTTTTTCTCGCAAACACATTGCTGATGCTTGCAATGTGTGAGCGATTTTGTTTTTTCACTAAAATAAAAAAAAGTCCAGTAGGAGTTTCTAATGTTAAAAACTCATTGCAATAAAATCACAAATTTGTGCGATGCGAGAACAAGGAGGCTCCATAGGGAAACCTTGGCGATTTTAAATATTGCAAAAAGATAGGACATGCTGCGATTTAAAGATCACATGAGTGAAAACATCGTAAATCATTGGTTTCATAATACTCCGTTTTTACTCACTGTCGCATCGTGTGAAAATCACACATTTTATCGCCAGTGTGAAGCCAGCCTAACAGCATGACTATACAACTTGTGGGAGAGCCATCATCCTAGTGCAGTGTGAGCAGACAGAAATCAGTACAAAAACTGTATAAAAATCCTTCCTGCAACTAAGGCTGGTTTCAGACGACCGGATTTCAGTTGCTGAATATGCAATTGCCACCCGCGCGGACAACCCATGGTATGCCATACCAATTGAAATAATGGAACATTCACATGTCCACTCAGATGAGCTGATGGTGATTGCAATTTCTGTGAGTGGATTTAAAATCGCAGAATGTTCTATTTTTGTGTGGAATCTGTACGGATGGCTTCTATTCAGTGGAAGCCGTCCGACCCACAGCCCGCCTGCAATTCACATTGCAGATAGGCCGTAGGTACCCGCATCATCACCTAGCGACGACATAAGAAAACCAATCTTTAGTTTTTTGTTTGTTTTTTTAAAATCTGTACTACGCTTGACAGATGACGCGCATCTGCGGTCATCGGCAATACAGAAAGAGAAGGTACGCGGGGTCGCCAGCCACGGTGAAAGTTGGTTTCTCGCTGCGGACTTCATGTGAGACCGGCCTAAATATGTAACTTATCACTCCCTACAAGCATGGACCATATCTGGGCCATACCTTCCATGGTGGCCTCTTACTTTTCTGTTCATGACCCGAGAGATCAATTATAAAAAAACTTCTCCATCCGTACTGCACAGGATTCCTTCAGGATCAGCCCAGATCTGAAACTCCCACTTATGGATCCACACTTCAGTATTGATTACACAGGGTCTCTCGGCACTGCTGCAGAATAGCACTATTTAATAACCCTAATCACTGCAAAATAAGCGGATGTTCGTAATGCATGTACACAATCTACAAAGTGGAGTAGTTTATTTTTTGCCTGTGCTGCTATTCGCCAGGTAGCAGCTGTACGATGGTGTATATCTGTCTTGTACCAGCTGCTGCCTCCTAGATCTCCTCCCAATGGTATGCCTCTAGCACTTCAGGTTGCTGTGTGGTTAGCCCTATTATTATGCAAGCTTCTCCTACCGCCCCACAGAAGGCACAGCCCATTCCCAGCTCAGCGATGTTAGTGGGAAGCTCGGGAGGTAGAGGCATTCCAGCAGCTGAGCGGGCAGCGTTACGCAGCTCTCCCCTCAGTAGGGATGTCACTGTTGTCAGGGTAACTGTGAACAGCGGCATATCAGATTGTCTCCTCCCGTGCTAATTATTCTGGTGTGCTGAAGCCGGCAGAAGGTGCTTTAGCAGGAAGATGAGGCTTGTGATCTGATGCTGGGAAGGGACCTTTACACTGGCTCATCCATGCAAGAGGCTATTGGCATTTCTCCCACTCTCACTTATGGCCCGTGGAGGGGCCACTGACTAGTTTATAGAGGAGCTGGCTGCTCCCTTTGCTCTTCTTCGGGAACCACGACAAGACCGGGGAATACATGCTGATATTCCTAAAATCCAAGAAGAAAAAGCCTGTGGTGGGCAACATGCCAGGTTCTTCTACGGCCACCCGGCAGGATAGGGGGAAGAAAGCTGGTACAAGGCCTGCAGCTCCTGTACTATTCACTATTAATGAGGAAGATGAGCAGCAGAAGAATGGCAACAGCAAGAAGGAAAAAGGTAAGCCTTGTGATGGACTTTGTACGGTGCAGAGTCGCTGAACATGCCTGCCCTTCAATGCAGATGTTCCATCACTACATGTATCAGCACAAGTCTGCATCCCTCTAGAAATGAATGCTGAAAATATGTTCCTGTCTTGTTCTATTCATCAAGCATGTATGTTTCCTTGGCCTTTTATATGGATGCTAATAATATGGCTTTTGCTTATAAATGTTAGCGTCACACACGTACTATGGTTAACACATTTTTCTCTTGCTGTTCACCTGGTTGGAAGTAGAGCTATGCTGTGTGATGTGACAGAGGGAAAATGTTGCCACATTCTGCAACAAATGTACACAGAAGGTATGGGATTCTTTTCAGATCTTGTGCTACAGTGACATTCCTGGGTCTGCTACACCTCTGCAAGGCCTGTTCAAGACCCACAATGCAGAATGCTGTAGGTCTTTGACAAGTAACAGGGCCCTCCTTTCTGCAGAGATCTGAGCTAGTACGCATTGTGATAGGATAGTGTGCCCCAACGAACTGTCCTGGCCATATAGTGGTGGTATGAAAGCTATATTGTGTCATACAAGTCCAATGTTCCCATTTTTGCCTCCTCCACAACAGCTGAGGAGTGTCAAGGGTGTCGCTGACTTCTTTTCATAAAGATAATCCATTATTAACCTATCCCATAGTCATTAGCACCGCCAACTACTATACTGCACAGGGAGGACTCTATAAATAGACTGGAAAGGGCATACGTCTGCAAACATGATTCACAGGGTACCTATTAGTAACGTTGTTAGAATAAAGTATGATAAATGGATAAATGGTTAGGTTGCTTCATTGGCAACTGGCATAAGTAGTCATGAAAGAAATATATATGTTGTAGAATTCTGGATTGTGCTGTTGAACTAGTATGAAGAGCACTTCTCTGTGATGTCTTTTGACCTTGATGGCTATATCTAAACCTGAATTGTATGAACTCTGTCCATGTTGTATTTGGGAGGGAGGGGGGAATTCAAGCCCTGATGACATTGATAACTAGACAGTGTGTATGATTATGGTTTTGTTTTGACAGATGACTGCTAATTAGTTTGGCACAGAAGTGTCATACATGTTGGGATATAACAGGAGCCATGCTGGTTTGTTTTTGAACGCATTTTAGTTATGCCTTTACACAATTCTTATTTTAATTAAAATTGGATCTGATGATCTAGTTATTACTTCGTCTTAGGGCTGGCTCACATGAGCGTATGCGTAAAACGCTACGTGTGTAACACAGCGTATTACTGCTGTGAGCAGGCATATCTCTAGGGATTTTGCACAGCGCATGACAGCCTTTCTCGCGCATACCATCATGCACAGTCTGACTTTTTTTTTTCTATTTCCTGCTATATATAATCCAATTGCGCATGTATAGCATTTATTATAGGCCAATAGAGAATAATAGAATTCTATGGCGCATAATGCACAGTAAAATAGAACATTCTGCGTTCTCTTTTATGCGCATATTATACACAATAAAAAAATTGCTAGTGTCAAGGGGTCAGTAAAAATCGGAGTACTTTCATCATCTCCATTCACAGCATATTATACGATGAAATTATGCTCGTGTGAGCCTGCCCTTAGTCTCACTAATGGCAATCTTCACTTTCAAGGTGTTGTGCCACGTTGGTAGGCATATGACCATCATAGAGACAGGTTCCCCTCTCCGGACCACCTCTATGCTCAGAAAAGAGCTACGTTGTTAGAGCTGCTCCCCTCCAGGCAGACTGTGCTGTCCTTGCAATTTCAGGACAGCATTCATGTGAATAGCCATCCAGTGATACTACATTTCCCTATCGGCTGACTGCGCTGTTAGTTTAATTTAAAAAAACAGAAATAGAACTGAAATAAAGGGAAATATTTCAGTTTTTTAAAAACTCATGGAAATCAATGAGGGGGGGGGGACGGAACAGAGAAATGTAAATGCTAAATAGATGGTAATGCCAGTGAGAATAAGTCCTAAATAGTTATGTACATGACAGTAATATCCTATACTTTTTTTTTTCTTCAAACTTTTGCCCACCCCACCCCAATCAGGATTGAGAAACGTATTCGTGCTATTATGACTAGAATTACATGTGTAGATCTGCACTTCATGAATGTGTGCATTCATAGGCATGTAGAGCCAATTTAGCCACATCTTGGCCTTTGTACACTCAAGTACAAATATTTAGTGTTAACTGTAATATTAGTGTCCAATACAAGTTTTAACACGTAGATACAGTACAAAAATCATGCTCATAACATACATTTATGACCAAAGCCCTTTACATGGATAAATACGTTACCAGTACATACAATATATACAGTACCGCCTGTTGCACTCATGTCTCAGAAAAAAATACTTTTAGATGCTTGGAGTCACAGGGGCAGAGTCGGATAAACAATGGTGCAAATGGAGCACCTGCTCTAGGCCTTGCATTTCCCCAATGTTCAGGGGGCCAATTGCTGCTTGCACTTCAGCAGGTTCAGGATGCCCCAAACACTGGTTCTCACTGGTTTGGCAGATCTGGTGAGAAGCAGTGAGGCCCAATTATGCAGTGGTGTGTAAAAAAGAAAAAAAAAAGGTGCTTTTTTTAATTACCAGGCAGAAGAGGCAGCATTATTATTGATGGCAGCACTCTTTCTGTGAGGAGGGCACTAAAAGAAGCACTTACTACATAGAGTGTAATTATTATATAGGGCACTATGGATCGTATACAAGTATTGGCTGCGAGGAGTCATTTGACCATCTGGGCGCAGATACAAAAAAAGGAAGAGACAACAATGCCAATCAGAGATAATGCCTGTATTAGTGTATTTTGACGCCACCGGATGTGGTGGGTGTAGCTCAGTGTTAGGGAGCTTGACAGCATTGTCACGCCCCCAGTGTCCGATTGGCTCACCCCTCATCTGATAATGCCACCTGTGATCACTGGAGGTAACTGCTCTGTAGTCAATGTCAATATGTAGAGCTGGTGACTGACTGGTAAGAGTTAATGTGGTTGGGGGAGAGATTGGTAGCAGAATGGGAGAGGGAGGTTTCATCAGAATCCACTGCTCCGTACTCTGAGCAGCCTTAATCTGGCCCTGCACAGAGGTTAGACTCCACCTGGTTTGGCTAGACTGACAATTCTCTTCCTACACAGAGACAGACCTCAATGTAACTCATCAAGGTGGAGATAATCCAGTGTGGTGCCACTCCTATGACTCCATATGCCCTTGCAAGTGTTTTTTTTTTTTTTTTTTAAAGTATGCTCTTTCTGAGACACCACAGCTTGTCAGAATAAAACATATGACTGTGATTACTCTGCCTGTCCCAAGTTCAAATCCCCAAGAGACAGGTTCATGTTAAAGTGTGTGAATAACCTCTACATATTTACAGTACTATAACCAAGTTCAGTAACTAGAGATGCCAACTGCAAAGTTAGGTTAACCCTTGCTATACAAGTTTCTAACAAGTGAGAAATTGAGAGCTGTTTAACTAGATTAGTGCCACATGTCATTGATTGCGGCATCAGTACTGCATGGTCTGCAGCAGACAGAATACACATTTGCATCTAGTGGGTCAACTGGTGACCTCGTCTCTGATTTGGAGCACTCCTTCCTTTTCTTCTCTACCTGGCCCAGACCTACATGTACCATAACTTAGTTTATGGTGCTGTTGGGATTTGCCAGGTTTCCCCTAAACTTATCCATCACTTATATATGCACATATAGCCCACTGAGTGTGAGAAGGGGAGAAGCATGTCACAGCAAATGTCAGTCCCCCTTTTTTTAAAATATGAATACACCCTAAATACAAAAGCTTTAAGTGTTGACTAAGCGTGCACATTCATTGGCGTCAGAAGGAATAACCTTCAAATGACAGCCATTGAGTGTGTTTGGCCAGGCTTAGTTCTAAAAAAGATTAATAGAATTAAGGTTTAGTCTTGAAAAGAGAGGTCTTAGGGCTTCACACTGGCAAGTGACATCGGGCCGTGAATCACGGCCTGATATCGCCCTCGCCATCCATGTGAAACCCGTGAATGCAAGGCGGTTTCACGTGGAAACAGCCTTGCATCACTGAAGGGATGAAGGAATTCCCCGCTGTGGCTGTCACAGCCGCTGCAGAGGATCGCAGAGTTCTCCCATTGTTTTCAGTAGGGCCAGCGCTGCTGCTGGTTCCATAGAAAACAATGGACGATACTGCAGAAAGTTAAGACATGCTGCCATCTATTTTGTAATGCACAAATCTCGCACGATTTTCAGGCCAGTGTGAAGGCCCCCTAAAAGGGACATGATTTTTGTAGAAGTGTATAAATGTTCCTTACAAAGGAGGGTGAAAAGCTGTCTCATATAAAATGTCTCCAAAAGACAAGGGAGCGCTCCTATAGTTGGAGAAACAGGGTTCAATCTCTGCAACAAGGTTTCTTTGCGGTAAGAACTATGAATCTGCGGAGTGGGCACCTGAGGAGCTGCTCACAGCAGAGCCCGCTGATGGCCCTGAAAATTTTATAGATAAAGGAACATCAATGCTTATATGTAAATCCATAGAATTCTTGTTTGAACGCCGATGCAAACTGATCGACGGAAGAGTGAAATGTTTTCCTTAAAGAGCAGATTGCTTACGGATCGTGTTTAAAAACAATAAAGTATATATTATATATGTTTACTATAGATGATATTTATTTATTTTTTTTGTCTACCACTTTTTGCATCAACTGGGAAATAAGGTTGGAAAGGGTTGACCCATTCTTCTTCCCTTTCCCTATCCCGTTATTGAACATGTATTTTCTTTTTCTTGTTTTCTTTCTTTAACCTTACTATGTCACCGTTTGTTTTCATATTTCAGGCCAGCAATTGGCAGCCCCCATAAACTTCATATTGACCACTGTCAAATATCTAATATTTTTGGCCAGTTTTATGTTATGGAGGTAGGAAACGTAGATGAACTGCAAAACAAACTTTTTAGAGCAGGTGATCTCTTGTCAAATATAATGTAAGAAAATGTGAAACCTTGTAGTGTAACTATTGAGTACCCACAGAAAGCTTTATGTACCAGGCTGGCTGAATCCTACTTGGTCAACAAGAGAGCCATAGCATAGGGCGATGAAAGACATAATAGTAGGATGGAACCATCCCATATTATTATTATTATTATTATTATTATTATTATTATTATTATTATTATTATATTTAAATTTTTTTTTTGCATAATTAAGCCAAAAATTTGTGTTTAGAATAATGTAGGAAATCTTTCAATTAGGCTTTCATGTTAATGGACTGATTCCTGTAAATGCTGCTGCTACATGTTCTCCTAACAACATATCCATATCTAGTACTTTGTATTACCAGTACAAAAGCCTGCTAGTTTGCTTTATAACAATTTGTGTAGTCATAGATACCAAGCAGATATGCAAACTGTGTAAGAGGAAAATGATTTTGCATGAGGTGGCAGAAACCGGATTCCTCTGCAGGGTAACTGGGGCCCTCACATTTCACATGTAAATATATGTGATACAGCTACTTAATAAATGTCATTGTATTGCTGCTATATTTTATTAAGCATGTGACCATATACCTATGAAAAGGTACAATCAGCGATTGCTAGAATGAATTTCAGGGAGACTGTTGCGGCAGGATTTTGCAAATTAGGACTTTGATACAAGTAGCTAAAAAGCAGTAATGGAGTATGCAAATGTTATATTTTGTTGCTATAGCCTAAGTTGGCCTAGCTATTTTTGCTATAGAAGTGCTAGAGGGTGGGGTAATACAAAGGTGATAGCAGCACAATGCCTAATTTAAATAGGGTCATCCAAATTACCCATTTTCCCTGCCATTCCAACTCTCCTACGGTTCTTCCAATCTTTGTTTTACAAGTGGGCAGCAAGCGATAGCTGTAGCCAGTCAGTGGATGTACAGGTTCTCTTAGACAGGGTGTCTTAAGTGTATGGAAGCGCCCATATGGAATGAAAATAGTCTGGCAGACTGTGATCTAATTTTGTATACAAGCAGCAGGAGAAGGGGGAAATTAGTTAGGCCATGTGACCAACATGACGGCCATTTTGTATCAACTCTAAATTTTCCAATGGGAAGTTAGAAGTGTAATATATGAAACTGGCAGAATTTTACCAGGAAAACAGTAGTCACTTTAACATAAGTTTTTGTTCTCATGTTAACACAGTGATTTTTCTTCATTACAGACAATGTGATGGCGTTATCTCAAGCAGAAGGTGTTGAGGTCATCCTTATGTCAGGTGAACAAAGCACATGTCTGCCAAACTGTTTTCATTCTATATGGGCGTTTCCACACTTTTGAGACACTGTGTACTTTGTGGCATCATTTCTCAGCGATGGGAGCCGTGATGCTCAGGGTACAGCATGTGACTCTCCAGCAGTACGAAACATCACTGCAGCACTGGATATTTGGGGGAAAATAGTTTTTTGTTCTACACTAATGGCAGCTAGGATAGTATACATTACGTATGTAAGTGCATTCTACTAAACCTAGGACAACAACCTATTAGATTTTGCAGGAGGCAGGGTCTAAAAGGCTGATTACATGGCAGACAAAGGTCTTTGTCAGGCTTATGACTTCCATAGTGCCATCGCAAGGTACCAATGAGTTCCTGATAGCACAGATGGGTGCTAGAAAGAGCCACTATCCCCTGTCACATGCTTACACATTGCAGTTGCTATTTATTGTGGCATGTAAGGGGTTAAACTGCCAGGATCTGAGGTTTCTCTGCTCCTGCAGTTAAGGCAGAAGCCTAGCTGTCAGTTGTCAATCAAGCTACCGCCTTAAAAAGATGTATGTGTAGGTTTAAAGCCCATTAGTAAAAATCTGTAAAAAGGCGTATTACGTTCACGAAGGGGTTTAACAAGCCGCACAAGAGATATCCGAATTCAGTAAGCTCTCTAATGTATTACAAATACACACATTTAGTTTGGCCAAACATGCATCTTAATTGGGAAACCAGGGCAACAACTGTCATCCAAACAAATGTCTGGCCAACAGCTACTGAATGTCTGTAGACAGCTTTACAATCTGAAATCTCCCTTGTAGAATTTGCAGCAAGCCATTGGCTTATATGCTAGACCTTGGACAGCTACCAAACCAACATATTACCAGTCCTAATAGTAGAATCTACACTGGAGAGGTCCTGAAATGGCTTTAAAATTAGAATACTCCTCAGTCATTACAGCTAATGAGCAAATGAAATGCATAAGAGTACCTAAATCATACATAAAGGTCTGCTATTTAAGAGAAGGTGTATACCTTACTTACAGGTGATAGCTATGGATGCATCCACGAGACATAGGGAAGCAAATGTGTAATGTTTTGGTATGCATTATGCTGGCTGCACATGAACGGGTCAGATTCCACAAATGCGGGAGCCCACAGCAGAATCAGACCTTGTGCCCGGCTGGCTGGCGTCCGCGTGTACCTGTATTTTGTCCTCATTACCTGTACTGTGGATGGTCCGCATGGCTTGCCGTCGGACATCCACAGTATGGATTTTTTTTTTCTTCAAACTTCTGCTTTTCCTACGTCATTGTGGAAGGACTGCCAAAGCCATCCGCATGGAATCCGCACAAATAAATAGAGCATGCTGCAATTTTTTTTTTCTGTGAGCGGAAAATCACAGTGGCCGTCTGCTTGTGTGAACAGACATGTGGATGCTCTATTGGTTTGAATTTGTGCGGCATGCAGCGGATTGTCGGGGGGTGATTCCACAATTCAAATTTGCTTGCGTGTAGGCAGCCAGCTGAAACAGAACTCCTTATTGCTAAACACTCACTGACAGGTCATATGTTACATAGCAGGCTACAGTAAAGCTCCTTTTACAAGAGGCGACTGTCGGGTACTTCAGTGACCAGTGCAGAATAAGGCCGGAAGCACTAGTCGCAGGAGGTCATTGCTTCAGTTTTTTTGTTTAATCCATTTCAGTAAACAAACCTAAGGCCTGTTTTTACTTTGTTTTGCACAGCTCCTTTGTAGCCTTGCTAGAAACTCGATGAGTAGGAGGATCCTTTCTCTAGGACCCACTGAGATCAGTTGTTAGTTTTGAGGAACTGCAGCAAAAGGTTTATTTCCCCTGCGATATATTCATAGCATTAAAGGGGTTGTTCCGCGAAACAAAGTGGGGTTATACACTTCTGTATGGCCATATTAATGCACTTTGTAATGTACATTGTGCATTAATTATGAGCCATACAGAAGTTATCAGAAGTTATTCACTTACCTGTTCCGTTGCTGGCGTCCTCGTCTCCATGGTGCCGTCTAATCTTCAGCGTCTAATCGCCCGATTAGACGCGCTTGCGCAGTCCGGTCTTCTCCCTTCTGAATGGGGCCACTCGTGCCAGAGAGCGGCTCCTCGTAGCTCCACCCCGTCACGTGTGCCGATTCCAGCCAATCAGGAGGCTGGAATCGGCAATGGACCACACAGAAGACCTGCGGTCCACCGAGGGTGAAGATCCCGGCGGCCATCTTCACAAGGTAAGTAAGAAGTCACCGGACCGCGGGGATTCGGGTAAGTACTACCCGTTTTTTTTTTTTTTATCCCTGCATCGGGTTTGTCTCGCGCCGAACGGGGGGGGCTATTGAAAAAAAAAAAAAAACCGTTTCGGCGCGGGACAACCCCTTTAATTGATCTTTAATAAGCACCATGTGGTTGTTCATTGCAAAAAGAAGCAATAGAACAAAGCAAAAGCTTCTCCAAATGTATTACAAGGACCAGAAGCCTGGACGTTAGTACTGACCTAAAACATACTGCTAGCACTCAGGACTGTATCTTCAGTTAGTCCAACTCTAGATGATGAATATTCCTTAAATGGGTTATCATGGTTCCAGGAATCGGACCCTTTAATCAGGAACTTATCCCCCTGACTATTTGGTGCAGACTTTCTGCTGTGTAAATCCACAGCAAGCCCACCATATATACAGACTCTAAAACGTCGATTTCAGTTTCGTCTTAGGTCTGCAGTGGATTTGTGATAGTGTTATGCACTTTCAGTATAGCAGATATTTATTTACAGTGATGGAAGAAAAATGTTGACTGAAATGTACCATGTTTCCTGCTTTGAAGATAATTTTATAAGGAGCTCTTTATGAAAAGCTGAGTAACTTTGTACATACATTCCATTACATATTTTATACTGGCCCTTAGTTGCATTACATACCTGAACGGCACGTATAAGCTGGTTGGTATCTTAATTAGTTTGTTGACAGACATTCCAAGTAGTAATATCCAAGACTGTACCGTTGAAAATAACATGCAATTAAAAATACTGGATTCAATGTATTACTAGTAATTTTTAGAAAATTATATAGTTCCGATGCTACATGCACGTCACACACACGGTACTGCTACATGCACATCACATACAGCTCTGCTACATACATTGTCTATACAACAGGGATGAAAAGCAGCACAGCAGAGTCCTGCACACACTGATCACCCCTGGTCATGTGACCGCGGACTGCTCCCATATAGGTGACTGATCACATGATGGTGACATCATGACAGGTCCTGTAAGCACACGGCTGCTGTAGGAGTTTATTAGTATTCCATCCCCCACAAACACCTGCGGCCTCAGTTGCTATGGAGTACTAATGAACACCTAGCCTGACAGCAGCCTTGTGATTACAGGACCTGTGATGACATCACTGTTCCAGCAGATTAATAACAATCCCATACTGGACTGCATCTATGTCCACTAGGGCCCCATGGTTTTATTAATTAATTGGACTGATATTAAAACATTGTGGTTTTTACTGAGGATAGAATGCATTTAATCCAATATGTATTTTTAATTGTACTGTGTTTTTAACTTTAGTCTTGAGTGTAAGGGCTCATGCCCACAAGCAGAGGGGTCTATCATGGCACAACCCCCCAGCCCCCCCAAAAGACCCTCATACTCTCCTCCGGATCCGCTGTGCAGCTCCAACATGATGCGTTGATGTGCATGACGTGCCGGCAGTCTCATATGATGTGGCCAGCAATGGGCCGGGCGCATATTCACGCTATACTTCAGCGGAAGTAAAGCGTGACGGACGGCTTCCCTTGACTACAATGGAAGCCGTCCGCGCGTATTCCCGCAGTAAGTAGAAAATGCCACGGGTTATTTTACGCTGTGGAATTCCGCGATGGAATTCCACAGCATGAACATTGAGCTATTAGGTTCAATAAAACCTAATGGCTTCGGTGAAACGTGGCAGAAATCCATCTGTGTGCATCAGCCCTAAGATGGGATATTACTAGTGTACCTGACATTTGGTTATTGCTGTGGTGAGTGGCCTCTTGTCTGTAGACATTCCAAGTAGCCAAGCTGAAGTCCTATAACGTATTGTGAGACACCACTGCTCCTAGAATGAAAACAAAAAAGCTTTCTGCAAAAATTGTGCTTGCATTGTGTAGCGTGGCATGTCATTAGAGATGAGCGAGCGTACTCGCTAAGGCAAACTACTCGAGCGAGTAGTGCCTTATTCGAGTACCTCCCCGCTCGTCTCTAAAGATTCTGTTGCCGGCGGGGGAGAGCGGGGAGGAACGGGGGTGGGGAATCTCTCTCAATCTCTTTCCCCCGCTCCTCCTTGCTCACTCCCACAACTCACCGCTCTCCCCCGCCGGCAGCTGAATCCTTTAGAGACAAGTGGGCAGGTACTCACATAAAGCACAACTCGCTCGAGTAGTTTGCCTTAGCGAGTACGCTCGCTCATCTCTAACTATCATATATATTATAATTCAATATACTCAATGGTACATTGAAGTAAGTGTATAGATGTATGTACAACACTGGTGCATATTGAGTAATCCTGTTGAGTTGTATTCAACAGCACAACAGACTTTTCTGAGGTTAATCTGTCATGTTTTTAATTGATAAAAACTAGCATTTGCTGATAAAATGAGTATTAGGTCTTCGTAAATATGGTTTTATACTAAAATCTTTTTTTTTTTCAGAGCAGAAAGGCACTTAAAGGGGTATTCCAGAGAAAGATTTGTATGGTATGGGTCTGACTGTTAGGAAAAGGGGTCCTCTGTCTAGGAGCGTAGCCAGGGGGGAGGGCAGGTGGGGCATGTGACCCAGATGCAGTCAAAACTGAAGGGAGGTGTTGACCTAGCAGTTTTACTCCATACAGTTTACCTGGAACAGAGATGGTTCTGCCGTTAAAAAGGACATTACAGTTTTGGAGACACAGAGCTTGTTTTATTTCAAACTGCCGTACCAGATTCTAGAAGTGCTATAGACCAGGGGTCCCCAACTCCAGTCCTCAGGGACCACCAACAGGTCATGTTTTCAGGTTATCATATGGTAAGAACAACTGTGGCAATGTCTGAGGCACTGACAATAATTACATCACCTCTGCAATACTGAGGAAATCCTGAAAACATGAACTGTTGGGGGTCCCTGAGGACTGGAGTTGGGGAACACAGCTATAGACCATGCTTTCGATATCCACTTTAAAACCAAGATTCTTGGCACTTATAGAATCTAAGCTATAACCATTTGAATTGGGGTTGAGAATGTTACAGCTTTCATGACTGTGCAGAGCAGAGGGGAGAGGAAGGTAAAATAACCATCTGTGATTCTCCTGTCTGTCCCAGGGAAGGGGTCACAGACTTCACTTTATGATCACCCACATTATCAATGTGATCATATTTGCGCTCACATATGGGGGTCTTTTTTTCCAGAAAAGGGGCGACAAGATGAGACCTTATCTAATTATTAGAGATGAGCGAATATACTCGTTTCGAGTAATTGATCAAGCACCGCGATTTTCGAGTACTTCGGTACTCGGGTGAAAAGATTCGGGGGGGGGGGGGGGGCGGGGGGAGGCGTGGCGGAGCTGGGGGTAGCAGCGGGGAACAGGGGGGAGCTCTCTCCCTCTTCCCCCCCCCCCCCCCCCCCCACTCCCCGCTGCAACCCCCCACTCACCCACGGCGCCCTGCGAATCTTTTCACCCAAGTACGGAAGTACACGAAAATGGTGGCGCTCGGGCGAAAAAGGGGCGTGGCCGAGTAGGTTCGCTCATCTCCACTAATTACATAACTATTTTGTTTCACCCTACAGACGCCGCAGTCATTGCTGATGGTGGCATCAAAACATTTCTTTTTGCAGGAAAAAATGTGAAGCTTTTTTTTACAATGACTTGAAATATTGAAAAAAAGTAATCTAATATTGGTATTGCCACATCATAACAACCCATACTATAATCATTATTTATACAGCCTGATTTTAATTCCTTAAAAAAAAAGTCAATTAACAATTTTCTGTTTCTCGTTTCCACGGAACAGGAATATACAGTAATCAAAAAGTTGTCTATATGTAGCTCAAAATGGCATCCATTAAAACTTCAGTCATCCTGCTAAAAATAAGCCCCATTCAACTCCATACGGCTGGTCAATAAGGGGTTAAAGGGGTTATCTGGGAACATTTGTTTTGAAAAAGCTGTTCAGCCTCCTGAATTAAAATAAAAAGGTATACTCTTCTCGCTCTTCCACCACTGTTGTTTTGCTGGCATCTTGTCCTCCATGGCTTGAACCTCTGGGCGCAGAGCGTTGACAACAGGTCATGTGACCATCGCAGATGATCACTGGCTGAAGGGAGCTGGTGATTGACTGCAGTGGTCACATGACCCTGGTTTTGGTGACCTTCTTGCCGTCACTTGGAAATGAAGGCTGACATTTGGGGGAGTGTAGGTAGCGCTAAACCGGTTCCTTGTGTTGGGTGATGGAAAGCCTAGCTACAGCTCTGCTTTGTCTTCCCATTGCTACCCTAAATTGGGAGGAGAATGCTGGGCTTTCTTACATGCATGTATGGCAACCTCTGTAGGAGCCCATGGAGAGTGACAGAAATGGCTGAGCCGAGTCTATCTCATAGATG
Organism: Eleutherodactylus coqui; assembly: GCF_035609145.1. Classification (NCBI taxonomy): domain Eukaryota; kingdom Metazoa; phylum Chordata; class Amphibia; order Anura; family Eleutherodactylidae; genus Eleutherodactylus; species Eleutherodactylus coqui. The sequence continues at coordinate 227,279,829 of NC_089837.1, forward strand.
TGACACGGCTCCAGCTCCCCTGTTTGTATTCCCATTTTGCTTATTTGACTAGAGGAGGGCTTTTATAATAGCTCAGATGTCCTACAGCCACATAATCCTGTCCGCCGGCAGGATGTTTAATGATCTAGACTGGATAATCCCTTTTTGGAAGCTATAGGTTTGTTGTTTTCTTTGGAGATCCTAGTGTCAAGAACTGTGAATAACACTTCAGCTACTCTTCAAATGACTATTTTGTGTATGTATTTTCATCATAGCGTCCCACAGAAATACTTTAGTACCTTGAAATGATTAACCGTTTACTAGTAAATGACTAGCCTTAGTTATACAGTATTAGACAAACCTTTATATGAACTTCTCCCCCATTCACTGGAATGCATTACCTGGATAGTCTAGTGAATTGTTCCTCTTATTGCAAAGCTTTTTTTCTTACAGACTTCTTCTGTAAGTCTAAGTCTCTCCATCGTGAGTCTAAAGTCACAGCAATTTCTAATAAAGCCAGTGTTTTTCCAGCATGATGCGGGGATGTCTCTGAATGTCACACAGTTTGTCCTTGCATCAGCTCTGCAATGAATACTGTGTAGCTTATATCATTAGATCATACTCCAGTAACGTTTTACAAAGACCTAGTAGGCATTTCCAACAAATGGTTACTGACATTTGAAGGGTTATTCAAGAGGCTCTATAGATTATGGTTACTGATCCAGCATTACTTAATAATGAGATTGGAGTTGGTGTATTCATTTTACCATTTATGTTTGCTCATTATGGCCACCTCCAATTGCAGAATACATTTGGACATGGTAGAATTTGTACATTCATTACGAAAACCATAATGGAAAAGATTTGCTACGTGTAGACTTGAGGTGCCTTTTAGGCTTCACGTCCACGGGCGTGATTCCGGCGGCGAATCACGCTCTCTGAAGCTTTTCATAGTGCTGCTATGGAAAGCGCAGCTGCTGCATCCATGAGCGAAGAATCATAGCGATTCTCCGCTCGCGTGATTCAAATCGCAGCATGCTGCGATTTGCTGCGGTGAGCCTATCTGTCAGGTAGGCTCAGAGCGGAGAACCGTCAGCTGTCTCCTGCTCCCCTGTGGTGGCTCCCACTGCGGCGATCTGCCTCGGCGTATCGCTACGCCCATGTGACAGGCAGCCTAATGGAGCAACTATTGTTCAAAGTTGAAGTATATGAACAACAGTTGTTAATTTGCTTTTACACAATTGAGTGATTGTTTATTAGTTCTTTGCCAAGATATCATTCATAGTAGGGATCTCCAGGCAAATTCTTTTGCAAGAGATTCCAATATGAAGGACTGATACTTTACATCAGATGACTTTTGATCAACCAACGATTGTTTTTGTAGCAAGTGGAAACAAAACGACTAGCGACCTATCGCTCGTCACCCAGTTCATGGCCATATTTGCACTGAACTATCGTTTGAACCTGCTGTTTTGAGCGATTATTCGCTGATTAACAGGTTCCTTTTAGCACCATGGAATGATTTGTAAGAGACCTCTTAATGTGAACATCAACAGCAGCCCTAATATAGATGTAGCAGAGCAGAGTTTAATATGTAACTTTACTTCTTATTTAATATAACACATTGATATAAAGGGTTCTACCATGAGCGTACGTATATGGGGTGCGGTCACACATTGGCCCAGGAGCCCTAGGGGGCCCATAAAGTCTCTCTTCCCCCATATTGCAAACCAATACTATCAATGAAGCTTTACAGTTCGGAGCCCAGTTCCAGATTTTGCACTGGGGCCCAGCAGCTTCAGGTTACGCCTGTGGGTTCTTCCAAAGCATAGAAAGCAGTTTTGTGCTATCTAGTGCCATACTGTTCTCATAATGTCGAATAGGAGAATGCGCTGAATTCTGTCTGAATAGTGCCCAGAGTGCTATACATTGTCCACATATTTAGTGCTTTGTATTTGCTATAGTGCCCCCATCAGGGAGCAGTCACTACTTCACCTCCAATATCAATTCTGTAAGCAGAATGAAGTACTGTGCAAAGTGCAGGGACGCGATGTGGAGTTGAGCCGTGTGCTGTACAGTATTGAGCTCTCCTTCAGTTTTCTTAAAGGATAGAACTCTGTGATAAAGCACTAGTGGTGTTCATAAGGAGAAAGGTAATGGAGGCCTTTTTAGTTGAGTGTTATCTAACATTACTGTGGGTGCCATCTACTGAAAAGTCTAGAAAGAGGGAGATTGTGATCCCGCTGTATTAAACTCTGGCGGTAAGGCCACTTTTAGAATGTTCCGTTCTGCGCAATTTTTTTTTTGAATCACGAAATAGGACTTTCTAAGGTTAAAAAAGCATTGCACGAAAATCGCAAGTTAGAGCGTTGTGAAAAAAAGAAGGCTCCATAGGGAAACATGAGAGATAAAAAAAAAAAAAAATCACATCGCAGGAAGATGGGGCATGTCACTTTTTTTCTTGCATCATCGCATCAGTGAAAACTTTGCTAATGTGAAGGAAACCATTGAAAATGCCTTTTTACTCACTATTGCAACGCGCGAAAATCGCGCAATTTTATTGTCCATGTGACGGCACCCTAAAGGTATAAATAAGTTTTAGGAGGGAAGGCTGTTTATTATTAAGCCAAACCCTAGAAAAAGGGGCACAATCTGAGATTACTTTGGGGGGGGGGAATATCAGAAGCAACTTCAGGAAATACTATTTACTTCCAGCAGATGTGGTTGGAAAGTCTAAATGAATTCAATCTGCTTGGATTAAGCACAGATCTATCCTAAGAGACAAAAATAGTTAAAAATCATATAAGGGCAGACTAGATGAACCATGTGGTAATTTTCTGCTGTCAAATTCCTGTGCTTCTACAAATTGCCCATGTCCTGTTCTTTGGAGCGTGTAGGAATGAAAAATAAGGATTATTAGAGGAATGCTATGCAATGAATTTCCCACACTTCTATTTTCTTTACTCCTCTCTTTGTCGTTTACCTTTCTCTAATGGCTTTCACAAATTTAGCCCTACATATTGTAGACCAGATAATGACAATACATGGATAATCATATGTTTTTTTTTATAGAGAACTTACCATATATTCTCGGGTATAAGCCGAGTTTTTCAGCCCTTTTTTTTTTTGTGCTGAAAAAGCCCCCCTCGGCTTATACTCGAGACGGGGAACTGTTTAAAAAAGAAAAAAAAACCCCTCCATACTCCCCTCCCAGCAAGTGTCTGTGTCCGCAGCGGCGGTGCAGAAAGCTGCTTTGTTTTCTGTATTTCCAGCGGCAGTTCGGTAAGCTGCTGGAATTATCCCCACTGTCATCCCTTGCCGTCCTCTCTACTGGGCTCTGTCATCCCCTGCCGTCAGGCTGTGATTGGCTGTGAATGATCAAGTTCAGGCTGTGATTGGCCAGCGCTTGATCCAATCATAGCAGTTACTGACACAGCGCTGATGGCAGGGGATTTGAAAGCCGAGCAGAGAGGACGGTGGGGGATGACAGCGGGGCAAATTCTAAAGCAGCTTGCCGCATTTTCCTCACTGTCCTCTTCCTGGTCGGCTTTCAATTCCCCCACCGTCAGCGCTGTGTAAGTAAGCACTGTGATTGGATCGAGTTTCGGCAATCGCAGACAGCGCTTGATCCAATCACAACGCTTACTGTGGAGGATGACAGAGCCGAGCAGAGAGGACAGCTGGGAGAATTCAACCAGCTTGCCGCACCGCCGCTGGGAACACAGACGCTGGCTGGGAGGTAAGTATGGAGGGGTTTTGTGTTTTTTAACCCACTATATACTCGCGTATAGCTCGACTTATACTCGAGCCAACAAGTTTTACCAGTTTTTTGAGGTAAAACTTGTTGACTCGGCTTATACTTGGGTCAGCTACTACTCAAGCATATACGGTAAATGCTTATTCATACAAGACGTATTTGTCTCATGCACATATCCTAAAAAAACACATTTGGACACATAGCAGAGTTTGAGAAATTTCTACAACTGTCCCATTTATTTGAATGGTGCTTGCAGAAATCCATGCACAAGCTACAGGAACGATGACATTCAGATGCATGGAATTGATTTTTTAGTCACAGAAATTTCGGCAACAATTGGTTGGGCATAGATGTCCAATTTTTTACTTTGTGACCTCTGCCTTGCATGTACGGTGGATGTGCACTGCGCATGTATGGAGCAGGATCAGGGCTGAGTTTGCTCCATACACCGTGCTGAAAGCGTGAACCCTGAGCCATGCCGAACACAGCACCAAAGTTATTAGACAGGGATGGGGTTTCCACTGCAACATAAACGAGGTCCTCAACGGTTTTCATGGCAGCCGGGGACTTGGTGAAGGCCTTTAAACCTGCCATGGTAGTCTGCCTATTTGTAGTCTGTCTGAAGCATGACAGTTAAGGCACAAAACACTGCAATAAAGAAGTATTGTACAAGCGGTCAGAGATCACACGTTCTACAAGGGGTATTTAAAGAAAACTGCTGTACGGCAAAAATATGTATTTTGTGCGTTTTGGGGCGTCCCTTCTCCAAAATGGAGGGAAAAGTTAAAAAAAAAAATCAGTTGTATGCAATTCAAAAATGATTATAAAACTTACCTTGCATAAAAACAATTTCTTAAACGGTTCCATTGACAAAAATAATGGCCCATGCCCATGGGTGTGTGTTTAAAATGGCGCACATCTCCCGCAGCGTTTTACATATTACAGGCCCTACACGCTGTGGGCTGAGTATGGCACTGGTCATGCCTGCACATCACAGACATACATAGTTTTTTTTTTTTTTTCATTCCCCATTCTGTTCAGAGCGGAGATCCGCATCGAAACGCCCGTATGCAATCTAATGCGCGTGGATAGCGTATGATACGCAGAGAAACAGAGCCTGCTGCAATTTATTTCTCTTATGTATTGATGTGTAGTGTGCATGGAACAATAAAAGTCCATTGCCTCCATTCACCGCCCTGCATGCGTGCGTGATACGCGATGACAACACGGTTGTGGACATAAGCCACAAACTTGAGTTTCAGAATGCAGTGAGCAACAACATTTTTACAAAGCTAAAATAAACTGTATAAATCTGGTATGGCCACAATCGTTCTAACCTGCATAATAAAGTTAACATATAAATTTAATTGCACAGTGAATGCATTAGAAACAAAGCCCCCCCCCCCCAATGATGCAATTGCGTTTGTTTTTTTTTCCCCATTTAATTCAACTTAAAACCCCAATCACAAATACCTGTTATTGATGATGATTAGAGGCTCCTGTCACAGAGTTGAGTGAGGATGACAATTTAATGCCCCTGACTATATGCTTACAGTGGGTACTGATTAGTGTCCTTCCAGTAAGCAGAGATGGTACGGTCTCTAGCATCAACCTGCAGCATCATGGGATAGCATATAGAGGAAGAGAAAGCGAGGAGAAATCTAAACATCAATATTGTGCCTGATAAGTATCAGCCAGGAAGCTGCATCGCATGGCAGAGAATACAATACACTTATATGTCCAGCGTGTGATAGACAAACTACGAAGTGGCACAGAGGGACAAATATGTTTTCGGTGGAGTAGCCCTTTAACAACTACCAATTCATCATTTTTTTGAGTGCCCAAGGTAATAGCCCTGTCCAGTCATATATCCAGAAATTATAACTACCATAGTGTTAACCCCTTTCTACCCTATGAAGTACACCTTTGGCACTGGAATGAAAGGACATTAAAGTGAATTATTGTATATTTACAGCATGGTGATGGTGTGAATGGGCCTGTGTGCTTTCAAAAAAGGGGGTGAATTTCAGTCCTAGTGTGTGTGACCCTTGTTAAGGCTTATGAAAGTTGATAATGCAAAAACTAACTTGAAAATTGCTTGTGTGTCTTTCATGGGTCTACAATTCTCAGGATGAGTGCACTGGATGGACTTTCTGATCGGCTTTCTGCCACACCAATATTGGAACATTATTAGCATACATGCATTATTAGGTTACACTGCTATACCTTTGTTTGGGGGGAGGGTTGTGGGGCTGGGTTTCTTTTGTATGTGTATGTAGGTATGTGATGGATGTATAATTTCAAAAAAGAATACATAAATAAAAAAGGAAAATTTGGTTGTGTTCTCAAGGGGTTAAAGAGCAGTTCCATTAAAAAGAAAAACTTTCCCAGGAAGATGAATCGTGTGTTTTCTACCTGTCAAGGCTCTTACCCACGTGCGTTTTTTTTTTTTAACGCTGCGATATCGCTGTTTTTTTTTTATTTTTATTTTTCTTTGTGATTGTCAGTGGGACTTTCTTATGTTAAAAACGCATCGCACAAAAATAGCAAAGCACCAACTTGCGATGGGGTTTTAACATTAGAAAGTCCCATTGACAATCACGTTAAAAAAAATTTGAATTAATATGGTGACTTTTTTTTTTTTAATATCCCTGAAGTGAAATAAGATTAAATAATACAGTGTAGTACTTGTATACTGCAGTTCATATTGGAGCCATTGTGAATATGTATAACCTAAGTGTCAATCTTCTGACATGTTTTGACAATGTGGAGAGGTCTGTAATAGATTTGGGGGCTCTGTCTCGTGGAGCTCCGACTTGTGTAGATATTCTCTTGAGGAATTAGGCCATGCAGGAAGTCGGCTGCCAACAGCGGTGACCAGTTTGCTTTGGGCTTAGCATGAGATAAGCAGCTCAACACATTGACGCAGCGTTTCAGAGAAGGTGATCAGAGGAGCCTCTGCCCTCCCCACACATCTAATCCCCTTGATGCTCTGGAAGTGCAAGCTCCATTTTATTCAGAAGAATGGAGTGACAATGCGCTGATGCTCCTGTCTCCAATATTCTTCTGCGTCTCTGGCAGCGAGGGAACACTCAGACGCTGGATTACTTTGCATCCAATGCATTTCTGTGCAGCATCCCCTTCATGAGCTGTGACTTTGGGGATTATGGACACCATTATTGGGGATGTAAAATCTCTGACATTAGAAACTATAATGTAAAAGATGGGTAAGATACATTTTCAACCTTTTTTTATTTTTCTATGGTATGTGTACGTGCACACATTTATTGCATTTTTGACACATTATTATATAAAGGAGTATATGGTGATATTTGAAAAAGACAGAGGAGTGTATGTTTGATATATTCTAGACCACTTGTGTGGCAAGGTTCGAAGTGTATGGTGGGCCGTGTATCTAGCTTCCTATACTATATTAGTAAATGTTACAGTTTTGAAATTGGAACAATGTAACTCAATATTGACGACTTGTACACATTGACAGAAAAGTTGCATGACAGCGTAGTATTAGAAATATCGACTTCTAACTGCTATGGCTTGAAAATGGTACTCAATAGTAGATTTCAGTGACTAATGCCTTAGAGCTAATCAATTCAGTAGGCCAGACTTTCTAAACCTTTATGATGACAGTGTAAAGTGTGGACCAGATATTCTAAAGACATACCACATTTATCACAGTGATTAACTTAGGATCCTTTGGCACATTTTTAGATCCTGTTTAACCTTATGCCACTTGTTGATTAGCTGATTTTTGCGCCATGTGGCCTTCACATCCCACCACCCTTTTACACTAGGACATGCCCACTTTTCGAGGAAGGCTCAAAAGTCTAAAACTCATTATGAATGTGCTACTACGATGTTGGCCCTCCTTAACCCTACATGTCTGTAAATACTTCTAATTCCAGGGCCTTGCAAACTATCAAAGCCTGTAGTGCAGTGCTGCTGGCCTACTTGGACAGTTATTAGACGATATACCTATGTGGCACGTCACTTGATGTGAGTGACAGTGTTGGTGTAGGACATGGGTAATGTTACGTAGGACTTGGCATATTCCTGGCAATACAGAAAACTAAGAAGACCTAAGAGGCAGTAGTCGGTGGAAAGGGATCATCTTGTGGGCATCTGTGGCTACACCACTCTCTTTATGGTTATCTTTGGCACACTGCCGCGAGGGACTTCTGTGTTGACATCTTTTAAAAATCAAGATTAAATCAGAAGGCAGATAAAAGTTCCATATTTTAAATTGCATTACTTTTATTTTGTTCCAAACTTTACAAGACAATGTCTAGACCCAGTCATAGATCTATCCGTTGCTTGTCTGGCTCATGCAACTCTACTGAAAATACCTTGCACAGCAAGCAATACCTCTTGCCTTAGGTTGTCTCATCTTATGAAATAATTTGGGATGTTATCCACAAATGGGACATATTTGAGATGTCAGGGATGAACAATTTGGTGCTGATGCCAAACTTTATTTGGTTTATTTCCAATTGTCTATGGAAGTTTTTTCTTATTTGGCTACAACACAATTCAAACTACTGTAGCTCAAGACTATCCTAGATTTGTCAGTGGTTTCTAAAGTATGCAGTGTTTTACCCATCTGTGACGTGTTGGTGTTGTCCAAAGTAGTGTGAGTGGTAAGGAAACCCTTATTACTTGGTTGAGATGTTATGATTTTTGCAACATTGATTTGACACATATATGGAGAAACTGGTGCAGTAAAGGTTTAAGTGTTACAATAATTGCCCTATAAAAATTATATCTATGGTGATTGTTTGAGAATGTTTCTGAAGAACTTTGGTGTCTGATCATGACCAGGAAAATATCACCAGCTTTACCTTATTTCTTTCAAAATCCCTATAGTTTATTGCAATTCCCCTGATCATCTAAAATCAGAGATGTGGCTAGCTAAAATCCTATGGTGTTTTGTGCCAAGGTTTTGGTTGAGCCCCTCCACACACACACCGCAAAGCCAAAATTGCTGTGCAATCCACAAATGCAAGCTAAAGCTATATCATGCAAAGAAGCCATATATCAACACAATTGCTGACGTCTTCTCTGGGCCAAAGCATATTTAAAATGGACTGAGGGAAAAGGGAGAACTGGTCTGTAGTCGGTTCACTCAAAATTTAGAATTTCTTTTTGGAAACCACGGATGTTGTGGACTGAATAGGAGAGGGACCATCCAGTTTGTTATCCGGCACAATGCAAAAGCCTGCATCTCTGATGGCATGGTGTTGCATTTGTGCCTATGGCATGGGCAGCTTACACACCTTGAAAGGCACTATCAATGCTAAGCATTATATACAGGTTTAGAACAACATCTGCTCCCATCCAGACAATGCCCAGACAAATGGCCTTCCATATTTCAGCAAGACAATGCTAAATAACATACTGCATCAATCGCTACAGTATGGCTTCGCAGAAGAGGCGTCCGGGGGCTCAACTGCCCCACCTGCAGCTCAGACCGTTCACTAATAGAAGACATTTGGCACATTCTGAAATGAAATATCCAGCAAAGACTACTATTGATCAGCTAGAATGCTACATCAGACAAGAATGGGACAACATTCCTCTTGCAGAACTCCTGCAATTGTTCTGCTCACTTCCCAGACATTTACAGACTGCTGTAAAAATAGGGGATGCTACACAATGGTAGACACAGTCCTGGCCCAACTTTTTTGAGACGTGTTGCTGCCATCAATTTCTAAAGGAATTAATTTTTTTTTTAATGAAATGGAAAAATGTCTTACTTTGAACTTCTAATATGTGCTCTATGTTCTATAGTGAGTAAAAGTAATGAGATTTCCAAATCATTGCATTCTATTTTTTCTTTACATTTTGCGCAACTTCCTAATTTTTTTAAAATTGGTGCTGTAATTACAGTACAAGTTCCATCCACTGACTCTCGGGTGTTTGGTTCTATGGTTGTAGTCATTCCGTTTTTTCCTGTCTTTTCCAACTGGCACAGACCACCACCAAGACTTCTTCCAGGCACAACTTGTAAAAACACTGTTGCTTAGAGACCTTTGACTAGTCACTTTTTCTACCCCCGCCCTACCATTTCTCATCATACACATACAGTCCTGATGCTACTAATTCTGTCTGCTGTGTTGCACAGTGCCCCCAAATACTGTACTTATGAAATAACTGTGTCTTAACTATAGTTGTCCCCAAAATTAGTGCAAAAGATTTTCTGAAACTGGTGTCAGTGACCGTATTGTGCCCTATACAATAATAGTGCTTCTATTTGGACTCCACACAGCAATGGTTCTCCAGTACAGTAATGGTGATCTTCTCAATGCCTGAGTGTCGTGCCAACCTTCACAGTCTGCTCATAGCCTCTGAACACATGGCTTACTCCACAACACCTGTAATATTAATTTATAAACTTCATATTAATGCCGTATTCATTTTTATTTGGGGGCATGGGAGAAGGGAGTGGGGCACGATGCTTTTACCTACCCCACAAGGCAGTGATTGCTACAAGAGCTCAAGAAACAAACTTTTAAAATTGTATCCAGGTTGTATCTGGTCTCTGCGTCTCTCTATCAGTAGTACACATCAGTCCCGGATGACGTCTGGTGATGCAGTAGTCCGAATGGCAGGATATCCCACATATGGTGTGGTGGAGCTACCCATTTCTGCAGTGCTTTTTGGCTGGTAGCCCTCAAAGTCATACACATAGTAGCTAATAAATCTCTCTCAGATTCTCCAAAGGCGGTTCTACTGTTTCCAATGCGCCTATCTGCATAAAACACTAATGTCACTTACTATTGGCTACTAAGCCAGTGACCGCATGCAGGTGGAAATTCCGCGATCCTTCTACTTTGGAAGACTGGTTTGGGGAGATTGCTTTGATGCAGAGAATGGAGGAGCTGATTGCACCAGCCTGTTGCAGTATCAAATGATTTCTAATGTATTCAAAGTTGCATGTGGTTTATATATCATAAATGACATCACAGGAAAAGTAGATATCTCCAAAAGTAATAAGAATACATGATAGGCTACAACTAAAATGATTAACATAAGTTACACCTTTTTAAGGTACTGTTATTATTTCACTAGGAAGGAATGCAAGGGAGGGGATCTGAGTGACTATCTTATTTATGTCTTATCCAGTAACATACACTCGCTGGCATATAGAAATGGTTTCATTTAACCCCTTCACTACTTATACTAGCAGCATGCTATATCTTCCTAGTCTACAATCAAATAGCAAAAACAATTAACGGATATATTGATCTACAATTTTCTTAACTCACCAAATGAATTCCTGGTATTATTCGGATGCTTTTTAAGTCATCCTTTACTTTATCGCAGCCTTTCAGACTGAGGCCCATATTCCATAAGTCTCTATTTTGCACGGCTTCCAGTGTGTTCTTTTTTCATACCAGCTGTAACAGTCATGACATCAGCTGTCTTCCATCTTGATTTCATCCTGCTCATGGACTGGCATTCAGCTCTTTCATGGTCTCTGCTTTGTCCCATTGTCGTTAATTTTCTTCCTTACGTTCCCCTCCTTGATTTGGAAATCCTGTATGGACGCAAATCGTCATCCACCTCTTTGGGTACATCTGCTTCCAGTAGCTATGTGTGTGTTTATAGATGAATTGTGATGTGCAGAACCACAGAAAGTATTCCTGACAATAGTCTAGACGGAAGTAATCAATGGTTTCATTAAAATCTGTTACATTGTCTTTTTTTCGGCCTTGCATACTATGTTACATATGCCCGTCCATATAGTTCAGCCTATTAATCCCCAATGTAGTGGAACTTTTTGGCATGGAGTCTGTAGTTTTCAGGATATTGGTGCAAATTTTCTATTGCTGTTTAACAATGCAAACCTAGATTAGACGGTCTTGAAACGTAAAGATGAATAGGTGCACACAGAGCCGGCATGAGAAGAGTCATGCTCCTATGTGTACGCCAACTTCATGGGGAAAGCCGCAATGGAACAAGGGAACTGTTGAGTATGAAATACAGCTCCCACTCACCTCTTATTTGAGCTCAATGTAGTTTATGGGGCTCAAACGTGATAACAGGTTTATTATTTAGCCCTTCAGGATGGCGCCTGTGGAGGTATGAGTAGGCTATGGTGTTTTTCCCTTTGGTGCATAGAGGTTGGTTGTGGTCTGTAGTCAGGAGCAGTTAAAAAAGCCCTTGATGCCTGCTGATAGAGAAAAGGCTGGGTGCAGCTTGAGTGTGAGTTGAAGAAACTCCTACAGACCCCTGTCCACAAGAGTGCCTGGACAATTTGGACCATTGTAGCTGCAGTAGCTCCGGTCTGGAACCTGTTGAGTTGCTGAGTCCGTGTGAGAGAGACAAGCATTGTAGATGCTAAGAGTAAACCGGGTGGAGTAGAGCATCCACAGGGTGCACAAGGTCAGAGAAATAACCAAAGAGGCTGGGACTATAAAGAGATTGTGTATATAAGCGTCTGGATGTATAAAGTGTCTGCGAATACAAAGCGCCATTGTTGTATCTCACGTGAGCGGTGAGCTCTACAGTGTGACGCACATATTGAAGACTGTTGATGACTTTGTGTAATGGCATTGTGTTACTGCATAGTTGAGACTGTACTTGATTCTGCAAAGACCGGCAAGCCAATAGTGTCACAAAGATTCCAAAGTCTGTGTTGCCAAATGTTCCAGAATGGATTACCAGAGTATTCGAAACGGTGTTGCAACATTTTGCAACCCCTATTTTATTTAAGTTGCCCATACTGCTGAAACCTGCAAACCAGTTTAAGAGCTTGTAGCGTTTGGCACCGGTCTACCGCTTGAGGTGGCTGTATTGTTAGTTCCTGTATTCTATCTAGTGTCTGTACTGCTACTCTCTTAAAAGTTGCTGCTATATGTGCTTTGTGTCCTGACTTTCCTACGTGGAGGGATACCCCCACAAGCACTGCCTAATGGTATGTTCACAAATGGCAGAAGTGCTGCGGATTTTCAGCAGTGGTAAATTTTGTGCCAAGATCCGTGGCATTTCCACATCCACAAAGTTAACATCCGCACCATTGGTGTGTTTCTGCTACATGTGAGATTACTCTTAGGGCTCATGTCAACGACCGTTTTTTCAACGCATATCACTGGAATGGAGGCAGTGAAGGTCAATGGACATTAATTGTTCCATGCACTCATACGCAAGAGAAATAAATTGCAGCATGCTCTATTTCTCTGCCTCTTCTGCGTATGATATGCTGTCCATACGCAATACATTGCGTACGGTCAGCAGTTCCATATGCATCCCTGCTCTGAACAGAAAAAAAAAATCACGCTGTGCAAGTCCATGACGTGTGATTCATGGGCATGTGCAGTGCCATTCTTGGCCTATACAGGCTTTTTGTTGCCAGAGCGTATAGGCAGACCCGTAGCATTTTACGCATACGGCCATGGGCAATGAGCACTTATACTGGCAATATCATAACATGGTTCTACTAGGTTACCCACCATCACAGCTGTGGTTATTTTATCATAAGTAGGATTGATTTAATTTGTTTGTTTCTTATCTCTTTTTGTGGTTTCTAAGGCTGGGTTCACACAGGGTGGATTTGCTGCGGTTTTTCCGTTGCAGTTTTGCCGCAGAAGAACTGCTTCTGCGGCAAAACCGCTTCAAGGGTTAATTTTGGCTTGCGGATTCTCTTTTGCGGAAAAATCCGCAAGTGGTGTTTTCCGCAGCGCTTTTTTACTTTTTGCAGCGGATTTTGGTGCCGATTTTGCTGCGTCCATAGAGGCCTATGGACAAAAAAGCGCTGCGGAAAAGACAGAAGAATAGACATGCTGCTGCTTTGAAAACCGCGCCGCAGTTGCATTTCCGCACTGAGGCTGTGCGAAAAAAAAACTGTCCTGTGAGAACAGCTTTTTTCCAAAACTCTTTTGTGCTGCATTGCACTGCAAACGCAGCGGTTTTGCTGCAGTGCGGATATGCAACGGCAATCTGCAGCAAATCCGCCCTGTGTGAACCCTGCCTAAATGTTTGGAAAGCTGGAGCTCCTATTTTATGGCCAAAGGCCTCTTTTGGTAACTTTGCCTTATTCATTGTCGCCCTGGAAGGGAAAGCACAGTAATGTGCAAATGAGCAGTAAAGCAGGCCATCTGCCAGGCATCCATCCCTTTCAGTTGGAGGGAAGGTTGTGTTTGCCAGCACTCACAGATAACTGCACCAGCCGTAGACTTTGATCTGTGTACAGCCGGATGAGAGGACGAGTAACTGACCTTACCGAGTGTGCTCGCTCATCTCTACTAGCAACCCATACACAATGAAACAAAATTTGGCATTACATATGATAAGGTAATACAATGCGTTCCAAATAAATATTAATCGGATTTCAGTGAAATCCACATTTTGGTTTTATTTTGTTTTTGTTTTTTAATCGTGTTTAAGTTCTCATCTCCTTTTCAGATGTGTGGTATCACTCAGACAGGTTTGTTAATTAGATTGCCATGTGATCTTGGTTAAAGGGAAAGTTACCAAAGATACCTTTCACACAGTTCAATTATCACTGGAATTATTGCTGGAAACAGCGACTTTCACGATGGACGTTTCGCGTACAAATGGCCGCCACAATGGCACTGACCAACAAATAGCTTATTTGTTGGAGTCTCCTGGTTTTTAGCCGACCTAAAAATCTAGTAACTGTCGGCCCATGTAAACAGGAGTTGCTCAATTATTGAGTGGCTGCCTATTTACTGTGAGGTGGGTGGTCCACAACTATTCACGGAATGACTATCCCTCTTGAGGAAAATCACTCTCGGGAAGCGCGCCCAAATCTCTTGGGGCCCTTCCTCAGGCTTAGTGCAACAAATCTAAAGACGTATTTATATAATAAAACATATACACATGATCACATGGGAGGGCACAGACATGGTGAACTTAATTTGCACTTAGATAAATGCCAGAGAAGAATAAAAGGGCACAGATGTTTTGTGATTTAATAGCGCTTAGATAAATACCAGGGAGGGATGAACATAACAGTAAATAATTAGTCCAGTGACAAGGAACGTGAAAGTTTATAGTCTCTAAATTGATGTTATGGGGTCGTTTGTCTGTAAGCGACTATGTAGTCCAGTTCTGCAGTTCCGCCTGAGTTCGCCTGTCGGCGAGTATAGTCTGTTTTGCAGTTCAGCTGTTCCTGTCTGAGTTCGCCAGTTTGTGTGTGTGGAAGACCTAACATTTTCTTTCTTTTTTGCACATCAAGAACTGACTGTTCACTTTCTAATATATCATACCCCTTACCAGGAGCCATTATTACCAAACATAATCTATCATTCTCTTCACATGTCAGTTGTTCTAAACTTTTGACAGATTGGAATACAACGATTATTTTTTTCATGCTGACATTTCTAAGTTTTCTTCCCAAGTGAATTGCATTCCTTAAACCCTATTATCATATTTTTTTTTCTGCAAATGTTTTGCTTTCATGTAGATATACATGTCTGACTCTGTCATCCTCTGGCAGCTGAAATTCTCTGGGGTGATATGAACTTGCTGTAGCGAGATAAATGTGATGTTGTCCTCTAATATGCATAGAGTCACAGAATGGTGATGCCATCTTCTCCACTGACTGTACCAGACTGATTTCTGCACCTATGTGGGTCTGTACTAAAGTTAAAGCATTCCTGACGTTTTAAGATGACTTTTCAGTATAAGCTGAACCGGCATCCTTTGAATTGGGCTCTAGCTTGACTGTTGACTCAACTGGACATAAGGATAGATGTTGGTGTAATCTATATTTTGTGCTGCAGAATACCAATCTATTTTCATAATTTAGCTTTTTAACTAAAAAAAGATTTTGGCATTAGAAAGTCCTCCGCAGGGTTCCCTAGCTTGTAACTTCCGATGGGAAATTCATGTATTTTCAGTAAAATTGTCATTAAAGGGGTTGTCCCGCGAAAGCAAGTGGGGTTATACACTTCTGTTTGGCCATATTAATGCACTTTGTAATGTACATCGTGCATTAAATATGAGCCATACAGAAGTTATTCACTTAACCACTCCGTTGCTGGCGTCCCTGTCTCCATGGATCTGTCTAATTTCGGTGTCTTCTTGCTTCTTTAGACGCGCTTGCGCAGTCCGGTCTTCTGCTGTGTGCTCGCGCCGGAGAGCTGGTCTGCGCGTCGTCATCGTAGCTCCGCCCCGTCACGTGGTGCCGATCAGCCAATTAGGTGGCTGTATCGGCAGTGGAACGCAAGGAAGGAGAAGACAATCCATGGTGCACCATGGGAGAAGACCCGCGGTGCACCATGGAAGAAAACCGCGGTGCATCATTGGGAAAGGACCGGCGGCCATCTTTAAAAGAAGAAAAGAAGATGCTGCGCGAACGGGGATGCAGGTAAGTGATTTTTTTTTTTTTTAAAAACTAACGGAATTGATTTTAACGGGGCAGAATGTGGGGGTAAGTTAAAAAAAAAATTTTGGATTTCGCCGCGGGACAACCCCTTTAAGTATTGTAACCATACCACAATAAGTCAGTTCCCTGTGCAGCATCTACAATATAGTAAAACACGGTCTAATAAAAATGTGCATTTTTATTCAATTCAGTAGGCAGTGAATGGCTTGTATTGCAAACTGGCATGTATTAGATTTGATTACTGCGTACTGTTAGTGTGCCTGAATGTTTGAGCAAATTCAAGAGATTCCTAGAGGCACTGCAGTCCATTAAGTGACCACATCTTAAGGCAGCTCTCAATCCCCTGACTATAATGTGTATGTAAAGTGCATCTTTTGTTGCAGAATCAGTCCTTTTTATAGGTTGGCATTGTTAGCCTGCTGAGTACTTCACTTTTTTGTTTCTCTTTGGTACCCATTAGTCTTTTTACTCATCTTCTGTGTCAGACCAGGTTCACACAGGGGCAACACTTAATTATAGCCCTGTGCATTTGACTGAAAAGATACATGTGATGCCTCCAAGACGGTTTTTCCTAAAAATGCATGGGAATACCTTGTATGTTCGTTGATTTTTCTTTGTTACAGGTACAACCGCCAAAAAAATTAACTTAAAAATGGCTGAGACTCAAAAACACAATGGTGGGATATCTAAAGCAAAAATTAGCCATGAGCCTGACTTGTGCAAAACATTTGGGACATTTTAAAGAAGAGTGTTGCTTGTATAAAGGGAGCGTGGCCGCCAGTCTGATTATATTTATGTATAACTCAGGGGCGTAACTATAGAGGGTGCAGGGGATGCGGTTGCACCCGGGCCCAGAAGTCTTAGGGGGCCCATAAGGCCTCTCTTCTCCATATAGGTCGGCCCAGTACTATGAATAAAGTATTATAGTTGGGGGCCCTGTTACAGGTTTTGCATTGGGGCCCAGAAGCTTCAAGTTATGCCTCTGTGTAGCATGGTTTAGGTGTGGGTACGGGTACAGATACAGATAGAGGGGGGGGCCCAGCTCACCTTTTACATCAGGACCCCTGAGCCTTTAGTTACGCCCCTGGTATAACTTACTCCACAATTTGGTATAAATCATACTAGAAATCTACTCCAGTTAGGGGGGTGTCTCTATTGATAGAGAGGTCCATCAGATGGGAGGTAGAACAGTTAAAAAGAGACTCAGAGGGTAGGTACATCTTTGTAAGAGCCAAAATAAACAATGAACCATATGTACTCCTATGTTACTATAACCCACCAACAACGTCAACAGCCCTGCTGGCAGAAGGCATACAATTTGCCTCATTCACACCAGATGTAACGACTATATGTATGGGGGACATGAATATGGTCATGGACCCACACCTGGACAGATTCGGGGGGGGTGCTCGGGGGGCGGGAGACGGGGGCCCGACCCGATTGGCCTCTGTGATCTCTGTGGCAGGATGGCTGGATTTGTGGCGAATATTCCACCCCCACCAACAGGAGTTTTCTTGCCATGCAGCCCATAATCATGCATTGAGCCGCATAGACTATATATTTGGATCCCCCTTGTTATTTACCAAAATAGAGTCCATAGAATTTCTCCCAAGAGGGGTCTCGGACCACTCACCGCTCTGCATGGTCCTCAAAAAACCAGGCCCCCCTGCAATTAGGAATCAGCGGATACACCCGTTCTGGCTCTCACTGCTTGGCCCAAATGACCGAATAACAGACCAAATTCAGATATACTACGAGGCGCACGAAGAGAGCCGGGATAGGACGCTGGTGTGGGAAGCCTTTAAGCCATACATTAGAGGATGTTTTAAATCCTCAATCACTTTCATTAAAAGAACCGCAGCTAAAGAGGAGGAACAGTTAGCGCAACAATGCCAACAACTAGAAAAAGAATTCATAGCCCGTCCCTCAAATGATAAAAGAGATAAATGGCTACAGGTAGGTAGAGAGTATCTGATGCATCTAAAAGAGAAGGCTCAGAGGAGGCTGTTTTTCACCCGCCAGTCCTTTTTCGAGCTAGGTAATCAGTCTAGTAAACTGCTAGCATATATGGCTCGACAGGAGACTACTTCTCCGGCTATACTAAGGGTCAAATCAACCGAGGACACAGTACTCACAGACCCCCAAGATATATTGGGAAGGTTTCAACAATTCTACCAAGACCTATACCAATCCCAGATTAATTATACTCCAGCAGAACTAGAGAACTACCTAGCCAGCATAGCATTCCCAATAATACAAGAAGCACATAGATCCCTTTTAGATGGCCCCATTACAGTGGAAGATATACAGGAGGCAATGGAGGGCATGGCAAAAAATAAGACCCCGGGTACAGATGGCATACCAGTGGAAGTTTATCTTCAGTACAGAGAGGAAATAACACCACAACTACTCTCATTATATGAGGATATATTTGAGAAAGGACGTCTTCCAGAGTCGATGCTAGAGGCTAACATAGCCCTCATACTAAAACCTGAAAAGAACCCGGAGGAGTGTGGGTCGTATAGACCTATCTCCCTCTTAAATACAGACTATAAAATCCTCGCCAAGGTATTGGCTCTCAGGCTGAACCAAGCAATTAAGGATATTGTACACCCGGACCAATCCGGATTTATTCCGGGAATGTCTACGTCCGATAATATCAGAAGAACGCAGGTAATTACGCAGGTGGGACGGAGGTGGAGAAAAGGATGGGCCCTGGCCTCACTGGATGCCGCCAAGGCATTTGACTCAGTGGAGTGGCCATATTTGATGGAAGTTCTGCGGAAATTTGGGTTCGGGGAGCCGTTCATCAGGTGGGTCTCCATCTTATATACTGCACCGACGGCGAGAGTAATGGCAAACGGCATGGTCTCCACCTCCTTCCCACTCCACAGGGGAACCCGACAGGGTTGCCCACTTTCCCCCCTTCTATTTGCGATTGCTATAGAACCCCTAGCACTAAAAATTCGGCAACACGCATTATACAGGGGAATCCAGATCGGTCCCAGAGAAGACAAGATAGGATTGTATGCGGACGATATAATACTCTACATGTCGGAACCCCAGAACACCCTGCCCCTGGCCGTCTCCCAGATAGACGTATTCGGGAATTTCTCAGGTCTACGTATCAACTGGCAGAAGTCTACCCTTATGCCGCTGAGAGAGGAGGACTGGGGGGTGGGAGAGGTATACCATAACCTGCAAATTGTCCCCCAATTCAAATACCTGGGAGTTTACATTACCAGGGACCACACCCAAAGTTTTAATCTAAACATTGCACCCCTAATAACAACCCTGCAACTAAAATTAAAAGCTTGGAGCTCTCTGCCACTATCTGTAGCAGGGAGAATAAATCTTATTAAAATGATAATTCTCCCCAAATACCTATACCGACTAGAGCATGCAGAAATAACTGTACCACAAAAATTCTTTAAAACCACCAACTCATTAATAACATCGTTCGTGTGGGGAAAGGCTAGAGCCAAACTCCGTATGGAAACTCTACAGAGGCCTAAAGAGCTAGCGGGAATGGCGCTGCCGGACTTCAAAATATACTACCTGGCAGGGCAGGTCCGATATATACGCCACTGGTTGTCGGGCGCCCCTCTCCCGAACTCCGAGCACCACTTGATGTGCTTCCTCTCGGAGGCATCCCTTTGGATCATTTTGGAAAAACCAGGGCTGTTGACGAAACCAATGCTACCCATCCACAGGCTCGCGATAAGTGTGTGGAGGACATGTAGGAAACTGACGGGGCAGGAGGACACCCCCCTGGAAACCCCCCTATGGAACAATAGAGCGTTGCCGCATTTGTTGAACCTCCCAGACAAACAATTTTGGCTAAATCTGGGAATCACTACATTGGAACACCTATACATTAACGGAACACTAGTCTCCTTTGAGCAATTGCAGCAGATATACCAGGTACCTAGAACAGGATTTTTTAGATATCTGCAACTCAGACATGCATTGACTGCGCAATTCCCAGAACCCAGAAGACCCTTCTCCACATATCCATTAATAGGCATACTGCGCACACAGGGCCCTAAGGGCTTAATCTCAAAGCTATATACACACTTGTTATACTCTAAGATCCCTGGTACACAAATGGTGGTAATGGAGAAATGGAGGGAACTTATACCAACACTGACTGATGAGGACTGGGAGACCGCAATGGCCACCTACACCAGGGTCTCGCCAGCCGCGAACAATAAGCTGACTCAGTTATATATCTTACATCAGTGTTATCTAACACCAACTAGACTCCATAAAATGAACAGATCAGTGTCCAGTCAGTGTCACCGATGCAGCGCTACAAGCGCAAACTTCAACCACCTAATATGGGGATGTCCAAGGGTATACACGTATTGGGAAGAGGTCACAGAGTTCCTGACCCAACTGACGGGAATACCAGTACCGCTGGATCCAGCAATGTGTCTGCTAGGGATCATAGATGAGGAGCAATGGCAACATTATGATAAAATATTCCTCACTAAAGCATTATTTTATGCCCGCAAAGTCATAGCGCTGAGATGGATGGACAGGCGCCCTCCGACAGCTACAAAATGGCAGAGTATTATCAATACCATCCTACCGTACGAGAAAATAGTCTATAAAAACAGGAAACACCCTGAAAAGTTCGACAAGGTATGGGGGACTTGGTGCGGGACAACAAGCACAAACCTCACGCAAGAAATGTTCCAAAATTTACTAAGACAGAGTACACCCAGATTTGGCAGGTAAAATGAGCAATAATGCTACGAATATTACAGATGTATGTACTGAGAAAGGCTGAGTAATTGTAGAAGAAATGTAACACACTTGAGTGCTGAATACTGTTACCAAAGAATTCTCTGTTGCATGTAAAGTTTAATCACTTGTTAGTGTATGTAAATGCACACTGTTTGAGAAATTGCTTATTCATGTGATGTAAAATACATGCTGTTCAATAAAAACGAGTTTAAGAAATCTACTCCAGTTTATACCTGCCGCAGACTTTTTACATGCATGGACAGTCTGAGATGCACCTAATGTATAAAAAGGCATGTGTGTCTTCATGCATTATGTGCATCTTGCCTCTGCTAGAATCCTATTAACCCTTTAGTGACCAGGCCTGTTTGTGCCTTAATGATGGAGCCAAATTTTGGAAATATGTCACTTTACCATAGAATAACTCTGTAAAGGTTTTGTATATCAGTGATTCTGCCATTTGTTTTGCCACATATTGTACTTCATTTAGGTGGTAAAAATAGACCGATAGAATTTGTGTATATTTGTTAAAAGCACCAAAATGGGGAAAAAATTGTAAAAACTGAATTTTTTTTCACATTTTCAACTGCAATATCTTAAATATGTGCAAACGTGCTGTACAAATTTTTGATGAGATATACATTTCCATCTGTTTACTTTATTCTGGAAAATAAAGCAAATTGGAAAAACTTCAGTTTTTTTCTTTTAACCATTTAGGAAACGTACAAATTTAACATTGATTATTTTTATTTCGAGGAACATCTTGACCCCACTTTTTTTTTTTAGGAATGAATGCAATTTCATATTTTTGCAAGTATGCCATTTTAAAGAGTTTTTTTTTTTTAATTTAAATATTACACAAGAAAATAAGGATTTGCACCTCAAAATGGATACCCCTCTTGGTCTGGTGTTTAGAAACATACCCGTTGTGGCCCTAATCTTATATCTGTATGCACAATGGGGCCCAAACCGAAAAAAACAGCCAGTGGCTTTTGGAACAGACATTTAGCTTGCAGTTTAGGCCCCATTGCCCACTTGTAGACCCCTTGAGCCGCCAAAACTATAAACCCCCACAAATGACCCCATTTTGAAAACTAGACCCCTTAACAAATTCATCTAGAGTTGTACTACTTATTTTGACCCCATTGTTTTTTCTTCTGCATGCGCAAAAGCAGACGTCCGGTCTGGGAAGGACCAGAACGTCGCAGGACATCGTGGAGGACGGAGGGGAGTACTTTCAGCTGCCCTCATGGATTCGAACCATGAGGGGAGCTGAATCTTTAACGTTTATTTACTTTTCATTCACTTTTATGCGATCATCGGTATCTGGGGGGCAGGGGGGCTTCCCGTGGCCCCCCATGGCCCCCCATGACCGCTGCAGGTTTTGTCATGTCCACAGGCCATGTGACTTTAATACCCAGAGCGAGCATGTTTTTACGGCATTGCGGATTTAAGCCCCCTAAAGCAGGATGCAAAAAGTCTATGGGGTGGTCGCTAAGGGGTCAAGACCAGTGTCTTAATAAATTTCCTACGTTATACTCCATGCATTCTGAATATGGCTATTTCAGTCACTCGCATATAGCCACTGTTTGGCTGGTGCATGATTTTAAATGTCCGAATTATGCACTAGCAAAATGTCAAATAAGCGTACTCTTCATATAAACCTACTGCAGTATTGGTCTGTGAGAAAAAGCAGTAAAATGAGAAAAAGCCAGAACCTCTTTTTTGATGGTAAAAAACTGTGAATGGGGAAATGTATTGTAGACTACATGCTGCCACACATCCACGCTTTGTACACAAAGTACATCTAAATGTTTATCAATTAAGATGGTTAAAATTCACAATCTCTTAATGAAATCTAAAAAAGGGCAGATTTAAAAAAATTCAAAGTATACTCTTAAATGGGCGCCAACTTTGCAAACAACTTGTACTTATATGGTAGCTAATGTATAACTAGAAAAATTGCTATTTACACATCTAAAATTATGTTTTTGTGCTGAAAAATCAGTTTAAAGTGCTGGCCTCTAGGAGTTTCTTCCTCCTGCTGTCCACTGCCTGCCATCAAATGATTGCTAAGATGGTAGAGCAGGCAGATGAGTCTTCCTGTTAATTGAATTGTGAGAAGGGAAAGACACACACACCTGCAGAAGCTAACGGTGCGATATCTGCTGCTCACTCACATATACACTGCTACAGCTTGCTGTACACTCCTGCAGCTCTCTGTGTACAGTCTATAGAGCATAGCACAGCAGCAGCTCCTCCCACCAGTTCTGAGAGGTTGGAGAATCCGATTTAAACCCTGCAGTGGAAAATGGGAAAATAAAGGATACAAGTCAAGATAGCTAGAAATGGCTATTCATCATGTACCTGGCAACATATTCTGAAAAGTCCATCTGATTTATTTGATTTTTTCCCTAACATTTGACTTAGAATTTGAGAATCCTATTCTTATGCATTGTGGTATCCTTAGTGCTCAAAATGTGCAAAATGAACCTGGTTTACACGAAACCTTGTTTTGAGGACATTGCTCATAGCCTCAACAGTACTCTCGGCAGAGAAATGCCATTTTTGCATAGACTTGGACTTCATTCACATGTGGGCTGCATTCCCACGAACGTATATTGGCTCGGTTTTCACGCCGAGCCGATGTACGTCGTCCTCATGTGCGGGGGGAGGGTGGAAGAGCAAGGAGCAGGAACTGAGCTCCCGCCCCCTCTGTGCATCCTCTCCGCCCCTCTGCACTATTTGCAGTAGAGAGAGACGGAACGGGGCGGGGCTAATTCTCGAAACGTAGCCCCTGCCCCCACCCCGCCTCCTTTCATTGCAAATAGTGCAGAGGGGCGGAGAGGAGGCAGAGAGGGGGCGGGAGCTCAGTTCCTGCTCCTGGCTCTTCCATTCCCACCCCCACCAGGACGACGTATATCGGCTCGGCGTGAAAACCGAGCCGCTATACGTTTGTCTGAATGCAGCCTTAGGGGCCAAGTCAAAACCTTGAATTTTGTAACGTTTCTCAAATCATTTATGAATATTTGCAGAAGGGAAGTGCGCATTATCCTGCAATTAGAGAAGACCATTGTCATGTAAGGGTGTAGTTGGCCGGCAACTGTGTTTAGGTAGGTGGTAAATATAATGTAACATTCCCAAGAATATCAGGAACCAAGGTATCCTAGCAGAACATTGCCCTGAGCACTAGACTGCCTGTCCTCTTTCCGTAGTGCATTGTGCTGCCATCTCTTCTCCAGGAAAGTGACACACACGCACCCAGACATCTGGTCTGATGAGTTAGATTACATCATGTTGGACACCGCCTTCCACTTCTCCATGGTCCAGTCCGAAGTCTTCATTTGCCCACTGTAGGTGTTTTTGGGGGTGGAAAGGAGTCTGCATGGGCACAGTTTTTTCTCATAGCCAGCTGTAACGTTTTCAGCTATTTCTCCTAGAGTAGGCCTTGTAAGGAATGTTACTGGATGTGTTACCCCACCCTCATCAGTGATCCATGTTCATGTCATCAGTCAATAGTTTTAATGTTATGGCTAATCTGTGTATAGGAATACATGGGTTTTTAGAGAAGGCGGTTCAGTTGTGCTTGAGATGTTTAATGCTGTTGTGGTTTCTGCATTGAAGTAATTGAAGCATAAAGTGCTGCAAAGAGATCACATATAGATAACGCAGCAGTCTTCAAAAACATCAACATGACTAGAGAGCAGGCAATTGTTTTTTCTGCAGTTTCCAATGTACACTTGAGGAGCTTTTGTAGGGTTTCCTTTGTGTACCCTTCTACATAATCTCAAGATTCATTTGTTAAGATATTTAACGGTTTTAAAAATCACTTTTTTTTCCTGCCTTTTTAGTAGCAGTGATAGGATTATGGTACTTGGCCTAATTTGAACCATTTTGACTTATGCAGAACTTTTTTTCACAGTTCTTATGATCTAAACTGCGTTAAATCCTTACAGAAATGTTAATTATGATAATCGTGTAAGCAGTTTTTTTTTTTAAACTGGAGTTTCAATGCTGAAAATTTCACCTTCAGTTAGACCTTTAATTACAGAAAATTCCTATACTAGCAATTCTTTCCTTTAAAGAAAATGTATCACATAGAAAATAAAAACCGATTAGGAAAATGGGAGGTGTTCCACCATATTGTTTTAACTAATTAAGAAAAACAATCTCCGTGTAGAAAGTGTATGACTGTCATCTTTGCTGCAGAGATATGCTGTTCAGCAGGCTCCTGGGCCAATGGACATGGGGGGAGCCATTGTTTTTCACGGCATGTAAGATGAATGCTGAAACGGCTTCTGTACAGAACCTGAAGTGTTAAAATAATAGATGTAGTGGTCCATGCAAAAACTGCAGGATTTTATTTAAAAAAAAAATATAAATAGTGCCCATTAAGAATTTTTGCCCATTTTTTTACAAATTTTCAAACATGTTTAACTGCTTTAGGACCAAGCACAGTTACGCCCAATGTTCACTTCCACGCACTAATTTTACTGCTGAATCCAGCTGTGCCTGCGGACTTGGGGATCCCCTCTTTGCCGGCTGATTCTTCTTTCTTCATCACGGCGGATGTGTCCTGCTGTCCCACGGGACTGTGGCACATCCACCGTGACAGCTATGGCTCGCACAGATAGGGCGGCTTCCATTAACTTCAATGGAAGCTGTCTCCCAGGATCCGTCGAAGAAGGGAGCATGCTGTGATCTTTTCCCGCGCTTACGATTCGCACGCCCAGGGGAAAAAAATCTCATCCACATGCTTTTAATTGCCTTGCAGATGCTACTGCATCCCTATGAGCGGCTACAGCTGCTGATCTCCCGCACAGGAGATAAGGGCCGATAAGGTTGTCTGCAAATCTGTACCAGACAGTCAAAACTGAGTACAAATTTAAAATCCTCATCCAAAACACAAATATTTTGTCCAGAAAAAATGTTTTAAAAAAATCCACACCGTGATTGGTAAATCACCGTTATGCCATATTCACACTTTAATACTGCGTGTAAACAGCAGCACCATGTAAGCCGTTTTAGCGGTCTCTTCCTAGAAGTGTTTTCTTAAAACGGAACCACGTTGGTGGCAGGGAGCAAAAATGTTTTAAATGAGGTTTTTGGCACCATTCTTTCGTAATAAAGCAGCTCTCTGCTTTACTATCACAGCTTCATGTAAATGTAACATTCCAGTTTGATCTATTTTTTAGAACTCTTGTTTGATCTCAGCATTTACCGATGTGTAACTTCCAATTTTAAAGCTGGTTTATGTAATGACTCATTTGTTGATATCCCAAACTCCTGCTTTAGATCAGTGAATATACATTTATTAAACTGTACTGTGACATACGTGCATGTCACAGAGGTGCGGATTAAGTATGAAGCGGGGTAGGAGCCAAGCCCAGTGCATATCTAACAGGTACTGGATTAAACCCGCCACAAAGAACTGCAGTTGGAGCGAACTCCATTTGCAGCTTTCATGCGCTGTGAATCCTGACCATGTCAGTTAGGGGGGTTGCCTTGCAAAAGAACAAGCTCTCAAGCACCCCTATCAATGGAAAAATTGTAATGGGGCTTAAAATATGGCAACAAAACATAATACCTATTTTTAATAACAGGGCTTTATATTTTTTAAATGTGGCAAAACCTAACAAAAAAAAATCATAATCTTAGTACGGACCGCGAAAATAAAGTTGTCATTTCTAAAACTGGCTGCACACAACCAGGTCGGATTCCACATGCGGGATCCGGCATCTACACTTACCTGTCTTTTCTTGTCATCTTCTGTACTGTGGATGGTCCGCACGGTGACCCCTCGGACGTGCGCAGTACAGTTTGTCTGTTAGTTTTTTAAATCGCTGCTTTTGCCGCACCATCGCTAGGCAAAGATGCGGGTACCTGCGACCTTTGCGCAATGTCATTTTGAAAGGGCCACGGGTCAACCAGCTTCCAAGGAGGTTCAATGGAAGCTGTCTGTGCTGAATCCGCACTAAGGCTCGATGTCCATGGGCGGATTTTAGTTATAAAATCTGCACGTGGCCTCCGCATTGGAGATCCGTGCGTCTTGCTGCCCATAGGGATGCATTAGCATCCGTAGGGCAGCTAAAAGCCTGCAGATGGGATTTCTTCCCGGCGTGCAGGTCGCACACACAGGAAGAAATGGCAGCATGCTCCATTTTCCTGCGGGTCTTCCGCGGCTTCTAGTGTAGCCTATGGAAGCCGTCCATATCCGCGGCACACCCGCAGCTGATTTTCTGCTCTGCCACGGAACCGCGGGAAAGCAGGAATTTTAAAAAAATGTGCACATCCGCATGGCCGAAAACAAAAGATCCGTCTGCAACATAGGGGAGATCCGCAACGTCCAGACAAGTAAGTATTAAGGATTTTCTGGCCTCATGTCTGTGGGAAAAGAGGGATCCACGGTGGGATTCTGCATGGAGAATCCGTGTACTCACGAATTTTCCTGTGGACATTAGGCCTTAAATAGAGCATGCTACGCTTTTTTTTTTTTTTCCCGTCCGTGAGCGGAGAATCGCAATTTATTTCCCTTCGTGTGCAGGGAAAAAAAAACACTTTTCCATAGCATGCAATGGGCTGTGTTTGCTGCAGAGTCTGGAGGCAGACACCTGCTCCAGATTCCACAATTAAAAATCTGCCCATGTGCAGACTGCCTAACAAACCCTGAACGCTGCAAAACCACCTGGGAAAAAAAAAATTGCGCAATTGCTTTTTTTTTTTTCATTCTAAAGTTTTCCAATACAATATCTGGTACTATTAAAAATTTCAACTTGTCTCACCAAAAAACAAGCCCTCATATAGTTTTGCTGGTGGAAAAATAAAGTTTCTGGCTTTTGAAAGGCAGGGATGAAAATGAAAACCAAAAATATGATCAAATGGTTGAATGTCCGTTTATTTGTAAACGGAAGGCTGGCCATAACATCCTATGTAGCGCAGGCATTTCAGTGTGACAAGCCGTACTGTGCTCATACGTAAAACTAATGAAATCAACTGCACTTGCTCATTACTTGGCGGACATATATTCTTTACATTGGCCCACATGGGGATCCACCAGTCAGCGCAGGGGCTGATAATATATGAAGGCCTGGTCATGTAAGGACTGGAGGCAGTAGCTGATCTATAGCTGCAGAGGCCCATAACCTTTCTCCGAATGTCCAGTGTTTTATGTATGGTCCTAAGCTTACTAGTATAGGACGTCTACAGTGGAAAGGACGGGTTATGGAGTAACTGGCTGAACAGGACTGCATTAGGCAGATGCTGAAGAAGGCAAGGCCTATAGTGGTGTGCCATGTCACCGACTAGTTGTAACAGGAAATGGATTACACAGATACTGGTCTGCTGAGAACAATTGTCACATGAGTATTTGCTGATTGGCTAAATGTCTGATATCTGGTGACAGGTTTGTTAAAAAGCTAAAATTATCATGTGCTGCCCTCTAGTGTGCAGAAGTGCCCTACAGGAAAGGAGAGAAGCTGCTCTGGGTACTGATGCTCAAGTGACACTTTTTATTACTGATGTATTGTGCTTATTCTATAGTCGGTTCTATATAATGTATCTGGCAGTGTGACTGAACCGATCTGGCGGTGTACGGAGAACCATATATTTTCCCCTGGATAGAGGAACCGCATAGTGCCATAGTGCCACTTCAATATTGTATATGTGCAGCACAGTTTCTATAACCTGGGATGACCGAGGTTTTTCATTATTTATTTTCTGTGGCCTGATATCTTAGCTACATCTGGATTCTCATCTACTTGCTTGCCATCCGCATACGAACAGCAATTCCATTGCCTCACCATCCAGCTGTGCCACCTCAGGAGTGCACATAAGCACTGGACAGTGTTTGCAGCCATGGGGCATGTTCACAAGTAAAACCACGTCAGATATCTGCTATGCTGCCATAGTTTTGCCACGGATCTGCATGCAGATTTGGCCCTGTCAACGGGCAAAATCTGCATCAGGAATTTTCAATGCATTTCCTTGCAAATTGGGGTGAAGAAGTGACAATTCTGTGCAGTGGTTTGATTTCTAGGAAAGTTGACAGCACTCTTACAGCTTATCTTCAGGTGGAAAACCATTATTTTTGGTAAGCATGGTACACTAGTGGAAAGCCCATCCCAGGATGCTCAGGGAAGTTTACTCAGTAGAATAACTAACAGTTTGTAATGTAAAGGCATCAACTGTTTTGAATAAGAAAATACTTATCATGAGGTGTTTTCCAGGGAGAATATTACTGATGACCTATCCTCAGGATAGGTCATCAATAGTTGATTGGCTGGGGTCTATGTCTCGGGAGTGGGCACATGCTGTCAATTATACAAATACACAGAGGTCGGAGCGGAAGCAGTTGAAGTTTCTGCGCCGACCTATGTGTAGCGGCCAGCACTTGTAACTGCAGGAACGTCTCTCATTGAAATCAACGCAAGCTGTGCCTGCAGTTACAAGCGCCGTCCACTACGCAGAGATTCCCGCAGAGACTTCTGCGCCGACCTCTGTGTCATCGTGCTGCTGACAGCATGCGCCCGCACAGCTGATCAGTTGGGGTCCCGAACGACAGACTCCAGCCAATCAACTATTGATGACCTATCATGAAGATAGGTCATCAATAGTAGTCTTCTTGGAAAACCCCTTTAAGGCAAACCGACGTGGAGTTCCCTTCGTTACCTCATTCTCCGTACTTGCACAGCCCGGCGCTCGTCTTCCCTATTATACATTTGAGCAAACATCATGATTAACTTTAGAAATTTGTTAAATCAAAATTTTGCTACTTTGTGAATCCGCCGCCGCAAAGCCTCAGCAGATGATTGATGAA
The DNA here is from genome assembly GCF_035609145.1 of Eleutherodactylus coqui. Classification (NCBI taxonomy): domain Eukaryota; kingdom Metazoa; phylum Chordata; class Amphibia; order Anura; family Eleutherodactylidae; genus Eleutherodactylus; species Eleutherodactylus coqui. The sequence continues at coordinate 227,309,499 of NC_089837.1, forward strand.
TAAGTGTACGTTTTATGATGTGTGATGGAGAGGGGAGCTGTGTGTGGATGTAGATGGTGTGAGGCATGGAGTTTGTGGCAGATGCTATGGTGATGAGTGTGAGCCTGTAGTATGTAGGGGTGCATAATGCATACACATGAGGGTAACCTGTCGAAGCATCAGTGCCGGATACAACACTGTTTGTAATGTTTGCTGTGATCCACAAATACTGTTGCTTTTGTGTCTGCTTTTTCTGTATTTAAAGGGACTGCTTCCTTTGGAAATCTTTGTTTTTAGAAGACTATTTTAAAACCATAGACACTGATCAGTCATTACAATACAGCACCTGCCTAACGTTATATAGGCTTCCTTGGTGCCGCCAAAACAGCTTTAACCCTTTGAGGCATAGACTCCAGAAGACCCGTGAAGATGTCCTCTGGTATCTGGCATTAAGAGCTTACTAGCCGTTCCTTTACAGCTGTTAGCCACTTTTAAGTTTTAATTTAACCAGTGTTTTAATATGTTTAAATGTGCCTTACTAAGGGCTCATGCCAACAGCCGTATGCATCTCCCGCAGTGTTTTACACATTTCAGCCCATACGCTCTGCTGGCAGAGACTGTATATGGCACTGCACAAATAACGCGGTCACAGACATGCGCAGTGTGATTTATTTATTTATTTTTAATTCCCTGCTCTGTTTCGAACGGGGATGTGTATGGAAATGCTTCCCACACGCCGTACGTTAGGACAGCATATCATACGTAGCCCATACAAGGGCTGTGTATGATACGCAGAGAAATGGAGCATGCTGTGATTTACTTCTCTGCGTATTAATACAGTGTCCAGCGTTCAACTTTTGGGTGGTTGTTAAAGTGGTTTTTATGATTATGTAATTCATACTTCTATGGTTTTTGTCTTGCGGGTTTTAAAAAACACTGCATGCCTTATTTTTCTGTTTAATTCCTAAGAAACAGACTATATATGGGGGGGGGGAAGTGATTTTGTTTTTGTATACTTAAATACAAATTACCCCCAAAAAATTTTTAAAAGGCAAACTACCCACCCTTGTCACATTTTCTTGCCAGCATCAATACATACAAACTAAAGCCACAAACTGTGTTTAGAAACTGCAATAAAAAGTTTTAAAACGTTTTTCATCTTTAGACTGCTTTAGCCTGCCCGCATCTTTAGCCTGCCCACAGCAAAATCTGATCCTGGTAGCATTGGCGTCCATGTACCTTTTTAACTTTGCTGCTTCATCTGTGAAGAATCTGCCTGTTTGGCAGGCAACCTTTAGTGGTTTCACTTGCGTTTTTAAAAGCTATTTTTTTCCTTAAGGCCACATGCGGAATCCGGCTCTGCCGTGTGCAGGTTGCCTTACAGGTGTGAACTTGGCATCCGAACCAGTCGGATTCTGCATGCAGAATCCGGCAATCCTGCATACCTGTCATTCCCTTTTTTCTTCTGTGCTGTGCATGGTCTGGACGGCTCACTTTCTGACATGAGCTGTATAGATTTTCTTGCGCCATTGCTAGGCGATGTTAATTGCAGGAGGGCCACGGGTCGGACTGCTTCCATTGACTTCAATGGAAGCTGTCCGCGCAGAATCTGGAGAAAAATGGAGCATGCTGCGATTTTTCTTCTGTTAGTGGAAATCGCAATTTATTTCCGCTCGTGTGCAGGACAAATCACTTTTCCATAGCATGCTTCCCTCTGCGGCATGAGAGGATGATTGATGGTACACAGGCTGACATGCAACAGACTGATTAGTTGGGCATGCTCCCCATTCCAAGTACAGGCAGACTCTTCTGTGCCCTCTGTTCTGTGCAGTTGGTCAGCGCCCCAGGCAGTGGTGGAAGCTGCCCTGCTCATGAGGTAATCAGTGTTATTCACGTCGCCTGTCAAGTGTTTTGTAATATTGCCACTGTTTTACAGTTTACAAAATATTTACACGCCCTACACTGTCATAATGAAAACATCACTGTTTATGGTGAATAGTTTAAAAAGACATCCCTGACTAACCAACCCTTCGCTTTTCTTGAGAAATGGGAGAAATTTAGGTTTTGAGCTGAACCCTCCACATAATACTTTGTCTCTTTGCGAACGGAGTACTGCCTTGTTTTCCACACCTTGCATGGGTGAATAAAGAACTGCTTTGGTTTCCATAGTTTTCCGCTATGATCAAGTCCTTTAAAGTGAGATCATTAAAGGCTTTCGCCAGGAATGCCACAAGGTGCCAGCCATCCATGCTGTGGAAACCGGTCCTAGTATGATAGAATGCATCGGTAGACTGGATGACGGGGACAGAGTCTAATGCTATACTGTTCGTTCTTATCAGCCTTACCATTCAGCCTAACCGGACACAACAGTGTGGCCTTAGTCTCCAGCCTTGCCCTCCTTCTGCTCTACAAATACTTTCTCCTGCCCTAGGATCCTGGATTTCCATAGGCTGCACTTACCTGCCCACTTTTACATCACCTGTAGTGCACATTGCAGATCTCCACCAAGCCCAACGCTAACGTTGCCACCTTCAGTGTCTGTCGAGCCCTAATCTAAAAGGCAAAACTGCTACATAGTCATACATTTTGTGCCATCCTCTTATGTGTCCCAGTTCCCCCTAAAGTAGGGATGCTTCCCAGTGAAGTTAGGCATAAATGGATAATATATACAGTAAGTCCAGTAGCACAGCAATCCTATTTTAAGGATTGGAAGTCATGTTCATGGCCAGATAGAAGGAATTTCCTCGCGTGACTCGCTGCTTAAGCAGAAGTGTGGTCTGTTTCAGCTGCTTGAGCTGTTTTAAAGATCTAACCGGTCTTTAAAGTTTGCAGAATGATCTTCGGATCCAGCCTCACTGAATGCAGCAACATCCATTTCTTCAACAGTGCATTAGAAGAAAGGCAGGGCCTACGTATTGCATATAGATGTCAAACTACTAACCATGCTCACTGGGGACTATGAAGATGCCGTCGTAGCCATAGATATTCCTGATATAACTAGATCTTCATGTCTCTACATAGTTTATATGATAGTTGTACCAATACCTGCAAACCTCTTCCTGAGCTAAAATTCAGTATTCTGTATTGTTAAAGCAACCCCTCTGGATTTAGGACCAAATTCTGTCTCTGCACAAGGGGGTATATTACCTGCCGTTGATCTGCTGATTTCTGGCCCTGTTATCAGCCATCCAAGAAGGCTACAGGAACGGTCTACCTCATACACGCTGTGCACTGATCTTTGATTGGTCAGTGCTGATCATATGAGCAGCTCTGCCCAATTGGAGAGCAGGTATACTGCATTATAATGTGCAGGATAAGGAACTAAGCTGTGTACAATACAATGAAGATACATATTTATACATTAAACAAATAATAAAAACCCAGGTAAAACATAACCGCTTTGGATAATATGTTCTGTCTAGGTGGTCTGGAAAAAAAAAGGTTGACTAAGGGCTCATGCCCACGAACAGAGCGGGATACACCCGTGGATTTACACCGCTAGAATACCGCAGTGGTAGACAAAAAGTCCCCGCTGGTGATCGTGAAAAAAACGTGCGTTTTTCCACGGTCTCCATTAATACTATCTTAATGGAGACCTCCACTGCGAAAAACGTGGTGAAATAGAACATGCCGCAATTTTTTTTTCCTGCAGCAGAAATCCACGGCAGAATCACTCATTGGAGCACTGACTAGGCAGAATGCAGGGAACGCAGCAGAAATCCATCCATGGGCATTAGCCCGAAGGCTGCCTGTCCACGGCCGTGACAGAATATCACTAGCGATATTCCGGGAGGAGGGGGGAGCACTGACAGGTCTCCGCGATGGGCCTATCTAATAGATGAGCTCCCCTCAGAGAATCGCAGCATGCCGCGATTTTAATTCTGCGAGCAGAGAATCGCTATGATTCTCCACTCGTGGATGTCGGGCTGTGCTTTCCATAGTTATCCTAAGGAAAGCTTTTAATAGTGTGATCCGCGGCGATAAATCGCCGAGGACAGGCAGTCTCAGGCCGGCTGCACAAGAACAGATTTTTGCTGCAGAATCTGCGGCGGGTGTCCGCACCTTGGATCCGCAGCAAAAAAACGTACATGGCATGCTATAGGAAATCACTTTTTCCTGCACACACGTAGAAACCAATTCTGTCTCTGAGTGGAGGAAAAATTGCAGCATGCTCTATTTTTGCGCTGATGGCTTCCATTGAAGTCGATGGAAGCTGTCCGACCTGCGGCCTGCCCGCGAATAACATTGTGGACAGGTTGCCGATTCCGCATGTCTGACGCGGTTCACCACGACCATCTGCAGTACAGTTAAAGAGGAAAAGGGACAAGTACAAGCGGATGCCGTCTACTGTCAGACCCCTTCATGTGCAGGCGTCCTAAGGCTGGCTTCACATGACCGGATATTAATTGCGGAATCCGTGATTGTCACGTGCCAATTGAAAACATAGCACTTTCGCATGTCTGCTCAGATGAGCCGTTAGCAATCGCGATTTCTGCAAGCTGATTAAAATCGCGGCATGTTTTATTTTTGTGCATTATCTGCATATACAGCCTCCATTAAAGTCAATGAAAGTTGTCAGACGTGCAGCCCGTCTGCAATTGGCATTGCGGATAGGCTACAGGTATCCACATCATCGCCTAGCAAAGGTGCGAAAAAAATCTGTATTGCGCATGATCGACAGCAAGCGTCTACAGAGTTTGCAGGTACGCGGGGTCGCTTGCTGGGGTCAGAGCAGGGTTCTACTGTGGGCTCCCGTATGCGGAATCTGACTCGTTCATGTGCAGCCGGCCTAAATTGGCAGAGGAAAACATGCAAGTGGTGCGGCTTAGTTCTTCGTTTTGTACAGACTATAGTAGTCTAACGGTGCATTATTGGCCATCCTGGAGGCTTGAAACAGGGCCAGGGACAATAGAGAAGAGTTGCAGGTATTCTACGCGCCTCCCCCTCTAATCCAAGGATAGAATTTTGTCCGGAAACTGGAGGGTTGCTGTAAGTGATTGTTTCTGCATGGTTTGCATTTGAAGTAGCAAAATGTCGCCTTAGATGTCTTGGAAGTGAAATGAGGAGCTTCCCGCTTAGCTGCCGCTCTAAGTTGCTCACAGCAGATTTCTATTCTTAGTCATGTAAGCCAATGCAGGTTATAGAAAGTTCAGATCTCGCGTCCAACGCTGTTCTGTGCAGCCTTCAGACTTTCCTTATTTGAAGTCCCTTTAAAATGGCAATTGATGTATTGAACTTTCATGTGTTAGTAGGATTTTTACAGTAGAGCAGATTTCACATATTTTACATTAACATGTGGCTGCGCTTCTATTTTGTTATGTTAATGTATCCTATGCATGGTTATCTTACTGGTAAAATACAGTCATACATGTCACTAACATGTAACAATAAGAGGCACGTCGCATGAGATGAAGCACCCGCTGCACCTTGCCAACACTGCAGTCTCCTCTAGGAATGAAGCGTATAATCCTTAGGTCTGGCTCACACGGTTGGGTTGGGTTTGCAGGGTTTCCGTTATCGCCATCTGTGGTAATATGCAGGCATTTAAAGGCATGCTTTTTTCCGTTCACACTCACGGATTAGGTATTCTGCGAGCAGAAGAAAAATTACTGCATGCTAGGTTTTATTGAGGATGGCCCTATTGAAGTTTTTAGTCGCCCATACGCAATTAACATTGCGTGTGAGTGGCGGAAATGCTCGCAACCTCAAAGGAAAAGCTGGAATGCCAGCTGGAGGGGGAGAGAGCTTTCTTCTGCATCAATGATACACTCTGCATAGCGTACATCTGTGTGGAAAAATGCTCGCACCTGCGATCATTCGCAATTACTTTGCGTGAATGATCATAGGTCTTCCGTTCATATGAGCCCGGCCATCACACAGGTGGAATTCTGCAAGCACGTTGTAGAACTTTTTTCTTTTTTGCTAAATATTCAGCACCAAAATCCCCACTAACATGCTGACTTTGATACCGAATTAAAATTCCACATTAAAATTTGCATTTAGACATGCGGATTTTGGTGTAGACTTCCTCAGTGTCAACAGGTTGGAGGCAACTGAGAAGTGAAGAGTCTGCCATATACATACTATTTATAGTTGAGTGTATATGGTTAGATTATGTGGCGTTGTACAGGATACAACGTGGCAAATAAGGGCTATATGTTAAATAACACAGCACTAGAGATGAGCGAGCATACTCGTCCGAGCTTGATGCTCGTTCGAGTATTAGGGTGCTCGAGATGCTCGTTACTCGAGACGAGCACCATGCGGTCCTCGTCTCGATTAAACGAGCACTGACCATTGAATTCAATGGAGCCGGCAATACAGCCGCCTCCATTGAAAGCAATGGGCTGCCGGCGAGTGTGGGATGAATTTTCGGGAAGGGCTTAAAAATATAAGCCCTTACCTGAAAATCATCCTAAAATGTGTAAAAATTAAAAAATGTATACTCACCTTTCCGCTGCAGCCGGAGTTCAGCCGCGTCTGGCCGGCAGTTCTTCTGAACTGCACTGAGTAGTATTCAGCAGCCGGGGATTTAAAATCCCCGCCTGCTGAATGAGCTGCCTCAGATTGGTCACAACCTCACCAATCAGAGGCAGCTGTCACTCACACCCATTCATGAATGGGTGAGTGAGTGCTGCCTCTGATTGACTCAGTGCAGGGACCAATCAGAGGCAGCACTCACCTATTCATGAATTCATGAATGGGTGTGAGTGAGAGCTGCCTCTGATTGGTGAGGCTGTGACCAATCAGAGGCAGCTCATTCCGCGGGGATTTTAAATCCCCGGCTGGTGATAGATCAGCAGTTCAGCACCACAGTGCAGGGGACAGCAGGAGAAGACGTGGCTGTGCCCCGGCAGCTGAAGGGAGGTGAGTATTTATTTATTTATTTTTTTTTAATCACTTTTAATTCATTTCCAGGGAATGGCTTATATGTAAAGCCCTTCCCTGGAAAAGAATTCAGGTTTGCCAGCGGACCATTGTCTTCAATGGAGTCGCCGGCAGCAGCAACGGCTCCATTGAAGAGAATGCCTGCATTTTTATTCTTTTTTACACTAAAATCTTTCTTTTTCAGGTAAGGGCTTATATTTTTAAGCCCTTCCCGAAAATTCATCCCGCGCTCGCCGGCAGCCCATTGCTTTCAATGGAGCCGGCTGTATTGCCGGCTCCATTGAATTCAATGGGCTAACATCGTTCTTTTCTGCCACAGCTGTTACAGCTGTGGCAGAGGAGAACGATCGTTATGCTGACAGTGGGGGGGGGGGGGGTCTCACTCTTGCCACTATTGTGGCTTAATAGTGAGACCTCGGAGCCCGAAATGCAGCCCTGCATGTTGCTCCTCGCCTGCCCTATCCATTTCTGTGTTTTTTACATGACTTTGGTGATTTGCTAAGATTTTCACAAATGAAAACTTTAGCGGAGCACCAGTCATATACAAAAATGCTCGAGTTGCCCATTGACTTCAATGGAGTTCGTTACTCGAAACGAACTCTCGAGCATCACTGAAAGTTCGCACTCGAGCATTTTGGTGCTCGCTCATCTCTACACAGCACACAGTCCTGCATTCTGCACTTATGGTAGAAATTCAATCCACTATACGTCTACGAAGCGAGATTGATGGGAGAGCAGAATATGATATGTCAATACTTGGTTTCCAGTGTACACGGATAGAGGTCTGTAGTTGTATATGGTGGCTGTGTCTGTTAGCCCTATGTCATCAGTAGGCCATTATTTGTGATTACAACTGAAGGACTGCATACAGCTTTACATATCTTCCATGCAGCAAAAATGAAGAAGACTCAGTGTTGCCAACCTGAATTTTTTTTAATATATATATTTTTTTAACTGGACAACTTAAAATAATCACAGACTACCAACATTTTTTATAAACACACTGGAAAACCATAATGAATGATGGAGAATAAGTAATATTCGCTATAAACATATATGAACTGATTACCAGCATTTACTGTGAGCTGAAAATAACAATGACCTGCTCAAGTATCAAGAACCTCAAAAGAAAAATCCGATGCATTTATTTTTTACATAAACCTTGGGAAAAGGGCTTTTCTTACGGACTATTCAGGAATTTAAAGGGGGTTAGCAAACTATTTAAAGAAATGGTACAACCGTTATTACATGATCACCCAAGACTAGAAGAGCTGATCTTTGCAGCACCTCTGTGTTCCACGGAACCTCATCTCGATGACAGCGGATATGATAGGAATCCTGAACTTCCATCCTGAACATGGAAGTTCTGTCCTATCAGATAGTGGCTTGAAAAATACCTTATTGGTTGAAACATTGCCTGTGTCTGATTATGGCGCAATAAAGGATTGTCATTTGAAAAATTCTACACCATTTATGCTGCCACTTCTTTTCCATATTTATGATATCAGACCCCAGCTATGCAGGGAATTGGTTTCGGTGTATCCAAGAACTAGTATGCAAGGCATTATTTGGGGTACTTTCACCCTCAGTTTTTATAGGAGGCAAACTTGATTGTGATTGATATTTAATGATTGAATGTGATACTAAGTTTTATCCACATTGGCTCTACTCGCATGGGGGAAAGAATTGTAATGCAGTGCTATACTACAGTCAAACTACTAATGACCGTGTGTGTGTGTCTTATGCTCCACCCCTGGCGATGTTATTGCTACGCCCCCTGGTGATTGTATCCTACAGAATATATATAAAACACAGAGTCTGACCAAGAGAAGAACAACATAGTTAGGGCTCTTGGAAGGGGAGGACAAAAATAACAAAATGAGAATACAACTAAGCCATTATTATCGCAGAAGACACAACTCAACTGTTCTGACAAAACACACTGACCTACCACCACCACAGAGATCCGATGGGCTGAAGGACCTGTGGTGATGTCACTGCTGTGGGAGGGGCCAAGCTGTGTTTGTCTTGTGTGGTAATCAAGTTGCTGTGTGTATGATATACCACCAGAAACACTGGGACTATGTCCTACAACTCAGCAGTCCTGACAGAACACACTGACCTACCACAAAGATCAAGTGGGCTGAAGGACTTGTGGTAACGTCACTGCTGTGGGAATAGCCAAGGTGTGTGTGTGTGTGTGTGTGTGTGTGTGTTGTGTGGGGATCAAAATGCATGTGCCATGTAACAGAGCTGTGTGGCACATTGCACCACCAGAAACACTGGTACTATAATTTCCTACAACTCAGCAGTCCTGACAGAAGACACTGACCAACCACCACCACAGAGATCCGGTGGGCTGAAGGACCTGTGGTGATGTCACTGCTGTGGGAGGATCCAAGCTATTTGTCTTTTGTGGTAATCAAGCTGCTGTGTGTGTGATGTGCTACCAGAAACACTGGGACTATAATGTCCTAATAATTACTAGTAGTTTTATAGAACTCAGAGTTGCTTGACCATTCTAAAATATTTTAACAATGTTTCTTAGATCTGGTAGTTACAGGGTGATTCTAAAAGAGTGGTGTAAAAGTAATGCCGATTTTTATTTCTATATGAATTGACATCCAGCAGGCAGAATTACTTGAGAAGATGGTTCACCTTAGATATCTTTGATGTGCTTGATGTGTTCTGCACCCACATCGGACATCTGTAAGGTGCATTAGAAACTTGGAGAGGTGTTCTAGCTCTTCATACCACTGGCTGTTGTATGTCTATCCATGTATAAATAAAATGCTTTGCTTTTGCACTATTCTGCTTGAGCCAGCCTATACTGTACATGCCTTGATGAATAACTGAATCTGCATATGTGATTAGGACCATTGGTTTGGTCATCTGCCCCTATGTGGACTGTAGAGAATGTCTTCCCTGCTCTCCACATTACCAGAAGAAGCCTCTCCATCTGCTCTAAGGTAAGCTAATTCAGTTTACCTTGGAGCGACTTTATCAGGTCTCTGTAGTGTGCTTCTGGTACCACACCCTGCTTATGACTCTTCCTCTCCGCATTCTGTCTGTCCTGCATTTGTTTTGTAAACTTGTACAGAATTGAGCTACTCCTTGAATATATAATACATGCTAGGGTGCCTTTAAAAGGAGCGATTTATAGTTCACACGAGCAAATGATGAGCGTTTGCTCGTACAGCCTGTTTGATGACTTGCGAGCAAACTATTGATCTGCATGTAGAGTCGTTCACATTCGCTGTACCAGTGAAGGAGAACAACTGAACAATCTGTATCTAAACTAAAAGATTCGCCAGCGAGCCAATAATTGTTTTCATGTTTGTATGAAATGAACGATACGCGAACGAATTATCGTTCAAACGATGGCCGTGTTTACACTTAAATATTATCATTCAAAAAAATAATCACCGGATCAGTCGAATTTGAAAGATAACATTCTGTGCAAAAACACCCTTCGCTTGTGTTGCCGGAAATACAGTATGTAATGTTCCTGAAATTTCCCGTGTAGGATTTAGCTGCTTATGTCCTACTTTTTAGTATAGTATAGGAATTCTGAGAAAAATATTTTTATTACGTGTCCTGATTTAATACATTTCTTGAGTTGTTTTTTTTGTAGTTGTGAACAGAATAATGTTAAAAATATCTCAGGTTTCTTTTTCAATAAATAGTACTACAAATGTTTACAGTATATTTCCATTGAAAAAGTAAGTCTGCAGAAGTGAAGAAAATATACCTAAAATGTAATAGTAGCAGTGTAATGTTTTCTGTACTATGCAACCATTTTATGTATTGTGCTTATATTAGTATCCACTCTTTTGCAGCTCCTGATGGTCCTCATGGTAAAGTCCAAGAGAAGAAAATGTCATTGAGTCGAGCTAGAAAAGATAATGCTCTATCCAAATCTGGTGAGTCCCAGTGACGTCTACTTGTGTTTATGCAGATTGCTCTGTAGGCTTTCTTGTTAAGGGCTCCATTGCCGGTCATGTGTTCTTTCTATCGGCGCTGCGGGGAGTCGTCAGCACCTGCAGCCGTCTTCTTCGTGCAGTAACACGGGCGCATTGGCGCCTGGATGCACCCGTGTGACTGAGCCCTAAGGCTGCATGAACACAGGCAGGTTGGATTCCGTGTGTGGGAACCCACAGGAGAATCCGATCCTGTGCCCGGCTGGCACCCGCATTTTCTTCTTTTCTGTACTGCGGATGGTCCACATGGCTCGCATTCGGACATGCTCAGTACTGTTTTTTTTTGTTTGTTTTTTTTTACTTTTGCTTTTCCTGCGGAATCCAGAAATTTCTATTGCGGGTCAGACTACTTCCATGAAACTGGAATCTGTAGGAAAATGGAGCATGCTGCACTTTTTAATCCGTGAGTGGAAATCGCAATTGGTTTCCGCTCATGTACATGAAGAATCATTTTTGCATTGCATGCTATGGGCGGTATTTGCTGTGGAATCTGGAGGTGGTCGCTTGCTCTGGATTCCGCGATTCAATTCACCCATGTGCATTCACCTTAAAGGGGTTGTCCCGCGAAACAAAGTGGGGGTATACACTTCTGTATGGCCATATTAATGCACTTTGTAATGTACATTGTGCATTAATTATGAGCCATACAGAAGTTATTCACTTACCTGTTCCGTTGCTAGCGTCCTCGTCTCCATGGTGCCGTCTAATTTTCAGCGTCTAATCGCCCGATTAGACGCGCTTGCGCAGTCCGGTCTTCTTCTTTTCTGAATGGGGCCGCTCGTGCCGGAGAGCGGCTCCTCGTAGCTCCGCCCTGTCATGTGCTGATTCCAGCCAATCAGGAGGCTGGAATCGGCAATGGACCGCACAGAAGACCTGCGGTCCACCGAGGGTGAAGATCCTGGCGGCCATCTTCACAAGGTAAGTAAGAAGTCACCGGAGCGCGGGGATTCAGGTAAGCACTATCCGTTTTGTTTTTTTTTTAACTCCTGCATCGGGTTTGTCTCACGCCGAACGGGGGGGCTATTGAAAAAAACAAAAACGTTTCGGCGCGGGACAACCCCTTTAAGTTTAAACTCCTTCCTCTTCACATAGTGTTAGAAAAGTGCTTTATATTTAGAATGTGATCAACACCAGTCATTACACAGGAAAATGTATGAATAAATTGACTAATGGGTGTTACCAGTTGGTGGTGAGTCTCTTCTGTCCAATCAGAACTGCCATTAGCAGACTGTGGAAGGACACAGCCTCTTAATAAGGCAATAGTAACACCCAATTTATTCATAAATCTCAAGTAGGATTAAAAAGGAACACTACCCAGAGTCAAATGAATATCTGCCCCAGCACTGTTTTACGAGGAATGAAAATAACCCTCCCCAGCAACCAAGAACATACATGTACTCCCCTTGGTAGTTAAAAAAAGGGCCCTGGGGGGTGTAGGGAGTTGGCTCAGTAGCCAAATTGTGTATGTATTAATGAATTATAGATACATATATACAAACTTTTCAACCAGCACCAACAAAGTTTATGTAATGTTCTGGATTATTGAATTGTAATATATCTTAAATGGCACTCATGATAGAAAATCATACAGGCATTTGTATATGTTTGGGATTAGTTGTTTGTCACAATCCAATAGATGGTAATGCTTTAGCTGGATGTTGGGCATAAAACTTACTTTTTATGCACAGATTTAATTTTCCATCTGAGAATGGAAATCACCTTAATTGGGTACAGATCATGAGATCAGTGCTTTATTCACCAATCATTGGTAGTTTAAGTAAACTATAGGCCCAGGGCTGTACACACAAATTGTCCCCTACGCTGTAACTATTGTCGGTAGCACCAATTTTCTGTGCCCAGCACTACTGCTCAAGTCCTGCTAATCTCTGCACACACTCCCCATCCGGCTGTTACACCAAATACCCCTCTCAGTGCATCCCAATAGTAATAGTGCCCACCTTTGTGCCTTGTGTGCCCAAACCACGTCTGTTATTATTAGCCACTGTAACCAAGGCAGCAGCGTTTTTACTGAAAACATTTGACACTTTGTTTTTTCAGAACCACATCTTACCCTGAAAGTTGATGAAAGACAAAGACTAGCCCGAGAGCGTCGAGTGGAGCGGGAAAAACTTATGGGTATGAATATCTTCGTAAATATGTATTAACTGAAGAACTTGTTTTATGGGTTGGGAGAAATAATGTAGACATTTGCAAAACATTGAAGGAACTAAATGTTTATAAGGAAATTGATGATGTACAAGTCAGTTGGTTTCAACAAACGTATATTTAAATTGCGGTATTGGATAAATCTAGTTGCACTGTCTTTTAGATAATGGAGCTTACATTGATACTGTAATCAGAGCTGCAGTGTTAACCCCTTCCCTCCATATGACATAAGGGTACGTCATGGCACCGGGTACTTCCCGCAACTGGACATACCCTTACGTCATGTGTATAGCGCGAGATCATAAGCGATCTCGCGCTATCCGGCAGCGGGAGTCGGCTGTCACAGATAGCCGGCCTTCCACTGCAACAGCATTGGAGATGCACCCCCTGCTGTTAGCCCCTTCCCTGCCACGATCTATGTAGATCGCAGCATGGGAAGGGTTCACTGAGGGAGCGCGCTCCCTCGGTGATGTTATCAGGCTCTCGCGATATAATCGCAGAGAGCCCGGCTGGTTGCCATGGTAACAGGGCGCCAGATACTGACATCCTGTATTGCCATTGCCTATGGTCGCTGTAATAAACGATAAGGCATTGCAGAACTTCTCTCCTCCTTATCATGGCGATCAGAGATGGTACGATGTAAGTCCCTCAGAGGGACACAAATGGTCTAAAAAAGGAAAAAAAATCAAAATAATGTACAAAAAATGGAAAAAAAAAAAGTTACACTTTTTTGGGGGGTTGTCTCATATTAACATACTTTTTTTTTTTTTTTTTTTTTATTTTTTAATCCCACATTTTTGGTTTCGTTGTGTTCGTAACGACGTTTACAATAAGTTGAACACTCTTTTTATCCACGCTACAAGACTGAGGCAAATGCTAATTAGCATCTTGCCTCGCAAAAAACGCAATGAAAGTGATCAAAAAAGCCATGTGTACTCCGTCCATGGAAAAATAAAAAAATTATAGGACTTTAAATGCAGCGATTAAGGGGAAAAAATTCCAAAAAAGGGTTTTTAATTGCAGAAAAGTGGGGGAAAAAAATAAGAATTTTGGTACCGTTGTAATCATACCGACCCGCAGAAAAAATTGATTGTGTCATTTATGCTGCATGATTAAAAACTAAAAAATCGGTGGCAGAATTCATGCGGTTTTTTTCTCCCTACCATCATAAAAAAATAATAAATGTGTTTTAAAATACAGTCTATGTACCCAAAAATGGCACTGATTAAAAACTAAGGTTCACCTTGCATAAAACAAGCCCTCATACGTCCGCATCGACGGAAAAATAAAAAAGTTATGGCTTTTGAAAAATGGAGATGAGAATCCGCCAAAAATTGTTGGGTCCGTAATCCGAAAATGGGCCATGTCCTTAAGGGGTTAAAGTCCTTTTACACAAGCCAATTGGGCCCAAACATTCCTCCAAAAGATTGTTCACCCAACAATTTGGCAATATAGAGGGACCAACGATCAGCTGACCAATGAGCGAACGTTCAGTTGTCTGAGGTTTGTTCAGTTCTGGCAAGCATAAAAATGCTCATAGATCCGCAGTACATCCCCAAGTTTGAACAGGGAGATGTACAGAGGGCCTATGAGGATGAGCAGTCATAAAAGCAATCATTCGTCCCCATAAGCAGATTCTTAGCCCATGTAGAAGAAATTTATACTAGCGCTGATCAGTGCTGGTTACATAGCGCCAAGGACTTTGCTTGTCTAAATGGACCTTTAGTCTTAAAACTCCAATGCCACTTCATCCTATAAAAGGAAAGAAGCACTGCTTCCCTGTAGGTCACACGGAGCCTTTGTATGCCTGTCTTTCACTTTGAAGTAGTTTCCTCTGTTCCTGTTTTTCTTGTGGGCCGAAAAGCTTTTTGTGCTATAATTTGTAATACAAAACAATTACACAAGTGTAAGGGAGGTCCAACATAATTCAAGTTAGTTCACAAGTGTACATTTTTGACTATGTCTATGGGTATGTCAGGAAAAAGCTTTAGGCTAGCCATCTATTGAGTGTATTATTAAAGTGTGTTGTGAACAGCCCCTGAGGGTGTATGCAGATAGGGCAGTTCAGGGGCAGCTAAAACCATACTGTAAAAATGACATGTTTTTTATGTTATGGTCTTCAATGCAGTTGCTGTTTTTACTGCTTCTCACCTCAACCACTCCGTCTGAATAAAGCAAAACTAAATCACAAGGGATATTGTAAAGCTAGAAAGGGTCAAGGACCCATATAGCGGTGGCTTTAAGCCACGTCCACCTATAGTAGGCAAGGTTTGCAAACTGACATTTTTACAGGTAATATCAGTTTTTCCATTAAAATAGTGTCTGTAACCACTTGCATAACTATAGGGGATGTGGTTGCACCCGGGCCCAGGACCCTTAGGCTCATAAGGCTTCTCTTCTCCATATAGGGAGCCCAATACTAAGAATAAAGCATTATAGCTGGGGACCCTGTTACAGGTTTTGCATTGGGGCCCAGGAGTTTCAGGTTACGCCTCTGCTTTATAGGGTTAAGAGAAGTTGGGGGGGCCCCAAGATAAACTTTTGCACTCAGGCCCATGAGCCTTCAGTTACGCCCCTGGCTGTAACACTGCTGTATGACCTGCAGATCATGACCATGAAGTGTGAATTTATGCACCACACCCTCTGCTCGTAGTTGCTCCTATGTGTGTCCTTACCTTAAGAGTAAGGACTGTAGAAGTGTGGCTATTATGGTCCTGTGGCGGACACCCAGATGCATGGCGCATTACAGTGCAGTTACCACAGACGTAATCTTACACGTGGCATTTCTAGTGCCATAACTTTTTTTTATTTTTCTGCCTAGACAGGCATATGAAAGCTTGTTTTTTGCGGGACAAGTTATATTTTTTTAAGGTTATATTATTTTTGGTTACATATAGTGTATTATATACCTTTTTTTTTTTTGTTTTGTTTCATGGGGGATTGGGGGGGAAAAAAATCTGCCATTTTTGTATTTTGTATTTGATTTTTACAGCATTCAGTGTGCAAAATAAATAATGTAATAACATTATTCTCTGGGTCAGCATGATTCCAGTGATATCATGTTTATACAGGTTTTTTTTTTCTTTAATGTGATGCTATTTTTGTACACAAAACATTTTTTTCCCTTAATTTTGAGTTTTTGTCGCCCCATGCCAAGAGCTATAGCATTTTTATTTTCCCATTGACTGAGCTCTATTGAAGTTTTTTTTTTTGTTTTTTTTGTAATTTTTTTTGTGGCATAAACTTTAGTCTTCACTTAACCAAATTTTGGGAACTTATAACTCTTTATTCCATTTTTTTCTAGGGGCACGATTAACAAATTGTGCAATTATGGCATGTTTTTTATTTTTATTGACGTTCACCGTGCCGTATAAATATATGTTAAATAAATTCTGAAATTCTGTATGTCAGTATGATTATATGTCAATACCAAATTTATATAGGTTTGTATTTTTGCCACTTTCACCCTTTTTTTTTTTTTTTTGCTGCGTTTGAAAGACCCCCAACCTTTTTTTTTTTAAATTTTTTTTTAATGGGCAGAATTTACTATTTTTGCCATCTTCTTTTTTTTTTTGTATATATATTTTTTTCATGACGTGTACTGTGAGGGTTAAAAGTACTAACGGTTGTTTTCCCTCTGGGTCATTAGGAACATAGCAATACCACCTGACTGATTTGATTTGATTTATTTGTTGTTTTTTTTAAATAGTAAAGGGAGGGGTTTTAATGTTTTTATTTTTGGCAGACCTGGGGGCTATATTCAAGCCTCTAGATGCCACAACAACCCATCAGATGTGATCACGGGGATCCGATGGCTGACAGAGGGAGTCCCCACTCTGTCAGCCTTTTACATGCCACGGTCGCACTCAGCGTGGCGTTTTTCTTCGGTCCCTGGTGTTAAAGCAAGTACCCAGCTGTCGGATGACAGCCAAGCACCCACTTTTCCCTGACACAGGTGACCTGTACCAGGCTTTTAATGCAGCGCCATCAAAAGACAGCCTTGCAGAATAATGCCCCTTAACAGGCGGCATCAAGAGACGTTTGGGTGGTCTTTGAGGGGTTAAGCTATATTCATATATGTTGTTGGATTACTCCCAGAGTGATCCGTTACATCATAGTGTACAATGTGACTTTCTGGAGTGCTCAGTGCTCATGATCCAGCTGATGCAATCATGAACCGCCTGTAGAGGATGGATCATCTTTATCCTACTCCATTCTAGCCAGCTCAGTACAGACTAGCCTGATCACACCATATCTAATTACATTGAGAACTGGCTTTATGCTTACTTGACAGGTACATCCTTGCAGTTTCTGCATCTATCTTAAACTGTCCAGAATAAACTGCGCACGACTTTTTGCACTGGGTGCCACCATCTGATTTGATAGTCTGCTTTCAACCTGGCTTTTGGATAGAGCACAGCTAGCACATTCAGTGTATGCTCTGTGGGGGTGTGCTCCAGTAATAATGAACAGCTAGAGAATGCGCTCAAGAGATGCTCCTGGCTTTGATGAACAGCCAGAGCATGTGTTCTGCACTCTGAGCATGCTCAGAATGTAAAAATGAATATGCCTTTAGTTTTGTAAGAGCACTTTGAGAAATGAAAGCTGTGCTGTGATTGAGCAATAAATCCAGTTTCTCTTTTAGATATTTTCCTACATCTCGCTCAAATTGTTTGCAGAAACACAAATCTAATGCCGCAATCAAATCAACTTGTTTAATAATCCCACTTGTTCTTGATAAAGCAGTCTTTGTTGGCAAGGACATGCAAGTGTGAACATGAGTAACATGTGAGGTGATGTGTGAAGGATTCCTCAAGTTCTTCTAAGTCCCTAAGCTCTGTCGAGCTCCAGGGAGAATAACTCCCAAGTGACCTTGACATCCATGCTCTTATTATGTGTCTAAGCATAGCGTCCCTCTCATATCTACTCTGTGGTCAGAAGCCGTTATGGATTGGGTTGCCCAAGGCCCACCAGTAAAATTCATTCAGGGGTCCCACTATACAGCTACATGCAAATATTAGCTGATCCCTGTTAACATATTCCTCACCACTGCGTTCTTCATCTATTCAATAGAAAGGTACCTGCATTCTCAGGTGGCCATGTTTCCACTGAAGTATATGGAGAATGCAGCGGGCAGGATTGGTAGACTTTCATTCACCCAATATGTGCAGATCCTGTATACAACTCATGCAGGGGGTGGGGAACTGAGAGCCCAAGAAAGTCAACTGTAAGCCAGTCCGAGCCTGGGCAGAAACCTGTTATATAAAGCTCATATCAAGACAATAAAGCGTGTGTTTCTCACTGCTATATAACCCCTTGAGTGGCACGCCCGGAAATTTTCCGGGACGAGCTCCACTGCCCATAGCGATATAGCCCGGAAGATTTCCGGGCTATGTATCACTATGGGAGCTGCAGAGCACAATGCCACAAGCTGTGACAGTGTGCTCTGCCTGCACAGTCCCACAGAGAACAAAGCAAGGGCTTTGAAAATCCAGCAGAAGATATTGCCGATCTGCCGGCAATCTCCTGCTTTGTTTACAGGTTGCCATAGAGACCATCGGCTTGTCAGAAGCAAGCCGATGGTCTCTGTGGCAGGGAGAGCTTGGTGCTTGGCTGTGAGAGGACAGCTAGGTACTAGCTCTTACAGCAGAGATTAGAGAAAACCTCCGATCTCTGCTGTTAACCCTTTACATGCAGCAGTCTATGTGACTGCAGCATGTAAAGGGCTGTCACTGCAGCATGTAAAGGGCTGTCACCATCGGACCCCCGGAATGTGATCAGGGGGTCCTGATGGGTCCCTGTGGAAGTCCCCTAAAGGGACAAAAAAAAATTAAAATTTAAAAAAAAAAAAAGGTAAAAAATTATAAAAACACTTGTCTCCCTTTACTTTGTAAAAAATCAAAAATACAATCACACATGTGGTATCCATGCGTCGTAATTACCCAGAGAAGGACGTTGATACGTTATTTAACCCCTAAATGACATGGCCCCTTTTTTTCTTTTTTCCCCATTTCTTTTTTTTTCCTCCCCCCTGTTTAAAAAAATCGGAACTTGTCCCGCAAAAAACAAGCCCTTATATGGCCATGTCAATGGAAAAATGAAAAAGTTATGGCTCTTGAGACGCAAGTGCAAAATTAGTTGAAATTCAATGATTAGACCATTTTAAAAAACCTGCCCTGGTGGGCACGACAGGGTGGTAGGAAACCCGCCACTCAAGGGGTTAATGTTTGTTTGGAGTATTGTCATTTTCCTTGCAAGAACAGCTCTCAAGCCATAATGTTGGTGTTGCTAGCTGACAGATTTGGATTAGTATTGGAGACCTAATCTATTACATTTTTATGCATGTCTGAAGCCTTTTTCTAAATTCAGGTGTTTTTGTTAGGTAGAACTATCACTTTAAGAAGTATTCTCCTCAACGCTTTTCAAAGTCCTATGCACACACTCTCCTATACAAGTCTGTGGGAAAGTGTATGCAAAGGACTACACTGGCTGACCGAATTAGTAAAATCCCGCCTAGTGTTTTCTAATCGGCTGATCACTCCAATTTCAATGGAATTGGCATTGGCATTGAATGTGCATGGGCAGCCTGGTGGTCTCCTGATTTTACTCTGATGGCACATGTTGGGTGAGGCAAGGATCACGTAGTTGGATTTCAAATGCCTGATCCTTTTGTTCTCAGGAGACTTATCTCCTTACTATATGCAAGACACATTGGAGAAAACTAAAGGCCCTTTTAGACACAACGAGAATCGCTCAAAAATCGCTTAAAGCAGTCTTTTGAGCGATAATCGTTCTGTCTAAATGCAGGGACATCATAAGTTTTCGTGCCCGAGTCGCTGATCTCTTATTTCTAGCTTGCCAGAATTGAGCAATCAGCTGTTATCAGTGGGACAGGCTGTTATCAGCCTGCTGCACTGATAAGATTCTCTGTTCCTGTGTCCTGCTGTGAATTTACAGCAGGGACAATGGTAGTTAGAGCAACTGGAGAACACTAAAGCTGTTTGCATATGCAAATCAGCTGTATTGTTTTATTAGTGGCCATGGCTGTGTCCTGCTTTGCCTGCATAGCTGTATAGTAGCTAATTAGCTACTATAAAGTATGCAAAGATGATCGCTCAAAACTGTCCCTCAAACTATCAGTGTAAATGGGGCTTTACTATTCAAAATGCAATGGTTTTCTCGTGCTAATTATGCCAGAAAACTGTCTTATTTGATTTGTACCGCATGTGTTTTTAGACCTTTTCAGACAGTTTTTTTTTCTTCTGACTTGTCTAAAAAAAAAAAAAAAAAAAAAAAAGGGCATGTCCTAAATTGCATCACATTGTGTCAAACATTGCTGCAATTTTTTATATCAACTAAGGCCGCCTGCACACGGGCGGAAATCCCGCGGGATTTCCGCCACTGAAAGCCTGCATAGGAGTGCATTACAATACGCACTCCTATGCAGACGGCCGCGGTTTGGCTGCGCGAAATCTCACGCGGCAAACAAACCGCGGTATGTCCTATTTCTGTGCGGGGCTCTGCGAACCCCACACAGAAACGTCACTTACCCGGCCGCCGGCTCCGGTCTGCGCATACACATGAAAGAGCCGGGGGCTTCCGGGTGCGGGTGAGTACGCGCTCGTCCCTGCAGGCGCTCGGGTCGGGTCCCGCGGCAAGAATTCTCGCCGCCGGATCCGACCCGCTCGTCTGCAGGCGGCCTAAGTCCACTAATAAGTGAGCTATACTAGGACAAGGCAGTTTCAAAATTCTACTGATTTGTCATTCAGCTCCAGTAGGATAAATTTGGTGTGTTTGCGCTAACTTTTAGACAGTATTAGTAAATAATTCCCAATGTGTTCTTTGCTGATCCAAACCTAAATGAGGGATTAGGAGAGAGCTGTCAGATAAGACTGCCCACAGATGAGAGGGTTAAGACAAAATTTTCTGTTTTTCTTGATCGATACACTTGTCAGAAATGGAACAAAAAGCAACAGATACTTCCCATGTTTTTTTCTCATTAAAAACTGTTTGTATCATAGCAAATATTTTATATTTGCAATGCCTCACATATATTCTTGGACAATGGTAAAAAGAAAAGCTAAGATTGTAGCATTTGACCAATGGAGCTGATGTCTATTGGTTGGAGCCGAGTGTAGCTCTAAATCCATGCTATGGTATAATTTACTGATGCAAGAGTATCAGTGCCTAGAGATCACAAGTAGGATTTTGGAAACTTGCAGCTATGTTCCAACGAACATTTCTAGCATCCGTTTTAGGCATTGCCCTACGATGAGAAGCGCTGATGTCCTGGGAGCATTTTGTTGTGTCGAGGCTTTTCTGTCAACTTGAATAAGCAGCTATTGAGCTCAGCCTAGTGAACTGTACACTTCAGTCTTCGCAGTTTAGAGCTAGGAATATTCTCAGTGTTACATAATGGGTTAGAACATACGTGTACGTTGTGTTTGCTGCTTTCAGCTGCAAGAGAATCGCTGTGGTTAGAGAAAGAAGTGCGGGCACGGCAGCATTATGTGAAACATTTGGAACAACGCAAGAAGAAACTAGAAGAACAGAGGGTCAAAGAGGAAAAAAGGCGTGCAGCAGTGGATGAGAAGCGAAGGCAGAGACTGGAAGAGGAAAAAGTAGGTCACCTTACTTTACTTACATCTTCTTTTCTTTTGGGGGATGTAATATTTTTCTATTTGTACCTAGAAATGTGGTGGTATTGCAGTTTAGCATTTGATGTGACTGGAGGTGAGTTCCAGTACCAGGTATGACTGATGAAAACATGTGGAACTGTTTCTGGAGAAAAAGAAAATCGGCCTTATATTTCTAATATTGCATAGTCCCTTTTGATGAAAAAAGTGTTTTTTTGTGTTTTTTTTAGAGATTTGCTACTTTTATAATATCTCTTGACATGACTTCTGCTTTTTTTTTTGGTTCAAGGAGCGACATGAGGCAGTAGTAAAGCGTACAATGGAAAGAAGTCAGAAACCAAAGCAAAAAATTAACAGATGGTCTTGGGGTGGCACTCTACAGAGCAACACTAGCGTCAGCAGTTCAGGTATAATAAAATGATGGAAGGCTTTAGAGTATGTATTGTTTAGAGGCAGGGCATGAAAAGGCACACCAAAAAAGACAACAGACTTCACGTAAGAGGCACCATGTATAGGAACGTGATGCGATTAGTGGTTCTCTTGGAGCAACATGACTGTCCATATGAATCAATGCTATTGTGTATTTCAAGACACGGATGTCTGTGCTGGAGTTTGGCAGCATATATACCGAACAGCTGCCTCCAAGTTGCTACATCTTATCAACATAGCATTAATTGGTCATATAGGACAAAGAAAGTGAGAAACATTTGACACTTCCTGCAAGAAGATGTTGAAGTGACCCATGAATAGTGAGCTACTTGACTTGTACATAGTATATTTTATTCCATTGCTTTGATATTAGGCACAACCTTCTTCATGGAGCCAGTAAGTGTTAATATTTGTTACTTTCTGCATCGTAGACCTCACAAGCGAATAAACTGATTTAGTACTGTAAATTCTTGAAACTCCCAATCCATCAATGCATCCTTTTTTTTTTTTTAATCTTTTTTTCTTTCTTCATCACTTTTGCATGTTCTGTTCCTTAGGTTACTTTATTGACTCATCCTTCAATGTCGATTTATCTGACCTGGCATACCATTTCCAAGCCAAGGGTCGTGTCAGAAGAGGTGGTACTTAAACCACTGTGTTATGTGATTTTGTTCTTTTAGTCTCTGCCTTTGTGATCTCTAACCTTGAGTGAAGTAGAGCGTGTTTGTTAACAACCCAGAGTCTTGGTACATATAGTGTGGTGTTAGTGTACATCATGTGTATAGACATGTTAGCTGTTTTCAGAAAGAGTGATAGCATGTCTATATATCTGCTTAAATCTGTCCTCATCATGGCTGTATTTCTGCTTGTTTTGTTGTGCTGAGAGGACCAAAACTCGAAATCTTGGGTTATTTACTGCTTACCAGTATCTAATAGTGTGTATTTCTAATAAATTTCACCTATCGACACCTGTTTTCATCAAAGGAGACTGTTTGGCTGCTACCATAAAAGTTAGATTATTGGATTTCCTTACGAATATAATAGTGGCATCCACTGAAGGACATCTGATTAGATAATATAGCAGCACTCTGCAGTGACTTCTTCTATGTGAAATATTGCCATTGTCTTTTTTTTCCCCTCCCTTCCTATGTATTAGCGTTGTTTTATCTTCTGTGTACGGTACGTTGTGTGTGTTGTATGTGTGTCTTACCCACTATGGGAGCAATATTATAAAAATGTTTTATATATTGTCCTACTCACTGGTGGTGTAAAGGTATCTTCAGTGCAGAGTCCCACCAATGATAAATAAGACTTCAGCTTCCACCAAAATGTTAACAGAGCCACATTTTGGATTGTACAATCATCCTTCATTGGTGTCCACAAGTTTAAATGTACCTTTTTAATTCTACTATCCAGCACTTGGAGACCAAGAACCTCAATTAGCCTGATGTAGGGCAACTGTACTGTACAGAAAGTTGCCTTGTATTTTGTTTTTTTAATTTGTGTTTTAAAGAGCAGCCCATTACAGTAAAGCCCACGAACGGCTGATGCTGGGCTTGCTAATTTCTGCATCGTGCCCTGTGTGTTATGGGCCTTATTCACATAGTGGAGCTTTACCTTGGATGATTCCATAAAGAAGTGCCTGAGTGTCTCGTAGTAACCAATCGGATTTCAACTCGCCTCTAGGGCTTATTCAAAAATGAAAGCGGGGTCTTTAAGAACCTGCTTGTAAGTTTTTGCACTAGGATGTTGTACATGTACATAGTTATTTTGTAAAAGGCAAAAAGTGTAGTTATGATTCCACATGTATTGGCGATTACTAAATAACACCCCTAATCTACAACTGACAGGGTTGTTGATATCTGAGAGAAAATGATGGTGTAGTATGGCAGCCTGTCCATAGGTTGTATTTGCAAAGATATTTTCTGGTGTAATTCTACAGTGATTCCTGAATTTTAGTGTCCTCTGACTCTTAAGCCCTTACACTTACGTAGTTATAGCACTGAGAGATTGCATTATTATGGTAGTCCGTATGCATAGAGCGTTTGTTGTCTTTGGTACATTGCAATGCCTTAGTGTTGGAGGAGGAATGCCCATGTTATTCCAGGCCTCCCTGCAGGTCCTGGTGTGACTGGAGCTCTAGATTGCAGATTTTTCATGAAGAAAGGCAGCCACCATGTCATTGGGTCACCTACCAGTGTACTGGTACTGATACATTATATGGGTGTGCCGTCAATTAGCAATATCTCCATTTGTTTTAGATCCTGAAAGGAGGTCAGTTTCAACAATGAACCTTTCGAAACATATTGATCCAGTTATTAACAAGCGACTTTCCACATCATCTGCAACATTACTTAATACTCCAGACAGAGGTACAGTTTAAAGAAAAGAAAAAAGTATAGACCTATTGATGTGTGTTCTCAATGTACCCTGGTAAAGTGACTGTGAATTAAGCAATGTGCATTTATATAGTATAAATGGTAAAACACAAGGCCGGCCTTTAGTTGGATGGTGTCCTGTATTGCAGTCCCATATTATCATGTACCTTTTTAAAAGCTCCAAATAATGGAAGGCTGTTGTGCCCAAATAATGGAAGGATATTGTGTCCAAAAAATACTGGCAACAGTTGCCTAAATGGCACTGGCCAACCAAGAACTAGGGAATGCAACTGGATCTAGTGTTGCTGCTTTCCCATAAGTTCAGGCACCAAATCTGGAATCGGGGGTGCAAGTCCCGCATACCCTGTAGTGGGCTCTTAAAGTAGGAACCACTGATGTTCTATGTAGTCAGGTTCCCCCCAGGCTGGCCATGGTAACAGTATAGTGGACACCTATTCCTTAAAACATTCAGATTCTGACATACAGCTTCTGTGAATAGATCACTGTTCTGTGAATCATCATATTCATTTTGTGTCATTGTTTCATTCTTCAGCAAAGCATTATTTTGTGTTCTCCTTTGTGGAAGCAAATTGTCATCATCATACTTCATATTTCTAAACTCCATAATCTAGCATGTTTGTGTTAAAGGGCAGTTTGCTTACTGTGTTAATATCTATGGGCTCTACCATACATATTTCCAAGATCAGTGTGTCTACCTGTTACACTATATATCCCTATGCTTTCCGTTTAGCTGTGGGTTTTACAGTACAGTTAATATTATTTACTATTTATCAGACTGATAAAATATAAAAAAGGCATTTTTAACTAGAATGAAGTATTACTTGTACAGATGTTACACCTGTAGTAGGCTTGAGTACCATTAGGGTCTTTTTACATTGGACAACTGTTGGGCACTTCAGCGATTGACAGTCTTCCCAGCGATAATCGCTCCTCTACTTTTACATAGGAGTGAGGATTGCTCAGTGAATGGAAGCAGAGTGGGCCGAAGATCACTCCAGCCGCTTTCCTCCATTGACAGTAAACGGGTCATAGATGAACAGGCTGATTGACATTTGAATTTTATATCTGCAGTAACTGAACATTCATTGTTCTGCCGCTGCAGGCGTGTACACTGAATGATCGTTCAGATTCTTGCGATCCAGTGAGAATCTAAACGATTATCGTTCTGTACAAATGTACAAGATGTAGCAGAGTTTAACTTGTGTGAGATACCTTGTCACAGAAAGTATCTGATGTTAAACTATTAAAAAGCCATTCTCTTTTCTTAACACAATAAAAGCCTTTGTATGGTAATGGAAAAGGTAAGATGTGGCTCATTGTTATCATAATACATTAAAAGCCATGTTAAATTATTGCTGCGTCTGTACTGAATTTCCTACAGGTACATAACGAATCATAATATATTTGCACATGGGAGACTTTTTGCAGAACTTCTTGTCACTATTTTGCAGAAATCCATAAAATCCATACCCATGCTGCAGAAGTAACCCATTCACACTTCTATGGAGTAGATTTCGAGCACTAGAAATGTTTGCAACAATGTTGCCATGTGTGAATATATTTACATATTTTTGGTTATGGTGGTAAGATATGTGCAGACTCACAAGATCTTTTACATGGTCCAATGCAGGCAGTACTTGCAGGAGTCAGGAATGATGTTGACAATAAATGGAGGGAAATTTCTTCCTTTCCTTTTCTTACTTTAGACCTCAGAATTCATTTACAAATTCACAGGTGACCAGCATGTTCATTCCATTAAGATTTGCAGGCAAAGGAACAATGCAAAGATAATGCCAGACTCCTGCAAGTAGCACGAATGCAATAGAGAACAACTTGAAATTTAGATTGCATGTCAAGCAGGGCTTTAACATTAGTCGAAGTGACTAAAAATAATGTAATTTCTAGTAGATCCAGAAATAATGAGCGAAAGAAAGGAATTGGACCATAAAGTGTGTTATGCAGTGGGAGGTTTGTAACTAGATTAGCTTGTCCAAAGGGGTTATTAATAAATGTAGTAATTTTAGATGTGACACAAATTAACTTTCCTAGTCATTAACCATTCCTATGAGACTTCTCATATGAAAATAGGTCACAATTACCACTCGGTATGCCTTCTGCACAGCCGAATTGTGGAAAATCTCTGTGTCTAATATTGTGTTTATAACAACTAGGGCGACGACCGCTACTTAGTCCATGGGAGTCCACTGTAGTGTCGCGACTACTAACGCCTACACACTCTTACTTGGCTAGAAGTAAAAGCACAGCTGCTCTATCAGGAGATGCAGGTAACTTGTTAAACCACAACAGGACTGTATTTGTCACTGGGGGCAAGTAAAGTCCAAAATGTTATGTGCAACTCTTCACTGTTAGGACTTTAAAACATAACCTTTAATAAAGCAATTAAAATTTAAAATAGTACTCACAAAGACTGACACACATAATACATAAAGAAAAATATTAATAACTCTGGAAGTATATCTCAGAGGATTCTTGAAAATGTAGATGCCATATATCGTGCTTTCTAGGTATAGTGTGATGCCTTAACTGGTATCTATTCGAGGCAACGAATAACCGTTTTAGGGTGATAATACACCCCCACAACGGTAGTATCTACAGTCTTGGGAAACTGATAGTGCCCAAGACCGAGATTATTTGTGCTTGGTATTAGCACCAAGAAGGCTTAATCAATATCTGGTCCTTGGTCCGACGCGTTTCGCTCAACTTGAGCTCCTCAGGGACCTCTTGTGAATATTTAATATGCCTCTCAGGATCTTAACAGCAATTGCATAATAACCAATTAGTGAGCATTCAGTTGGTCGCAGGTAAATATATATCTTGCAGATCAGATGTTATCTGCAATGAAGTATATAATACCTCTTAATATGGTAAAAAAAAAAAATTTAAATTTTTTTCTTCAAAAAAATTTTTTGCTGAAAAGTTCAGAGTAAGCCATGTATCAGAGGCTCGCGTTGTGCGAGAGACAGTGCTGCATGGACTTTACACACCCATGCCTTGCATCTACCTTGATAGCTTGCTGGCCCCTATATATTTACTAATTCCTATCTACCAGTGGTAACGATGTTGCCTAATAGTTTTTAGGTCACACACTGGAGAATTTCTAACTACTATCTCTCTCCGCTAATTAGATTCTATTAGTGCCTTATTCCTAATGCTTCTCTGATTACAAGATAGCAAAAAGTATCGCACTAAGTAGCAGGCAGATCAGTAAAATAAAAAAGGATAGAGCAACAGCAAGCCAACCACCCTGATGGTGAGTGATTGGTATCAATGAGCAAAGTCAAAGGAGCTCTCTTAAATAGGAGCTAAAGTGCCCGCCTCAGAGAGGGGGTGTGTCTCCAAACTCCAATCAGGGTGCAGAGCTTGATTACTATAGGAAATGTTACCAAGGCAACCTACAATGTTTTCCTACACTGATGGTTCAGTCACGACAATCATGATTACTTAGAAGTGGATCAATCATTCCCTTTATTAAGGGTGTGTTGACAGATTATGCCTCATCCAATTGCATCATATATTGCATTGTATATCCTCTGAGATACACTTCCAGAGTTATTAATATTTTTCTTTGTGTATTATGTGTGTCAGTCTTTGTGAGTACTATTTTAAATTTTAATTGCTTTATTAAAGGTTATGTTTTAAAGTCCTAACAACAGGACTGTAAGTGAGGTAGAAGTGTGTATCTTGTTTCTGGTTCTGCATCCAACATTACTTCGGAGGTAGTGACATGCCTACTTGTGCTACAATTCCTGCATGTACCATTTGATTGACAATGGGTTGCAGGGGTTCAGTCTTTAATATCTGTCAAACATGTCACTGGTTGCTACATATACATGTCCCCGTGCCTGCACAAATGCAAAGAACTGATTCCATTCCCTTATAAAATATTGGTTCTGCAGCTATGGACTTCTACAGACTTTGCATTGGTGCCATGTAGTTTTAAATTAGATCTTTGCAAGAACAGCTGAAGATTTTATCCGTACTCCATAATTCAGCCTCCAAAATTCCTATAACCATTATCGCATGGTTTTCCATTATAATGAAATTGTGACCATTTTGCTGAAACCTTTCCCAATGGATCCTAATGGATTTGACTTGTCCCATTGATGTTAATGAGGTCTCTTGGTGTTCTGACATGGCTAAAGCCAACAATAAGGATGTTGGTGAATCTGTCCTTTTTAAAGGGGTTTTCCCAATACTTTAAATTGCTCCACAGCCACTATGTACTTCCTGGCTGCTGCTGGTTATAGAAGGTCACTGCTGTGGTCCGTAATTGGCTGCAGCAGTCACAGGTCCTGGTCAATAGCAATAGGGAAGTACCGAGTGGTTGTGGAGCAATTTTAGCTAATGGGAAAGCCCCTTTAAAATAAAATACAGAATGTAAAAATGTGAACCAAGCCATATGAAAAAAATCCTTTTGAATGAATTTAAAAAAATTAAATCTATAAAAATGATACTCCCATTATACTTCTCTACTGATCAAATACCTTTTGTCCTGAACAGTGCATGGGCATGTTTTGATAAAATCGTTAGCAATTAAAAGAAAATTGGCAACTTCATTTTGACTCGCTGGTTGCCAGTTCTTAAAGACCTTCAGTCATTGCATGGACAAACATTAAATATCTTTCCTATACCAGTATTTATTGCAGCATTATACCCTATGGATACGAAGAAATAGGGTTTCATCTGTCAGGAAAAGGTCTTTCATTTGACTTTTCTGTCAGATTTAGAGATGCTCCAGTTTCAATGCATTGCTAAATTTCAGATGTGCCATTTAAATTGTGTATATACTGTAGCTGGAACTCTTCATTGAGTAACACATAATTTGGAGACTGCAAGCTTTTATGGTGCGCACACCACACCCAGGATACAAGCATATATTGCCTTTATTACTTCATTACAAGGGATAAATCTGAAATGTAGATCTCATATTATGCTATTTTATTCAACACGAGTGTTACTCTACTGTACATATTGGTAAGGCCTCATGCACACGGCACGCCCAGATTCCGCACACGAATTTCCACAGCGGAAGACCTGTGAGTCAGTGCGGAAATTATTTTTAAATGCTTGCCAGCGATCACGTATGCAATCTTTTTTTCCCCGCACAAAAAAAAAACGCAAGCCCAAAGTGAGTACCTTTCCTCCTCTTCCCCCACCTCCCTGCTTGGTCTCCAAACAACCAGAAAGATATCTGCCCACAAATCCGCAATTGAGTTCTGGATCACTTGCTGCCACAGAGATCAATGGAGCCAATTTGCACGGAATCCTGGGTAAAATGGAGCATGCTGAAATTTCTTTTCGGCACGCAGAATCCGCAAATCAAATCCGCGTGTGTGCGTGGAGCTGAGGAAGCTCCATGCTTTTCTTTGGGCGACTAGTACAGCGGATCTCCCGTGACGGTGCCGATCGCGGATTCCACAAATCAAATCCGCCCGTTTGCATGAGGCCTAACAATGAGTTATTTTATATGTTTATGTATTATCATCTTTTTCCTGTTTCTCCTTGCCAAAGCTTTGCTTGTAGATCTATATAATATCTCTATATCTTTCAAATCATCCTGCTCTTGTGACTTTTTTGCATTGTAGTGCATGAATCTGTAGGATTTTATAGTTTTGTTTTGTTTTTTTTGTGCATGAAATTTCTAAATTAGTTCTTTTGTGATTCCAAAATGATAAGATTTTTGCTGTAGATCCTTCCAAAACCATCACTGTTAATTGTTGTCAGACTGACTACCTTTTCACTTCCCAGAATTTTGCTGATGTTCATGGGAAACTTTAATTATTACATTATTTCCACAACTTGGATCTGTTTGTTCTAGTTTTTGTATAAATTGCAGCACTCAACATTCAGGAAGGAGATGTCTGTTAACCCCCTCTTACAGCCAACAGCGATGGTTTTGGTGTAGACTCCTCCTTTTGCAGGTATTAACGGGCAACTTTTCTTCTCTTTTCTTCCGCTGCTTCCTGCTTCTGGCATTTTCTTACTCATATCTCCAACATTTAAAAAAAAAACACCCTAGTTATCCCAATTTGTCCTCGTTCAGCATCTTGCAGCCCCATAAGTTCCCAGTTTTCCAAGACTCCATACAACAAAAGTTCAGAGAAGGCAAAACATTTTTTCACCACACCAGAGGAAATAGCAAGGCGGAGGACCATACACTTGGGAGGAACCAGCAGTGTAAGTATCCTACCTTCATATTAGGATGGCTTGAGCAAGGTGCTTGTATGCATCGAAACACTTTGCGCATGTACTGTATATCCACGTTTGTTAACAAATAGAAGATCCTTATTTGTACCCACTGACTGATTGGAGCACTGCTTGAATTTTCTACAATAGGAGGGGGCTTCTGTGGTCACTATATCCCCCTCCTCCGAAGTAAGTGTCAATTATCCACAGGAGATTATCATGCAATACGTTTCAATATCACATCATAGGAATCCTATGAGCGCAGGATCCTTTTTTAACTAAGTGTTTTTTCTTATTTCATATGACATAGAGTAATCTAAACTGGTTACTGGTAGACATCACTATTTTTTTTAACATGTTTCTAAGGAGTTTAATTATTAGTCAAGGGACCAAAAACTCAGTATGAAAAAAAAAAGTTGCTTTGGTATGTTGAACTTAAAGCTATCTGGGTTGCCACGCTGGCTCAGATAGTCATTTAACAGTGAGCAGTGCTTACTTCTTTGTATTATGGCCTGTTTTTCTGCCCACAAACTTTTTTTTTGATCCTAAGTAAAACCCCTTTAAGGTTAAAAAATGTGTTTTAACGAAAAGAGTCTGGTTGCTTTCCTCTTTTCTTACCTATGCTGATGTTGAGAAATCTATAGCAGAGCTTTGGCTCGTACTTACCATTTTTATCAGAAGGAGAGGAGCACAATGGATGTAATTTAAAATGTTCATCTGTACACTTCATGCAATACGAGCATATGCACAGTAATTCGTCTTTTTACCCAAGAATAAACAAAACGGATTAAATTAGTAAACAGAAGTTGGATCCGTATCCAACATTTACGAATATTGTTTGCTTTTCTTAAAGAGACATTTAGAATTTTTAAACAGCTATTCGCAAAAGTGACAACAGGAAGTTCAGTAATATTTGTTATCTCATTTGAATCGTCTTAGAAACTAGTGATTTAGCTGTCATTTTTTTCAATTTCAATCAGATGTTCTTAAAACCTGTTGATACAACCTTTATAATGTCCCGCAAATACTCCCAACAGCACTTGGGCCGAAGTAAATGTTATCGGGTTTTGCCCATGCACACCATCACTCCATTCACATCAGTAGGAGTGCCAGAGATAATTTGCTCCATTCGCTTCAAACAGGACATCCACTACCATTTACTTTGGGAAACAGCTAGGGTGTCTGACAGGTAAAACCTGTTGTGAGAGAACTCCTTTAATTATCAGACTAATTTCTAAAAGACTAATGATGTTTTAAGTAAAATAGAACAATATAGAAACGGACAATTGGAAATTACAGAGTAACAAACAAATCAGCACTTTAATAGAGATGAGGACCCTGCTTGCAAGAGCTTAGTCTATTAGGAAATGAGTGCCACAAGAGGTACAAGTGCTTGTTCTGCACACTAGTCCAGCCATCTTTGATATAAATAGGGTAAAAAACATAAAACTATGTTGGTCACCAGCCGGTGTCTATACTAATGATGTCTTTGTGTGCATGGCGTGTAGGTTGTATTGCTAGATGAAGGGATCAGGTTCTGAAGAATAATGTAGAATGGTATACATAGTTGGGTTAGGGAACGTGTTAGGCCTGCCTAAAAGGATTTGTATTTAGGGCACACTTAAAACTGTGGATATTGGAAATTAAAGGTTCATTGACACCTGCATTAGGGTTTTCGGTCACAATTCCCCCTCTCCATTCAATTTTTGGAGTAGAAAAATGGAATTAAACATTTCCTTCCCGAAGCCTCCATTGATTTCAGTGGGTTTAAAAAAATGGAATGCTGTTAGTTTGCTTCTGTTACGTTGTTTGCGTTTTAGCGGAACACTTAGGCTGGGTTCACACAGGGCTGATTTGCCGCGGTTTTGCCGCAGATTGCCGTGGCATATCCGCACTGCGGCAAAACCGCTGCGTTTGCAGTGCAATGCAGCACAAATGAGATTTGCCAAAAAGCTGTTCTCACAGGACAGATTTTTTCTGCACAGCCGCAGTGCGGAAATGCAACTGCGTCGCGGTGTTAAAAGATGCAGCATGTTCATTCTACGGTCTTTTCCGCAGCGCTTTTTTTGTCCATAGACGTCTATGGACGCAGCTAAATCTGCGGCAAATACGCGACAAAAAGTAAAAAAGCGCTGCAGAAAAAAACGCGTGCGGATTTTCCCACACGAAAATCCGCAGCAAAATCCGCGAGCCCGAATTAACCTTTAGGCCTCATGTCCACGGGGAAAATCAGATCCGCTGCAGATTCTACATGTAGAATCTGCAGCGGGTCCCTCCTGCCCCGCGGACATGAGCGCTGAAAATAGAAATTTAAAAGCATTTACCTATCCGTAGCGGGCGGGGAAGGTCAGCTGTTCCTCACGGCCGGATCTTCATTTTCGGCTGGCGGATGAATTCCTGACGCCGGCGGCACGTCGCCGGCACGTCGTCGACGTGCCGCGCGCATGCGCCGGGCACATCCGCCGAGCCGAAGCAAGGGAGATGCGGCCGTGAGGAAGAGCAGAGCTTCGCGGCCCGCTGCGGGTGAGTAAATGCTTTTAATTCCTATTTTAGGTCTCCCGCGGATCCGGACGGCTTCCATAGGCTTCAATAGAAGCCCGCGGGAGCCGTCCCCGCGGGAGACCCGCATGAAAATGGAGCATGGTCCAGATTTTTTCATGCTCCATTTTTTTTTTAATGCCTTTTATTGACGATCCGCGGGTATTTATCTACCCGCGGGTGGTCAATGCATCCCTATGGGGTGCGGATCCGCGCGCGGGAGATCCGCTGCGATTTTTAGATCACATTTTGCCCGTGGACATGAGCCCTTAGGCCTGAGAGAAGATGGCGCCGCGGCGAAGAGAAGAACCGGAGCGGGTGAGTAAAATCTGATTTTTGTCTCCCGCGGATCCGGACGGCTTCCATAGGCTTCAATAGAAGCCTGCGGGAGCCGTCCCCGCGGGAGACCCGCACGAAAATGGAGCATGGTCCAGATTTTTTCATGTTCCATTTTTTTTAAAATCCCTTTTATTGACCATCCGCGGGTATTTATCTACCCGCAGGTGGTCAATGCATCCCAATGGGATGCGGATCTGCGGGCAGGAGAACAGTTAAAATCTGCTGCGGATTTTAATTCTTCTTTTGCCCGTGGACATGAGGGCTTAGGCTGGGTTCACACAGGGCGGATTTGCCGCGTTTTTGCCGCACGGAATCTCGCCGAGGCAAATCCGCCCGCGGCCACTAATCTCAGGATTAGCCAGCCATGTGGACGAGATTTCTCAGAAATCTCGTCCACATGGGACGGCCAATCCGCTGCGGTAAGTCCGGCTGAAACCGTGGCTGCGACCGCCGCAGTCGCGGTTTCAGAAGATGCAGCATGTCTGTTTACTTCTACTTTTTTGTTTATTTTCGTCGCGGCCGCGCTCTCCTCTGTGGGCTTAAACCGTGGCGGTTCTCCCGGCAGAAATCTCGCTGTTTTTGCTGCTGCCAAACCGCGAGATTTCTGACGGGAATATGCCCCGTGTGAACCCAGCCTTGAAGCAGTTCTTCTGTGTCAAAACCGCAACGGAAAAACCGCGGCAAAAACGAAACCTAACATTAAGGCTGGGTTCACAGGGCGGATTTGCTGCGGTTTTGCCGCGGTTTTGCCACAGAAGAACTGCTTCTGTGGCAAAACCGCTTCAAAGGTTCATTTTGGCTTGCGGATTTTCGTGCGGAAAAATCCGCAAGCATTTTTTTCCGCAGCGCTTTTTTACATTTTGCAGCGTATTTTGGTGTGGATTTAGCTGCGTCCATAGAGGTCTATGGACAAAAAAGCAGTGCGGAAAAGACAGAAGAAGTTGCATTTCCGCACTGCGGCTGTGCGGAAAAAAGCCGTCCTGTGAGAACAGCTTTTTTCCAAAACTCATATGTGCTGCATTGCACTGCAAATGCGGCGGTTTTGCCGCAGTGCAGATATGCTACGGCAATCTGCGGCAAAACCGCAGCAAATCAGCCCCGTGTGAACCCTGCCTAATGGAAGCAGTCTGACGGCATTCCATTTCAAATTAGTGGGCGAAAAAAGGAAGTGTTTAATTCCATTTTCCTTCTTCAAAAATGAAACTGACAGAATTGTGACTAAAAACCCAAAAGCAGGTGTGAATGAGTCCTAATCTGATTGTTGTAGCACACTCCAGAGAACTGCTGCCGCTGGAGAGAAGTCTGGAGGCAGGAATGTGAAGTTTATATTGTGGAATAATGTTAACCTTCGATCAGTGGCAGAATGAGAGTGCAGGTAGGGTGGTAGACAGAGAGGAGGGATAAGGTATAGGGCGGTGCAGCACTGTGGAGAGATTTATGGACCAGAGTGATGAGATTAAATTGAATATTAAGGTGAATGGGCAACCAGTACAGTGACCTGGCATAGAGTGCAGGCATCAGGATTGGTGTACCGCTAGATGGCTCGAGGAAATGAGTCATGTTTGAGAAAGTTTATGTCAAGAGGCTAGATCATGTATGTAAATTAGTTTTGCAGCTATTTGCAGTGTGGTTTAGGTATGGGTGGGGGGAGGACTGAACTGAACTTTTGCACCTGACCCCTGAGCCTTTAGCTATACCCCTAGGCATCAGTGTAGTGCATGGACAAGAGGAGTCTGAAGGCATTCCGGATTGGTGAGAGCATAATTTAGTGAGGGGAAGACTGATTAGTTGGGAGTTAGGCCAGGTTCACACAAGTGTATTTGAGTTGCTTTTTTCAGTGCGCAATGTACTGTGTATAATACTGCTGTGAGTGAGAGCAGATATCCTGTATGTGATATAAAAGGGAGCTTTAGCTGTCACTTTTTTGCCCCCTTTCGTATTAGGTAGAGAAAAAGGAAAAACGTGACCCAGACAGGGAGAATGTATTAACACCTATATCCATTATAAAGAGAGCAATCTCTCCCAGTGCACCCAAACCAAAATCACCAGCAGCTACATCCAGAGGGTAAGTGTATTTTGGTAGATTATATTGTTGTTGACCCTACTGGTAAGTATAGTGAATGCAGCACAGAACATTCCTATGTCAGTAGAAATATAAAATTGAATGTAACGTTCATTTCCACACCTACACTCACGCCATGGTGCTTGTTCTAGGTTCAGCTATTTGAAATTTTGTTATATTGACTATACATAATTTATTATGTTACTCAGTGAGAGGTACTACTACATAAAAACATGATGCTCTAATATACATAGGGGCGGTACACATGTGTTTTACAAGTATGGCACTGCTCATTTTAGTACAAATATTTTAAATACTTCTAATTTTACAATTCTATTTCAGTGTTGATGGGAGGGGAAAAATACTGATTCACGCTTTATGAATAATGTAAAAAGAAATGAAGTGATTGACTTTATTAACACACATTCATGTGGTTTTCAGACCTTCACATAAATCCTCCTCACTTAGATCAATACCAGCTACTGTTAATAGTTTAATCAAGATGGCCACTACCCCTCAACGACCACTATCACCAGGAAATGTCCGACCAGTAAAAAAAGACAGCAAGGAAGACTCCAAGAAGAAAAAAGACAACATGCCACCTAATCCCACTGAA
This sequence comes from Eleutherodactylus coqui, assembly GCF_035609145.1. Lineage (NCBI taxonomy): Eukaryota > Metazoa > Chordata > Amphibia > Anura > Eleutherodactylidae > Eleutherodactylus > Eleutherodactylus coqui. The sequence goes on from NC_089837.1 coordinate 227,345,738, forward strand.
AGACAGAGTATAGAGGAAAAGGGGCCACCAGCAGCACCTCCAGAAGGCCCCGAAGGAAACCCTTCTACTCCAAGCCCTGTCATTACTGAAACTATGCAAGGTACAGATTTGTATGCTCGGCTCTGTCTATGTAACTGACTCCACAATATCCTAGTTTGAGAATGAATTAAGGTTTAAGCCCAAGTCTATCATTCATAAATAACCATGTTGGTATTGAGGCATTTTATGTTTGCATTGTGAGCAGTACAGTTTTACAGATTCAAGTTTAGCATTACATGCAGGGACAGAGTCACCTATACACACATACAGTATCTGTATCTTCAGAAGAGAAAATCTAGATGTGAATACATTAAATGAGATTTGTGTACTATAGGATCAGCCTATGTGGCTGCTATGGGGGCTTTAAAGGAAGCCAGCAATATCAGCTTGTTCTTGTCGTCATTTTTTTTTTTTTTAAATGATTGCTGAATGGATGCAAAGGGTTGGGATACCCATAGGTGCTGAAATCTTAAGGCCCATTTAGACCCAACAATTATCGCTCAAAATGTGTTAAAAAGCCATTTTTGTGAGCGATATTCATTGCATGTAAATGTGCCCATCTTTCATTTCTCTGCAGAATGATGAATTTCAGTTCAGCATGAAATCCATCGTTCAGCAATATAGCTGATAAGACAGACCTCATGCTGTGTTCTGCCCAGGGACTGCTGATAACAGCTGATCACATTGTCTTAGCTGTCAGCCCCGGCCGCAGAACAAAGGAAACGTATTCAGCGAACAGCGGGTGGTCTGTTCCCTGAATACAGCTCCCGGTGGCTCACACGCTACTAATTGGTACTAATAGGCATTAGTACCAAGTAGTAGTTTATGCAAAATGATTGCTCAAAAGCCATCTTTTTAGCGATCATCTTTGTGGTGTAAATGCACCTTTTAGGGAATAAATTGGAAAATTTATGCAAGTCATTAAAATATGATGGGACACCGATGCTTCTTGTTGCAGGTAGTTTGGAGTGAAGTAGTGCAGGGCAGCACCTGGAAGAGATTTTAATCTTTCTCTACTGTTGGGTCACCCATCCCTTGGAATCCATTTTTAATTCTTGAGAGAATCCATATGGATAGGTGGTGGAGAGAGAAGTTAATCTACCAAAAATATATTTAGGGAGAATGAATTTTATTTCTAAAAAAGTCTTTCCTTTCTTGTGTGTGTTGTGAAACAGAGTGTTGTCTATCTGTTCATCAGATTAAACCTCTCCAAACTGTTTATTGGGGGAGCCAATTGGCTATATTTGTATGCTGTATTGCACTGCCAGCATGATTTATGCCAGAATCCTACCTTTACAATATAATTCTTATATATGGTACTGTGCACATATACAAAATTGGATTTGGTGCTTTGCATGACCATGAAATCAAGTTAAACGATCAATAAACATTAGGATTATTTCAGTAGATCACTTCTTTTTTGGATGGATCCCAAGATGACCTAATGTTTTTGGCAGCCGGATTTATCCTCTTTCCACAGGATAAACTGTGACAGAGGTGTCTGGCAGTTGCTTCTACATGTCAGAAATGAACATTTCTCTTCAGCCAAGTTAAGCGTATACATGCTAAGGGCTGATAACTGTTGGCCACAGAGCTTTTATCTGGCACATACCTGTTGTCCATAGGCAGATATAGGATGCCTTGCATAGTCAAATTGCCTATAAACCAAATTGTTGAAAAAAATGATAAATGTCATACTGGGTAAATGCTTTTTTACCTAGATTAGGTTCAGCCTCTCAGGCCGATTTGGATTGTTGTGGACTTGATTACCAATTTTTACATAGCCATGAAATCACCCACTTAAAGGGGTTGTCCCGAGGCAGCAAGTGGGTCTATACACTTCTGTATGGCCATATTAATGCACTTTGTAATGTACATTGTGCATTAATTATGAGCCATACAGAAGTTATAAAAAGTTTTTTACTTACCTGCGACGTTGCTAGCGTCCTCGTTCCCATGGAGCCGACTAATTTTCGCCCTCCGATGGCCAAATTAGCCGCGCTTGCGCAGTCCGGGTCTTCTGCTCTCTTCAATGGAGCCGCTCGTGCAGAATGCCGCCTCCGTGTAGCTCCGCCCCGTCACGTGCCGATTCCAGCCAATCAGGAGGCTGGAATCGGCAATGGACCGCACAGAAGAGCTGCGGTCCACGGAGGAAGCAGACCCCGGCGGCCATCTTCAGCAGGTAAGTATGACGACGCCGGACCGCCGGGATTCAGGTAAGCGCTGAGCGGTTTGTTTTTTTAACCCCTGCATCGGGGTTGTCTCGCGCCGAACGGGGGGGGGGGGAGGGTTAAAAAAAAAAGAAAAAAAAAACCGTTTCGGCGCGGGACAACCCTTTTAAGTTTGTATAACTTACATGTATGTGTAACTTAGGGCATTTGTCTGATATTCGCTGTAATTTTCCCCACTTGTGGGATCTGTACTCTTCAAACCAGATACAAAACAGGGCTTTTATATAATAGTCAAGCACATAATCTGATACTAAAGTATGCCATGTTTACAGAGAACTAAACACCCCAAATATTCTGCTGTAACAATGCCTAGGCGTTCACTAATATTAATAGCTTAATGAGAGCATAGCTTGTTGAGTTATACTTTGAGTACACTAGCCATTTATTTCTAGTTCTACTTTAATATATATATGTATCTCTAATTCCTATCAAAGAGCCTATATCATTGGCCCCAGCACCTGTTCAAACATCACCTGCTGTGACAAGCAAACCATTTGCTGGAACCACTGATCCTGGGGAAGCAACCAGAATTCTTGCTGAAAAGAGGAAGCTCGCTCGAGAACAAAGAGAGCGGGAAGAGGAAGAGAAGAGAGAAAGAGAAGAGGAAGAAAGGTAAAATATGGCATCTTGACGTGTTTCGGAGTGATGAGAACAAAGTTTGTGTTGTCAACTTTTATTCTGTATTGTCAATACTTGTATTTTGGAGAATCCTGGTGGAATATATTGACACTATAAATATTGATGATAACTGACACAGGAGGAAAAATGAGGAGATGGCTCAAAGGCAAACCCTGGAAAGAGCTCGTCGAGAGGAGGAGGCAAAGCAGCAAGAGGCAGAAAGAATTGAGCAGGAGGAAAAGGAGCGTCAGGAGAAGGAAATGTTGCAGAAACAGCAAGCCGAAGAAAAAGAGCAGAGGGAGCGTGAGGAAGCAGAACGTCTTCAGAAGCAAGTATGTTCCTAGGCACTTGAGGGACATCATCAAATATTCACCTTGTGACTACAGTACTGTCCTTATTTGTTGGTTTCCACAAAGAATATGTTTGTTTCTATATGATGGCATATATTATGTATAGATGTAGCAAAATTTTACCCACCACTAATAACATGCTGCAACAATTTATCTCAACATAACAAAAAAACATTCAAAAGCTATTGAAGAAGCAAGGTTCTGTTCCACAGTTTCACATTAAACTTTGCCCCATCTGTACATATAGTAGAAGAACAAAGTGAAGTCATTGAAAGACATTTTAAAACAAATCGTAGTTATGGCAGTTTTTAAGAACATGTGTGTATCTTATTCCAAACACACATCTCTCTAATTTTCAAGTCCTGGCCAAAACTTTTGAGTCTGACGCAGATTTTGGTTTTCACAAAGTTTGCTGGTACTGTTTTTATACTGGCAATTTGCATTAGCTCTAGAATGTTATGTAGAGGGATCAGATGAATTGCAATCAATTGCAAAGTCATCCTTGTCATCCTTAAAATGAACTTAATCACAAAAACCCCATCTCTACTTAATTTCAGCGCTGCTAACATTTCAGTCATCATCTCGATGACTCAGGAGAAATAGTTAACAAGGACAAGGCAGCAGATATCACTCTGTCAGGCTATATTCACATGGTTGAGCGTGATACTGAAAAACTTGCGTGCGATTTGTCATGGCAAAGGGTTTCTGATTAAAAATCACATCCCTTCTGTAAAATTGCGATCTTCACGTGTAAGGATTGCAAGTATTACCCATTGGCTTCAATAGGAAACATTGCATCGCACAGCATCACTGCATGCAAGTGATATGCAATGTCTTTCAAGGTCCAATTGAAAACAATGGTAATCAATTGATGGAAACGATAGGGGTGAGGGGCTCCAACAAGCTTGCATACTACAAATAGGGTAATACAGAAGGTAAAGGGGCTGGAGATGTGCACGATATGGTGAGGTGGAGAGTGAAGGATGCTATACACATACACATTATTCAAATTGTGCTGAATCCGTATGACTGCAGTAGGCAGTTGATAACTGCTAGCAGGGATTGCAGTCAGTGGGACAGGGAGCGTTGTTTCAGGTGGAATAAAGAGGGGTTTGGTTTAGGAGATGTGGTATGCCTCCCTAAAGAGGTGCGGTTTTTAGAGCACGCCTGAAATGTTGTATATGGAGGATTTCCCAGATAGTTTTGGGTAGCGCGTTCCAGAGGACTGGTGCTGCTCTGGAGAAGTCTTTGAGGCAGGAATGAGATGTTCAAATTAAAGGTGCACTTAGTCTGCTTGCACTACTGCTTGTAAGATTGCTCCATGATCAATTATTTATCGTGTCATCGAGAGGTTAATTTGCCATGAAGGCTTCAGGGCCAGCAAGTGCCACGACCGTCTCCTAAAAAGGATTAAGCCATGGGATCCGTTGAACACCAGTGTAGAGCTCGATTCTCAAAAAGTGGATTGACAAACACAGAAATAGCGATAAACTCCAAGCACTGATTAGGCTAGAATGAGTTGCCGTCGGTAAGGATTTGGCCCAGAAGCTTATATCCAGCATGCCAGGGCGAATTGTAGAAGTCTTGAAAATAAGACCCTGTAAATAGAGACTATGCCTAAGGCCACTTTAACACAGCCTTTTTTTTTTTTTTTTACAATATTTAGTGCAGTGTTTGAAATGCTTGCTAAAATGTTGTACTAAGCCTCCATTGATTTCAATGGGGCTTCTCAGACTAGCGTTTTAGCACAGCATTTCTAATGCTGCGCTTTTCAAACACTGTTCTTTTAATGCGTTTCAGCGATTTAATGCACCACATTAGCTATAGCAATGATAGGGTGCGTTTAAAAATGTTGTAGAACGTGTTTGCAAACACTGTAAAAAATAATTGCCTTTTATTGTAAACCATCTAGAAAGAAGAAGATGACCGTTTAAGGGTAGAACGAGAGAAACATTTCCAAAAAGAGGAGCAAGAGCGTTCAGAAAGAAAGAAGGTAACAGATAATTTTTCTAATACTGCTGTTTTTGATACCAGAATTCATGTTACTTGTCTAAGATGCTAATTTTTGATTTTAATATATATATATATATATACTGTATTTCTTAACTGGATTTTCCAGTTGACCTGGCCCACCTAATATACCATGTTTAGTAATTACTGCTTCTGTACTAAACCTGTTGCTGGATATAGACCGTATGCTGGGTAGATGCTCATACATGGCTAGAGCAATGGACAATGCAGTCACATAATTATGTCATATGATTGCTAAAATGCAAGGGCAATGGGGGCCAGAGGTAGAAGTTGTAAATACTGTTTGTTAGAATGTATATAAAATCAATTCAGTAGTAGGTAAAGCATGCAGATAAAAGATCAGATCTCACAATAAGGCCTCATGGCCACAGGGGGTCGGATGCCATGTCTGGAATCTCGCATGAAATCCTTCCCATCACCATGGCAGGTGAACCTGCGTACCTGTGCGTGCAGGCAGCGGCATCCGCACGGACCCCTCTGCTTCTGGGTTATCTATACTGCGGATGGTCCGCACGGCTCACTGTTGGACATGCGGCGTACAGATTTTTTAATTATTTTTTTTTTAATCTCCTGCTTTTCCTGCGGAACCCACGGCTGGTCCATGATGTCATTTGCGGACCAGGAACCGCACTGAAATGGAGCATGCTGCGATTTGTTTTCCAGACCGAAAGGTCCGCAAATCAAATCTGCATTCTTTAATTCAGTTGCAGATGCCCATGTTCCCCTATGGGCGGCTTGAACTGCGGATCATCTGCACAGATTCTGCAATTCAAATCCACCCGTGGACGTTTGGCCTAAGGCTGGGTCCTGCACCTCAGAAACCATAAACAATCCATACATGCAAAGTCTTCTAAAGCTAGGTACATTCTAGAAACTAACTGCAATGAATGTAGCAGTCTAATAATAGTAAATACAGTGGCTTAGCTTGGTGGTAGTCTTTTTGCAAATCGCATCACTCCAGTTTTCATGAGTCCCACCAGTTTTCTCCAGTACAGCCTTCTCTTCCTATGTTGGTATCAGAGTCAACCTCTCATAAAGTACAGATCGCCAATGAAGTCAGGATGAGTGGTAGACTTGTGAAAACTGTAAAGTTGTGAGATTTGCCAACAGACTACCACCAAGCTGTATTTTGCAGTTTTAGACTAAACTCATTGTAGTTTTGGCAGAGATGCCATTTTGAAAGAACTCTTTTAGGTGGGAACTTGGGGGATGGGTAGGAGGAGAGGGGGAGGGGTGGGGGTTGTTAATGAAAACTATATTTTGTTTCAAAAAATTCTGTAAAAATTATTAAAATAAAACTCATTGTAGTTTGAAGGTGGCTTCAAGGCACCTTGTATGCATTGGTTAGTTTAAGATATGACATCTATACTTGTTTCTTGGAAATCTTTAATGCACTTTTACCTAGGATTTTCTATTCTTATTATAAAATAACTTTCTCAAGGCATTATGTGAAAATTCCAGCTGGTTTAATTGTAAAAAACCATTAACAAGTCGCTGGCGCATCATCTGCCTGCTAACCCTAGCAGTTTTTGTGACCCATATGTGGTTAACTAAAGCTGGCTGTAGATGGAAAAAACTTCGCCCCTGATTCAGAGTTCTGATATTTTCACTAGCACTAGGCGCTGGTCATTAAAGGGTTTATTCGAAGGGAAGTTTGGCCTGAAATATATTTGCAGAGAAGTGGTAAATTATTTCCACTGTTGAAAATGGTGTTTAATTTGCTCTTTCTTTTAGTACTTTTCTAATATAATTTACTTCTGTTTAGAGACTGGAAGAAATCATGAAGAGAACAAGACGCAATGAAACTGGGGATAAGGTAATCGCATATACTGTAACCTAAATCGTTGGACAAACCTTACATATCTGCAGCAAGTGACAATGTATATTAGAGGTTTTTTCTGGGACTTAAACTTTCTTTTGAAGGATATTAAATCAATAAAAATTGAATGAATATTTGTCTATCCCCAACCAGCACTGCAGTCCCAGTGTTCACCACACAGAACCGAGAAGAAGTGGTGAACGGTCACATGCCTTTCATTGTGCATGTGACCACTCGCCACTCAAAGTTTCAGTGTTTATTCTTCTATGGCCACTGAAGCCTGTTAGTGGCTGAGTGGTCACATGCACATTAGATGGCACATGACCACTCACTTCTACTCCGTGCTCGGTGCAGCGGGCATTGGGGCTGTAGCACTGGATGAGGAGTGGCTGGGGTAGGGGAGTTTTCAATTTGCATTAATTTGAAGCCCTTTTTTAACTTTTTTTTTTTTAAGTCCCAGAAAACCCCTTTAACCTATTGTGAAATGGGGAGATCTCAAGTTTGCCTCTAAAACTATTTTGGAAGTTTAAAAATGTGTTTATTTATTTCAGCAGCCCAATGTTCAGAAGAATGGAGAGGTTCCTAAATTGGTGGAAAATACAAGTATGTAGTTTTTGCTAGAAACCCTTCTTAGAACATTTATTTATTTTATTAACACTTCAAGAGATGAAAATGAAAAACTCTGAGATTAAATGTGCTACAGACATTTATATCTGATAGAAGTAAGAAAGTATAGAAACAAGCCACAAACAGCATTATTTGGTCCATAATGTTGAAGATGGCATCCATAGGTCTCATACAAATTATTTGTCGATCTAAGTCCTGATGTGATGATTCATGTTACATTCTCTCCCCAGCCATTACACCCAACCCCTTAAATGTGGAGCAGACATCATTTCTCCAGAGCAATTCAGATGCTCCTCAAAATGGAGAATCCGTGGAATCCGTGGCCCCATCAGCAAGGATAGTTTCTTTTTCTCAAGCTTTACCTGAAGACAGGTAAATGGTTTTACTGCTGATGTGGTAACTTACAATGTCACTTGAATGTTCATGCAAAATGTTGTCTTTTTAGATATTTTACCTAATATGTCTTTATGGCTTTTTAGTACAGAGAAACAACCAAATGAAAATGGTTTACGTACATCAAACAATAATTTTGAAGAGATCATAAATTTACCAGTTGGATCTAAACCAATGAAACGTGATTCTCTAAATAATGAAGGAAACCGAATTGAGGACCTTCCACCTCTGAATCCACTTATTGCTTTTGAAGTCGATAATGTGCAAACACCACAAACTGCAGGTACAATAATAAACATAAAAAAGAGCTTTTTCTATTTTATAATATTTGTATTTACAGTGGTGGCTGACCAATGATGTGGAAACAAAGCATTCATTATAATATACTGGTATTCTGGACTTTTAAAAGGAGTCCATCAGCTTGAACATGCTGTCAAAATACAGGCATCGTTTTATAAAGGAGGATGAGCTGAGCAGGTTGATAAATACACACTCATTGTCAAAAAACATCAAAAACCTAGAAGTTACAATCTTACAAGAAGTCAAAGAAATTTTCTATATAAGTAGGTGATGACAACATTGGAGCAAAAGGGTAATTTTTCGTGTAAAACTGAAAACTTGAAGGGAGGCTCCAGCAGCCTGTTGTACTGCCTCTAGTTTAGATACAAGTTGTGATACAGGTGGGCATGGAGGATCTAGTACGCTGTTGTACTACCTCTAGCTTGGATACAAGATGTGATGCAAACAGGCATGGGAGTGAATACAGGTTCCATATGGTATCCTGTAGCACATCAGTCCACATGTGCTGTAACTGAATCTAGATTGTTCAAACTCATAGAGAATTCCATGCAGGAAAAAGTGTCATCTACGCATGTTCAAACTCATAGGCTGTCAAAGTTTGTGTCCCAGATGGTCCCATACATTTTGTATTGGTGATAAGTCTGGCAACTGGGCATTCTATGTAAGTGTGGCAATGTTGTGGAGACATTCCTGTGACACGCTTGCTGTGTGCGTTCGAGCATTCCCTGCTGGAAAATGCCTCTTGGAAGCTGCGATGTGAGGAACACATGTGGCTGCAGGATGTCCTGAACATATCACTGAGCTATCATTGTTCCTCATACCACTACTGCAGATGACTGACTGTCATATGCGATGGTCCACCAGACTGTCACACCCATATTAAGGGCAGTGTGCCACTCCACAGCAAAGGCAGGATTGAGGCGCTCAACCCTAGGTCTCCAGACACAAACATGGCCATCGTTAGTGCCCAAACAAAATCTGGATTCAATGCCAGTTCCACTCTGTAGCAGTCTAGTTTTGTCATTCATTACAGCACTGAAAACAGAGGTAACAGTGGGTGGGTGTCAAAGGCAGTACATAATAGTCCAACAAAGTAGTCAAGGCAGCAGGTTCTTTTCATTATCTTGAGGCAGTACATAGTAGGCGCTCTGAGACCAAATGCCCACCAGCCAACGATGGTGCCACCTGTCTGTGGATGGTGAACAACAAAACAGTTTGAGCTGCTCATGTTTATCTGACGCTCCATCATCTCCAGTGGTGGTCTGTCAAGGGCATCCTGAGCTCAGGTGCCTTGTGTACGTGCCCTCTTGCTTCCACTGGACCCAATACCACCCTACAGTTTGGTCAGAACAGCCCAGGTGGGGGTAATTTGTCGTTACAGCAGTTCAGCTTCTCAAATTCCAATAATATGCCCCCCTCTCAAACTCCTCTGAGCGAAATCTCAAGGACCTGCGTTGCAGACACGTCTAGTGATCAATAACCTCGAAGCGAAGGGTGGAGCCACTTTTAGGGTGTCAGATGGCAAGACCGTTCATCTAATTATATCACAACTGTAATAATTTGCATATCAGCCTGAGATGTAACTGCATGCTAAGTTTTGCAGCAAAATGACAAATCCTTCTAGGTGCATGATTTTTTGGTCTTCGTTACAATGAGTGTAGCTTTATATGGAAAGATTCCGTATAACTTGTATTTTATTTTATTTATCTCTGTTCATTCTGAGCTGCACAGTCCAATAGGCGGTCCTCTCTATGTACAGTTATACACAGATAGCTGTCAATCACTGATAGGACCGCCCATTGGTCTGTGCAGCTCAGAATGAACAGAGATAAATGAATAAAATACAAGTTATACGGAATTGCCTTTTTCTTGTTTTTTTTTTGTGCTGTAGCCCATGTTTTCCTGAGAAGCTTTTGTTTGTCACAATGTTTGTCACAATGCATTAAATCACAGTTTTCATGCGATGCAACTTTAACATTCAAAAATAAGCCTGAAACTAAGCACTAGCTGCACTCAATAAGGAAAAAAAAAGGAAATGCGTATCTAAATGGCTTGGTCTGGGTCCTCCCGCTGCTCTCCAGAGCTCCACCTGGCGTCCTGCAGACCTCGTTCGCCCACAGGTTATCACTTCCTGGTTAGAATCGGACCGAGCTATTTAGTTAAGTATTCCCCTTTTTTCATGAATGAAGCTAGGGCTTAACCTTCTCATTATAAAATTGTGTTATTTTATTGCAGACAGCGATGCTCGATTATTTAATTTTTTTAAATAAAAAAAACCCCACATAGCTGATACTACAAAATTGCGGGGACAAAGCTGCAATATTACAGCTATTTTTGTGGCGGCGATATTGATTTTGCCCATGTGAAAGAAGCCTAATCGGAAACTTTACTGCAATCACTTTTAAAAGTCCTTTGATAGTCATGAGTAGATTACAAGCAGCTTGACATTATGAAAACAGTTACACGTCTACTACTTGTAACAATTCTTACAATGTTCTGTTTCTATCCCCAGAGGTCATCTGAACACCTAAAACTGAGGTTTGGAAATCCTCCTTTAAAGCCCCAGAGATTCATTTACAAATAAATTATTTTTTGTGATATTTCTTACTGAGAAGATAAACTTTTCCTGTCACCAGCTAACAGACCGCTCCTCAGTGGTAACAGACGGGACCTTTGTTAAGAGTGCATTAAAATGCTGCTGCTTGTGCATCTGTGCTATTCTGAAGTTTTTACCTACCCGAACGGAAGAAAAACACGGAAGCCTCGAAGTGGATTGTGGGACTTTTTTGAGTGTCCAGTTGTGAACATAATTGTTTAACCTGATAATCTTTTACACTGTATATGTTTAATACTTGAAAATACCCTCATAGCCCTACATGTAGGGCTAGGGAGCGGTGTCATTTAAACCAACGGGTTTAAATATTATTGCTGAGAACTCCATTTAAAGGGGCTTTAATGTATAGGCTACTGTATCAGGTTCTCTGACATACAATTAATCATCTCATATGTTGATTTCTTTCTTGGTTTCTTTGAAAGTAATTGACAGAATCTTAATCTAGTAAGTATAAATGATTTTAGCCAGTTTTTATTGACCCAGTGTCTACAAAGTAAATTATATCTGATCTTACCATACTTGAATACTTGTACAATAACAAAAGTTTAAATGGGAAAAAAAAGTATATTGTAATTATGTGTGCTTGACTATAAATCTTTCTTTGCCTTACTAAATTGTTATACACAAATGGAAAATTCTATACATTTATGGGGTGAAAAGAAGTACAGTAATTAGTATAACTTTGCTCGTTTCAGAGCAAAAGAGAATATTGAACTATTAATTTATCTTCAATTTTATTTGTTGGTCACAGTGTCTCTTTACACACATTTTCTCATATGAACGTTGCTGTTTTGTCTGTAGCCTGAAGGTCTATAAATGTGCACATTTGAAAAAAGAAATCACAGTAATTACGCACTTGTTTTTAAATGAAGAATTCAATTAGATGAATTATTCTAACTTCCTAGCGCCGAGGTCCCCATTACTGGTTGTCCAAGATGGATAGGTCTGAGATAGATGTCGTCCTAGATCTGGTTCCAGGGTATGCAGATTACCAGGGATGGGCACCTCAAGCTAGTACACCATTTTGGCCACAGGGTTTGTACACTATTGAAAATAAAACCTCCATTCCAATATATTGCAATAAAGTGGGGTACTATCAATTGAAGGGATAATGTAAAAACAGTTGGGCTCACTTTTTATACACTGTTGTTGACTGAATTTGGTTTGGCTTTTGTTTGTTCTTTTCTTCATATACATAGACATTATATTTAATGCTTAAATCATGTAGTTTTTTTTTTCTTTGACTCTATATAGCATGTCATTAATAAATCTGTTTGAATTACGGTAATTTTAATTGATTTTAAATGTGTTTTCATTTCTGACCTTTATTGTGCTTCACAATAAAAAATGGGGAATTTGTCAGACAAGGGAAACAAAACCACTTTCAGATTTTAATATTTAATAGCTCATTGAAAATTTTTCACAGGTTCACAGTATGACCATATCAATATTTCATGTTACAGTACACAATAGGAATAAAGGCAAAGTTATAAAACACAAAAGACGGAACGTATAAATATTTTTAAAAGTGCACTCAAACTGTGTAGAATAAGGAAGAATGTATTTGGAAGATGCAGTTAAGATAGAAATTCACTCAGAAAATGTCACTTTTAACCAATCGGTACACTGTATTATCTTGTTGGTTTCAAATCGTAGACAACTCATTCATTTCGAGTAGAGTTGCACCTTAACGTGATGTATCCTCCTGAAGGAATGATCTGGCAACTTCCAATGGAGGATTTGTGTTCTGCATATATTAAATCAATGCTTTTATTAGGAAGATGCAACGGCACTCAAGATCCACATCACTAAATAACTTCCCTATATGAAAAAAAATACTACACAGAACAGTCAGTGGGGTCATTGTCGGCCCCACTAGCCAGGAGAATGTAAACATATATGATAGAGTGGTTACCAATCATTCATTCAAGTTTAGGCCATCTGTTTGACTAATGGCCAGTTTGAGTAATGCGTGGGTCTCTTCTGTTTGCTGACGGACTTGCTCAAGCTGGTCTTTTAGTCTACTTCGACTGATAGCCATTGCAAATTCAGGATCTGTAAAGAAGGTGAAAGTATTTGTTTTCAGTACCGTTTAGAAACTAAAAGGTGGACCTTGGATAACAAAGTTTAACGTCCATTTACACACACACATATACACACGATCGCTTAAAACTATCAGTTTCTGACAAATTTTGAGTGATCATTTTGCATTGGCTACTAATGGGCTAGCTAGCTTCATTTGCATGTATTTAGAGAACAGCAGGTGGTCTGTTCTCTAAATACACCCCTCTTGTTCTCCAGCAGGACAGCTGCTGAAAGAATGTTATCAGCACTGCCCATGGAGAACTCAGCGTGCAGTCAGGGGAAAGAACTGACAGTTCTCTGCAGTGAGCCTATCTGACAGGCTCACCGTGGAGAATCGCGGCAAATCGCAGCATGCTGCAATTTGAATCCCACAAGCGGAGAATCGCTATGATTCTCCACTCGTGGATAAGGAGCTGTGCTTTCCATAGTTACCTTTATGCAAAGTGTGCACTGCGTTAATTGCGGCCGGATTATCGCCGTAACGCAATGCAGTATCGTCCGTGGACAGGGGCCCTAAATGGGTTTCTAGGGACTTTCTATTGATGACCTTTCTCTGTGTCAATGCGCCCTTACTGTTAAAAGGAGGGGATCCACTGACTTGTATGAGAGTGTTCCAGATATGTTCTGTAACCTGTGGTCTTTGTGCAGCAAAATGTTCTTTAAAAAAAACAAAAAACTTATCTGTATTGAAAATAAATCTTAAAATCCTGCAGTTTTCACAATGATTCTCAGCAGTCATCTCACTATCAGCACAGGTTAGGATTACAATAACAGGATCCACTATTCATAATAGATGATCGCAGCTTATCTCCTCCCCTCTACCTGCACAGTGACCTCTGCACAGGTCATACAGCATGCCTAGTAATAAGGTATATTAGGGAAGTTTCTTATCACTTGTATGGTACTATTAAGGGCTCATTGACACAGACTAACAGATGGAATGCTTAATCCCTACAGATTTGCATTGAAATATTCACACCTACATTTTACATGTACATCAAAAGAAAAAATAAATGCAGTATGCTTTTTTTTGTTTTGTATTATTGACTGAAATAATCCATTGACGTCCATGTAACTGTGTAAATATGTAGTGAATACACATGATATATGCATATTTACTGCAAATTTATGTTTGAAATCAATAGACCTGCTTATGTTTTGTTTGTACATGTAAAAAGTGCTGTTAATATGTGCAAAAAAACCCTGTAAACAGGACCAAATACACAGGGAACATACAGTGTTTCGGTCCATGAAGACAATGCGTAATAACAGACCAAAGTTTGAATGAGGCCTTATGAGCCCACACGCCTTCAAGAAACAATGTCGCATTTCACAATGTGATTTATAGCTCTAATTCATTTTCTGACAAGTGAGGTTCTAAGACTACTTATGTTTTGACATAAGGTATTAGACTACAAGACTGCAGTGATGTAAAATGTGTAGTTGTAAAGAAAGTTAAGAGAATTAAGAGTGCTAAAGCACACTACTTAGAGTGCTTTTCCACGAGCCAATGGGTAACGTGAGTTACAAGCAAAGATGATCGCTCAAAATTCGTTTAAAAGATAGTTTCAGTGACAGTTTTGAGCAATCATTTTGCATAGCTATTAATGGGCACTAATGTCTATTAGTAGCTTATTAGCTTCATTTGCATTTAAATGAAACTCCCTTCACTGTATGCAGATAACAGCAGATGGTCTGTTATCTGCAAACAGCTCTATTGTACTCCCGTGTGACTGCTGCTGAAAACAATTATCAGCACACAGCGTGCAGTCCCAGGGACTGCACAGAATCACAGCGTGCAGTCCCTGCTATCAGCTGGTTGCCCGAACAATGGTTTTTATGTTGAACTAAAAATCCTTGTTCAATCGAAAAGCAAACTATGTTAGCATTTACATGCAACTATTATCGTTTGAACGAATTTTGAGAGATGTTGTGTGTAAATGGGCCTCAACGAGTGATTACTGGTGACTGTCGGTCCATGTAAACACCCAATAGGGCAAGTGAGTGAGAATGGTTCACTTGTTTTGAGTTGCTCAGTTTTCAGCTTGCCTAAAAAACAAGAGACTGTTGACCCATGTAAACAGGCAGTTGTTCACATCTATTAATGACTGCCTGTTTACTCTGAATGAAGGCAGGCAGCCAGAAGAGAGATCTGGCTTGTTCTACCTACATTCAATGAGCGATTTATCGCTCCTTTGTGAAAGCATGGGAGTGATAATTTCTGGGTTGACTGTCGGGCACTAAAGCACCCGACAGTTGTCCCACGTAAAGGTACCATTAACAGAACTTAAACTACATAATCTGTACTACTTATTTCCAGAAACTTTTACATACATGTGTAAATATTGGAAAGGTAATTATAAGGATGGTCTGGTAATCCCCTAGTTTGAAATGTCTTTCTAACTGTCGAGAGATTGCATTTCCCTGCAAAGCACATGTAGAAAGCATAGGAAGGCATACCTTCACTTAAAGCACACAGGGTGCTGATGCCAATTTGCTGAAATCTCAGTTCTGGATGACTGAGAAAATTCATGAGGTAGGCTTGGACTTCTTTCATTAGTGGATTCAAGTCTGTAGCAATTTTCCCTGTAGTAGAAAATGAAATGGTTTTGATTTTTAATACTTTAAGTAATAACAGTTGCGGCTGGTCTTCTCATGCGTTTAGTAAGAAGATGTAAAGAAATTAGGTCTACAGTATATCATTTAGTCATTCAGCTCAATGCTTTCCTTAGAGCCATCAGTTGGATTGAATAATATTTGTATCAGTGGAAGCTGGAATCCTCTGAATTTGAGGTTTCTGGTTAATGAAAAACTATAATACAAGATTTAACAGTTACCATGCACTACCCTTCAAAAGATAAAGTTGCACTAGTGCAAGGATGTCATATGTAAAATCTTGTGAAAGTACCGCATGCATGTATGTGCTCAATTTTTTTGCAGTGGTATGTTTTAACTTTCATTACTGGTATACCTTTAGGCCTCGTTCACACGAGCGCTGTTTCAGTGCAGTATGGGTGTGCGAAAAAAAAATTAAGCCGATACTGCACTAAAAATTGTGAATGGGCAGCTGCTCCAGGAGGAGAGATAGAGGGGAAGCCCTGCAGGGCTTCCCCCCATGGCAGGGAGAGAGAGAGAGCAGGGCTATGTGGGGTTAACCCATAGCCCCGCTCTGTCTCTCCCTCCTATGAGTTAATCCCCCATAGCCCCGCTCACTCTCCCTGTTATGGGGGGATTAAACCATAGCCCCGCTATCTCTTTCCCTGCTCTGGGGATCCATGAGGGGAATATCCCCATAGCGCAGAGAGGGGGGGGGGGGGGGTCGGGACAAAAGGGCTTCTCACAGGGATTCCCCATAGCAAAGAGGATCCCTTTAGCTCCACTCCATCCTCCCACGCTCTTGGAAAAGCCCTGTAACCCTGCCCCCCCCCCCCCCCCCACTATAGGAAATCTCTTGGGGAGAGAGGTAGAAGAGGTAGAGGGAGTTCCCTACTACCCCTCACTGCTGGGGAATTTCCCAGCAGCGGGGCTGGAGGAATATCCCACTGCTTACAGCAAGACATTTAAAACATGCTGCCCAGAAACGGTCCTCACAGGGACTAACAGGAGTTTACCACAGCACATTAAAACATACTGCCTAGACGCACATTTTAAAACGCCCTGCTGTAAGCAGTGGGGAATTCACTCGGTTGGCGGAAGTCTTCTTTTTACCTGCACAGGAGTTTCCATAGACGTCTGCTCCCATAGGAGTCAGGAAAACTCCTGCACATCTTACAGCAAAGATAGGTCAGGTCTTATCTTCTCCTGCTATACGGACCTTAGATGCGGGCATTGTAGCAACGCATGTCCTCTTTGATTGGTGTGAGTATTTAGTGCGTCTAAAATGGCTTTATGTGAACACTTCTATAGGAAACCATTGGTTTTAATAGAAGGCACTCTTTTTATGTGCCTCTAATAGGCGAAAACAGCCCTCGTGTGAATGAGGCCTTACAATAGCTTAACCCCTTAACGACCAGCCCATAGTGTTTTTACGTCCTCCCGAAGTGGGCTCTATTCTCTGAGGACGTAAAAACATGCTTCCTGCAGAGAATAGTGCCCCTCGGGCTGTGGACGTGACAGCTCCATGCTGTCGGTGTCCGCAGGTAGCTGACAGCATGGAGCTGTCATCCCGGGCTGTTCGGAGCCCCCCCCCCGGCATTGCGATCGGCGCTATGCAATGGATAGCGCCGATCGCAAAAAAAGTAAATAAAAGTACATAAAAGTTAAAGATTCAGCTGCTCCGATGGATCGGATCCATCGGAGCAGCTGAAATTACTCACCGAGGTCTGGCACGCTGCTCCCCGCTTTCCTGCCGCTCCGGGGCCCGAAGCCGGTCTTCTGCGCATGCGCGCCAGGCGGCATTACGTCAGCCGCATGCGCAGAAGGCCCGGCGGCGCGGGAGATTTAAAATCTCCTGGCTCCCGGCTCCTGTAGGTAGCCGGGAGGCAGGAGATGTCAGCGGGGACTGCGGTGAGCGGTCCCCGGTACCGCGATCGCCGTTATCCAATGGTTAGCGGCGATCGCGAAAAAGTTAAAAAAAAGTTTTAAAAAAGTCAGTTTCACCTCCCCTCATGGATCGGATCCATGAGGGGAGGTGAAAATACTCACCCCCAGTCCTCAGCGGTGTCCCGATGTCCCGGGACCCGAATCCCCGTCTGCGCATGCGCGCCCGATGATTGACATCGGGCGCGTGAACAGACGGGCTCGAGCCCCGGGAAATTTAAAATCCCTCTGCTTCTGGCTGCCATGTGTAGCTAGGAGCAGAGAGATTATACCGGGGACATGATCACTGTCATCCAATGGATGACAGTGATCATGTAAAGTGAGAAAAAAGTGTAAAAAAGTAAAAAAAAAAAAAAAAAGTAAAAAAAAGTTTTTAAAAGTTTAAAAAGCGTACGTTTCATCTCCCCTCATGGATCATATCCGTGAGGGAGGATGAAAGTACGTACCTAAGGCCCCCAGATTTATCCGCGGACCTTACCACAGCTTCTGCACACGCGCCCGTCGCCAAAATGGCGGGCGCATGCGCAAAAGCTGTGGATTGCCAGGATAATTTAAATTCTCCCTGCTCCTGGCTACAAAACGTAGCCAAGAGCATGGAGATTTAATGGGGGTCCGCGGTGAGCGGTTCCTGGTCACGTGTTCGCTATTATCCAATAATGGCGATCACGTAAAAGTAAAAAAAAAAATTTGAAGTTTCATCTCCCCTCACTGATGCGATCGGTGAGAGGAGATGAAACTTTTTACCGGAGGCCTGCGTATTTGAATCCCGACGCGATCTTCCTCCGTGGACCTTCCAGGATTCTGCACATGCGATTGCCGGCAAAAAGCCGGACACATGCGCAGGAGTCAGGGAGCCCAGGAAATTTAAAATCTCCTTGCTCCCAGCGACCAACGGTCACAGAGAGCCTGGAGCAGTGACGGGTGGCCTCGTTGAGCGGTCCCCGGTCACGTGATAAAAAGGTAGCGATCTACCTTAGGCCGGTCTCACATGACCGGATAGGAATGACGGATTCCGCATGCGTCTGATCCGTGGTAATACGCAGATCAATCGCATTGGATTACACAATTCCGCTCACATTAGCGGGTCAGAATTGCGTAATCCACTCGCAGAAAAGAGAACGCAGCAGGTTCTATTTTACTGCGGATATCGGCAACATAGAGCCCATTGTGCTCCATGGTCGCGGATATACCCGCAGCCCATACGCAACTACCTTGTATACGGGCTGCGGGTACCCGCGTCATCGCTAAGCGATGGTGCGGGAAATACAAACAAAGGTGTACTGTGCATGACCGCCTGTGTGAGTACGCAGTTATGCGCAGTACATTACGCAGCCGTACGCAGGGTCACAGCCGGGCTCACAGATGGGATCCGCTGTGGGCCTCCGCAAGCGGATTCCGCCTGCACCCGCGTGAGCCCGGCGTTATTCAGACCGCTACCTGTGATACGTATTTTACAAGAAGCCCCGGGAACGCTCGCTTTCCTGCAGTTCCAGCAGCACCTTGTTGAGCGCCTTCTGTGTGAGACCGCCGCACCTCATCAAGCTTACGGAGACTCACGGAACGCCACTTTTTACACCCCATACCCGCCACTGAGGTCATGAAATACCCCCAAAAAGCATGAGAGGAGGGGGGGGGGGGATACCCGGTTTTATTGCCCCATGGGCCCATTCCAACCAGCCTCCGTAATTACCCCTGTCTTCGGAAATACTACACAGTTCACATTTTTACTTTTATCTAAGATTTGCGAACGCCAAAAAGGGCGCGGAGGGGGAGGGGGGGAATTTTTAGGGAGTCAATCTTTATTCTGTACAAATAAGCAATGGGGCCTGGAATTTATTCAGTTGTGCCCTAAAATCCAACAGGTGTTCCGTCCTTTATAGGCCTTGCCATGCGTCCTGTAAGTAGATTAGGGCCACAATGGGTATGTTTCTGAACTCGGGACAAACGGGGGTATCCATTTTGGGGTGAACGTCTTCATTCCTATGCGCACTGTACAAAAAAACTGTTTTTAAATTGAAAAAAATTGTCAAAAAAATTGAAAATCGTAACTTTTTCCTTCTGCTTTGCTTAGATTCATTCAAATACTGTGGGGTCAAAATACGCAGTACACCCCTAGATGAATTCGTTAAGGGGTCTAGTTTTCAAAATGGGGTCATTTGAGGGGGTTCTTTATAGTTTTGGCCGCTCAATAGCTCTATAAGTGGGCAATGGGGCCTGAAATTTATTCAGTGGTACCCTGAAATCCAACGGGTATTCCTTTCATTGTAGGCCTAGCCATGGGTCCTGTAAGTCTATTAGGGCCACAATGGGTATGTTTCTGAACACGGGACAAACAGGGGTATCCATTTTGGGGTGAAAGCCTTCATTTATATGTGTGCTGTACAAAAAAACCTGTTTTTAAATTGACACAATAGCCCAAAAAATGAAAATCCTATTTTTTTCCTTTTGCTTTGCTTAAATTTATTCAAAAACTGTGGGGTCAAAATATGCAGTACATCCCTAGATAAATTCGTTAAGGGGTCTAGTTTTCAAAATGGGGTCATTTGTGGGGGTTCTATATGGTTTTGGGCGCTCAAGAACTCTACAAGTGGGCAATGGGGCCTAAAAGGACTTCAAGCAAAATTTGTGTTCCGAAAGCCACCGGTCGCTCCTTTCATTTTGGGCTCCGTTGTGTATCCAGACATAAGATTAGGGCCACAATGGGTATGTCTCTGAACACGGGACAAACAGGGGTATCCATTTTTGGGTGCAAGTCTTCCTTCATATGTGTGCTGTACAAAAAAAGCTGTTTTTAAAATGACAGAATTGCCGAAAAAACAAAAATCACAATTTTTTCCTTTTGCTTGGTTTGAATTCATTCAAAAACTGTGGGGTCAAAATATGCAGTACACCCCTAGATAAATTCCTTAAGGGGTCTAGTTTTCAAAATGGGGTCATTTGTGGGGGTTTTCTATGGTTTTGGGCGCTCAAGAACTCTACATGTGTGCTATGGGGCCTAAAAGGACTTCAAGCAAAATTTCTGTTTTGAAAGACACTGACTACTCCTTTCATTTTGGGCCCCGTTGTGGACTCAGATATAACAATAGGGCCACAATGGGTATATTTCTGAACACGGGAGAAATAGGGGTATCCATTTTGGGGTGTAAATCCTGATTTTCATGTAAACTATAGGAAAAAAATATGTCTTTAAAATGACAAAGTAAAATTTCATATTTTTGCAAATCTTTCTCCTCTAAATTGAATTAATTCCTGAAAAAAAACTGTGGGGTCAAAATACTCATGACACCCCTCAGTGAATACATTAAGGGGTGTAGTTTTTAAAATGAGGTCATTTGGGGGGGTATCTATTATTCTGACACTCATGAGCCTTTCCAATCTCGGCTTGGTATAGGAAAACAAAGTGTTCCTCAAAATGCTAAAAAGTAATGTTAAATTTGTACGTCTCCTAAATAGTTAAAAAAAAACGAAAGTTTTTCCAATGTGCGCCCAAAATAAAGTAAACGGGTGGAAATATAAATCTTAGCAAAAATTTCTATATTATGTTTGCACATATTTAAGATATTGCAGTTGGAAATGTGAAAAAATGACGATTTTTTCAAAATTTTCCCAATTTTGGCGCTTTTAATAAATAAACACAATTTCTATCGGTCTATTTTTTCCGCCTAAATGAAGTACAACATGTGGCGAAAAAACAATGTCAGAATCGCTTGGATATGCAAAACCTTTCTGGTGTTTTTCCATGTTAAAGTGACACGTGTCAGATTTGCAAAATTTGGCCTGGTCATTAAGGCGCAAACAGGCTTGGTCACTAAGGGGTTAAAGGAGTTACCAAACTTCTATTTTAAACTAAATGCAGTATTTCTGATGTCTGTTATAGCCCTAACCACCATGTGAGCTCAATAGATAAAGGAGGTAGGGAGGAATACAGCTATGCAGTTGAGTTATTAATAGGGATGAGCGAGTATACTCGCTAAAGCACTACTCGCTCGAGTAATGTGCCTTAGACGAGTATTTCCCTGCTTGTCCCGAAAGAGTCGGGGGCCGGCGCGGGGCGGGTAGCTGCGGGGGAGAGCAGATCTCTCTCTCCCTCTCTCCCGCCCACTCTCCCCTGCTCCCCGCCGCAACTCACCTGTCAGCTGCGGCGGCCCCCGAATCTTTAGGGACGAGCAGGGAGATACTCGGCTAAGGCACATTACTCGAGCGAGTAGTGCCTTAGCGAGTATACTCGCTCATCCCTAGTTATTAACAAACTTTATATACAACTTTGAACTTTTTTAGGAAAGTCGGACACCATGCCTTCTCACTGGCAAATTCTATGAAGGTGCTTTTCTAGGTTTTCTGCCTGCGTGAAAAGGATAATATTTTATGCTGGATACAATTAAAGGATTTCTAAGTTCATTACCAGAGTGTGCCAGATGTCTTATAATAGTAGCAGCCTGGTAGGAGAGTTCTTTATGTTCCAAGTGTGCTGCCAACCTCACCAGGCACCTGATGAGTGCCTTATCCTTTCTTTTAATCAGCTGCTCCCGGGTGAAGTCTGGAAAATACAAATTCCACTGACTAGTTAGTAATACATGTACAGTCCTGTTGGAAACAACATTTGAGGTAGGTTAAGGTCTTACAGAAGATGGGACCCATCAGGATAGATTTCTTTTTCTTAGGGCTCCTTCACATAGCCGTATATGCATTTGCGCATGTTTTGGCGTTTCTGCAAAACTATGCTTTATTTGCGCATGTATCAATATGTCTTACTGAAATTTTCAGCCCCCGGTGCATGTTCACTTGCACATGGCAAATGGGACTTACTGCTTGAAATGGCTTTTCCCAGCTGTATTACGCATCTCCTTTTTCATAGTGCACGCAAACGTGCAGAAAAGTAGAGCGTGCTGCGGTTTTTTGCCTACCAAAGTGCAGAAATGAACAAATCAATTAAAATAAATGGATTCCATTCTTTGCAGATTGATTGTGCAAATATGCCTGTAATGAAGGAGCCCTTATTCGCAACTGAAATGTAAGTTAACCTGTTGGAGTCTAAGCAATCAGTCCTTCACCATTGTGGCTCTTTTAGAAAACCTCTATAAATATCTAATGTACGCTACATAATTATATACTACAGTGTAGTCAGAGCTTCTTAAATGGAACATCCTAATCATATGCAGTCATGTACTGTATGTGTCATTCTCCTTTAACGAAATAGTCCAATGTGGTTGGTTCAATCAATTGTGTTATTCTCCTTTACCTTAAACCAATAGAACTGGTACAGAACAATTCTCCACGATCATTGTATCCTCATTCTAATACCATTTCAGCTTACTAGGCATTTCATGTTCCCCCCAGCTTCCTTATTACGCTTCACTGTATTATTGGATACTGTAGACTGTCATAAACAGCAGTTTAAAACCGGGGAACTAAATTCTCTTGGTAGCTCTGCTTGCCAATCCCGGTATGTTGATTCTATAACTAACTAAAAGGCAGTGATGATTGATAACATTTTATATTAAAATATTTATAAAAGGGTCAAATTTTCTAAAGTGAGCCCACATTTTAACTCTTTAACTACCAACAATTTTTTTTTCCATCTGCACCTTCCAAGTACCCTAACCTAAGTATTTTTTAAGCCCCTTTAGGAGACTTCAACTTGCAATGGGTTGACTATTTCTACAATATACTGTATTTTTAACCTTCTAATGCCTCCGATCACAGGTAAGGCTTAATGCGTTAAAATATATGACCGGCTGAGAAGTCTTCACTAGGCCCAGGGCTACCATCAGGTACCACACGATCTCATCACCAGTGTGCTGATGGCGATTTTTGTTTCTATGCAGTCTTTTGAATCTGATCCCAGATTGCTGCGACACTTAGGTAGGAGCTGTGGGCAATTAAGCAGACCTTGTGTCTTAGCCTTCACTATAAGGGTGTACCTACCATATTTGACTAGTTCTGCTAAGCATGATGCAATATACTGCAGTGATTCTTCTTCATGGTTTGGATCAAGAAGTGAAAGCAGTAATTCTTCAAAGCATTGGCTCCTCACAATAATCTGGCAGAATGAAATTAAGGTTTTGTTATTTTTTCTCCATTCTGATTTCAGTAAATCTACAAGCCATAGCTAAAGGAGGCAGGCTCGTAGTCTGAACCCCCCCAACCTCTAGATAAATGAAAGAGCATGCTAAAATGGTAAGAATTTCATGTTATCCCCTCATCCTATCCCCTCATCTGATTGGTGGAGGTGCCATAGCTGCAATCCCCACCAATATCAAATGGGACTTCTGTGTCCCACTCTCCTGTCACTATGGAAGGTTGCTTCTTCCCCCACAGCGATGACACTCTGGAGGTCTGGCACCAGATGCATGGTCAGTTCTCAATACATTTCAATGGGAGTGACAAATACCTAAGTGGGTGCTGCTCGGTGTCTTAGCAGTCCCACTGAAAGAGAATAGAATGCGGGTATGCTTGCGCAACCAGCGTTTTATTTAGTAGTCTTCTTGCTGTGGGGGTGCAGTAACCCTGCAGTGAGGGGGACATGAGATCCCTGTTCTTGAGATTGACAGGGGTCTCAGCAGTGACCACAGGATAGGGAATGACTTCAAATTCTGATACAAAACCTTTAGGCCTCCTGCACACTTGCGTTTTTCTTGCGCTGTTTTTCATACGATAGCACAGTTTTTTTCACGCGATTGTCAAATGGGACTTTCTAGTGTTAAAAACACATCGCAAGTTTGTGCTTTGCAATTTTTGTGCGATGCGTTATTAGAAAGTCCCATTGACAATCGCGTGAAAAAAACGTGCAAGAAAAACACAAGTGTGCAGGGTTCCTAAAAAGTATTTTATGGAACTGTGAATGATAGATGAACCTCAGCTCCCACAAGTCAGGATGACATTCAAAGAAAAAAAGCACATCCTATTCATTCTCAGCCCCTGCAGGGTTCCGGTGCCGACATGTTTATGAGACCAGAAGTAAATTTCACCCAAAACTGAACATGCTTGATACTAGAATTTTTGTTTAGCAGTTTAACTAAAAACACACAATGTAACATCCAAAATGAAGAATGCCCCTGTGTATTGCCTGGTGCATGCAGCTTTTTGATTACCCTACTACAGATAACATTACCTCCTATATATAGATAACAAATAGCATTTCTGATGGAGTGCATTAACAGGGAGGACAACATACCTCAATATTCTCTGGTTGGCATAGATTCTCGATGGTGCAGGACACATGAATAATAACCACAGGGTTTATTTTCTCCATCTGCATCAGTACAGCTAAATTTTGAAGCATTTCTTCACATAACTCAGCATCCTGCGCACAACAGATAAATGAGACAAAAGAACCACAGGCTAAGGAAAAATATAGCAGCTCAAAGGTGCAGAAATTTAAAGATAACAATTAGAGATGAGCGAGCGAGCATACTCGCTAAGGGCAATTGCTCGAGGGAGCATTGCCCTTAGCGAGTACCTGCCCGCTCGAGAGAAAAGGTTCGGGTGCCAGCGGGGGAGCGTTGAGTTGCGGCAGTCAACGGGGGGAGAGAGAGATCTCCCCTCCATTCCTCCCCGCTCTCCTCCACCGCCGGCAGCCGAACCTTTTCTCTCGAGCGGGCAGGTACTCGCTAAGGGCAATGCTCCCTCGAGCAATTGCCCTTAGCGAGTATGCTCGCTCATCACTACTCCTGAGTCTCCCCGCTCGACAGAGAAGGTTCGGGTGCCGGCGCGGGTGACAGGTGAGTTGCGGCAGTGAGCAGGAGGGCGTGGGGGGAAGAGAGGGAGGGAGAGAGAGATCTCCCCTCCGTTCCTCCCCGCTCTCCCCCGCCGCCGGCACCCGAACCTTTTCTCTCGAGCGGGCAGGTACTCGCTAAGGGCAATGCTCGCTTGAGCAATTGCCCTTAGTGAGTATGCTCGCTCATCACTAATAACAATCAGTCTCCATTAAGCAAAACTGGAATTCCGCTTGCGAAAGTTCAGCTTATCTTCACAAACACCGCTAAGGAATAGCTATCAACTAGGAGATGGTAGCCAAACACCCTTAGTCACTTTTCAGTTGTATTCTAAGAATTTGTAATACAATGTCCATAGACTGCTATAGGGCCATGGTGCATTCTGATTTTACAGTTTTGCTTGAATTAAAGTAATGTACTCTAAATGATGCTGTAATAGAGATATTTGCAACCGTACACCATATTGTGGCACATGGTGTGCCAATGGCTCTAGATTGCAGACTAAATTAATTTACTACCATATGTAATCTGCCCTTTTTCTTCTGGTGACCTTTTTATTTCTGTAACTTGCTCTATTTTGAATATTATATTTAAATATATCTGCAAGAACTGAATTTTTGGTGCTCTAAGAAAATCTACAAGTATTAAAGTACAGAGAAGAAACACAGTACATATAAAGTTACCAAGTTTCCTGGAGAATGAGACATGGTGCACAGAAGTGTAATGGAAGCTTGGCGGACATCTGTATTGCTAGAATTCAGCAGGGAGAGGACTAAAGGCATAATGTCCATAGTGAGGAGATGAACCCGAACTTCAGCTTTAAAGTTCCACAAATTTCCAGAATCAAGGATTAACAAAAAAAAATAGTCACTAGCAGAATAGATGAACACTATTTTGGAAGAAATATAGTAGACAACACAAACAGCAGTAAAAACTTGCAGAGGGCCAGCAAAGGTGAAACAATTACAGTTCGTTATAAACAACACAAAATTCCTTACCACTTGAAGCTAGGTTATTCAAACAAAGACACGCCTGACTGGAGACCTGTTCAACATAGGAATACAATGTGAGTAGGAAGAAATTAACACTAACAGCTTTACACCAAAGGGATTTATTTTTATAGTGCCAAAGGTGTGTGTTAAAGGTTTACTATGTGTAAGGACATCACAATATATGGAGTGTAAAAAACATCCAAGATTATGAAATCTAAGGCTGACTATATACATTAGATAACCCATTTCCCTGAAAATAAGACAGTGTTTTATATTCATTTTTGCTCAAAGCTTTAACTTTTTTACATGTACAGCTGCCTGGACACTATTTAAATTGACTTTTTTAATTAACTAACTAGGGCTTAATTTTGGAGCAGGACTTCTATTTCAAGCATCCTCAAATAGCCTTAAAAATCATTCTGCGTCCTCAAAAATCCTGAAAAATTATTCTAGGTCTTATTTTCGGGGGAAACAGGGTAATTGTCGATTGAAAACTTGGCCGAAAGCTATCTTTCCAGGCCCTCGCCATACACATGCATGCTCTGGTGGGGAGTAAGCCACTGCCAAACTCCCCTGGCAGTGGCTTATCTCCCTGGGAACAAAAGGATTGGCCATGTTGAAATCTAAATGCCCAGTCTTTCTCTTCACTGACACCCCTGCCAGCGGACCAAGGTGGGAGGCCCCTATACACATTAGATGGTTGGCTGCTCCCACCAAAATTGGCAGGTTTGACTAATGTATATCTAATGTGTATGGCCAAGTTAAAATGGGGATAACCCTTCCGCAATCTAGTTTGTACGGTAGATGCCACATTTTTCACACATTCCTGTTTCAGTACTTACACAACAGTGTCAGCCACACCGTATGTACAAGTATTCAGACGTGTGCTTGCCTCTTACAAATTTCTGCACTAACTTACTAGATCAGTGTAAGACTACATGCAGTGGAGATTTGTTCTCGATTTGTTTTGTGCCTAACAGCATAGATGAGTGAAAAGGTTTCTTTTTGGTACAATACAGCTTGGTAATTTCCCTTTTAAGGTGTATACTGGAGACTTAATACTGCTTGCTGCTTAACAATACTTGTGCCTGCTGCGGCCAATCACTGCACAAAGCAGCGACCTGCTGTAGCCATTGATTGGCTGCAGCAGTCACATGTCGTGGTCAGGAGCAAGCAGGAAGGACAGAGTAGTTGTGAAGCAATTTTCAGTCTCCACTATACACCTTTTAAATGCCCTCTCTCTCTGAATCATCATTTATAAACCTATATTGTAAAGTTGTGTTCCAAGAGTATCTGAGGCCTCTTTAGCGCAACCATATGCATTTTTACATTTACCTGTACACGCCATAAAATCACATGAATTAGTAATTGCCGCAATCGAGTCCAAAACTCTAGCCCCATATTTTCAGCCATTCACATGGGCAGCTGCTGCATATCCGCGAAAATGGGGAGGGGGGGGGGCTAAGCTTCCACCCCCTCCCCACCACTTATACGCAGGCAGCAATGAGAGGAGGCAGGATGGGGCTGTGCTTAGCTCCGTCCCCTACCATTGAAATCAGCAGGAGGGGGAAAGCTCAACGGCATGGCAGCCTTGGCATATATGTGCCGGGGCCCATGCCATGTGAACGGGCGCACAAACATTAGATTTGTGCGCCTGTTCACGAGCTTTTACGCCCCAGATGGTAGCGTATATCATCCGGCCGTGAAAACAGCAGCCGATATACGCTCATGGGAATGAAGCCTTATGTTGTCTTCAGTGTTTCTCAGCTGACTCCTAGATCTGGAAAAGATTGGTCCAGATCCGATAGTGAGAATACATTTATAGGAAGTCTGTCAGCTGGTTTGGCCATGTTAAAGCACTAGGTGGGAGCATGGAGGTGTGTCAAGCATACCTTTGGCCATGTTTTTATTATCAGCAGGTCAACGTCCCCTTCCTTCTACTATGAGTGATAGCTATAGTCATCTTCTGGATGGGTGCTGCTAATAATAAAACCACGACCAAATGTATAATTAAACAGCTCGCTGCTACTCCTACCTAGCACTGTCGGCAGTTTTGCATAAAAACTTCCTTTTAATGTACCCTAAAGTTTTCTACTATAATATTGTCCTTTTTCATCTGGAGAAAATTTAGCTGCTGGTGTTAGAAGGCCAACGTCCTCTCAACATGTGATCTGCATATTCCCACAATTCACAACTGATATGGATGAAAGTTCCTTGCCCTTGAACCCAAAGTGACTATTACATGTGTGCCCTGTTCAGTGATACATAGTGTTGTCTCAGTGACCTTACCTTTTGAACTGAGGAAGACATTAGCGATACCAGCATTCGAAGCAAGAATTTGTCACCAATGGCCAGCATGGCTTTATGGTGCTCTAGATTAGCAGCAATGTTCCCCAAAGATGCACAGCTGTAGTACTGTAATGAACAAATAAATTAATTTACATGAATCCAATACAAAGACTACAATCTTAGGCCTCCCTCACACACGGCGTTTTATACAGCGTTTAGCGCTGCCTTTTCAGCCCAGTGCTAAACGCTGTACAAGACTCCCATTCA
The DNA here is from genome assembly GCF_035609145.1 of Eleutherodactylus coqui. Classification (NCBI taxonomy): domain Eukaryota; kingdom Metazoa; phylum Chordata; class Amphibia; order Anura; family Eleutherodactylidae; genus Eleutherodactylus; species Eleutherodactylus coqui. The sequence continues at coordinate 227,374,647 of NC_089837.1, forward strand.
TTTCAATGGGGCTGCTCACACAGGGCTGAAAACACAGCGCCTTCCAACGCTGCGCTTTGACAGCGATGCAAGTTCTATTTTGGGGCGTTTTCAGCCCTGCGTCGCCCATTGAAATGAATGGGCAGCGGTTTTAGCACTGCTGAAAACGCGGCAACACTTGGTGCCGCGTTTTTGGCAGCGTTAGCCGCTCGCCGATTTTTGGGGTGAGGGCTTGTAATAGAAGCCCTACCCCGAAAATCTGCCCTAAGCTAGGTAGAGAGAAAAAAAGAAAAATACTCACGTAGCCGCTACAGTCCGGGTCGCGGCCGCTGCTCTCTGCCGCTGATCCGGGCTTCCTCTGCACTCAGAAGTCTATTGACGGAGGCCAGGTTTGAGAACCCCGGCTCCGGCAATAGAGTGCTGTGATTGGTTGTCGGCGCCCAATCACAGCCCTTCATTGACTGTCTCAGCCAATCAGCGCCGGCAAGCTCTGATTGGCTGAGACAGTCAATCTCAGCCAATCAGCGCCGGCAAGCTCTGATTGGCTGAGACAGTCAATGAAGGGCTGTGATTGGGCATCGAGCAAGCGCCGACAACCAATCACAGCACTCTATTGCCGGCAAGAGACTTCTGAGTGCAGAGGGAGCCCGGATCAGCGGCAGAGAGCAGAGGCCGCGACCCGGACTGCAGCGGCTAGGTAAGCATTTAGTTTTTTTTTCTTTTCAGCATTCTTGGCTGCGTTTTCAGCCGAGCTGAAAACGCAGCCAAAACGCTGGCATAAAGTATGCCAGCGCTGCTGAAACGGGGCGGAATCTGCAGTAAACGCAGCGTTGCAAAACGCTGCGTTTCTGCAAACGCCCTGTGTGAGGGAGGCCTAAGGGCGCATTCAGACAACCCGGAACTAAGCTCCTCCCCCGTCCTGCCCCCTCCTATTGCAAATAGTGGCGCGGGGCGGAGAGGGGGCGGGAGCTCAGCGCCCTGCTCCTGACTCTTCCAGCCTTCTCCCCCTGCAGAGAGGGACGCCGTATATCGGCTGGGCTGAAAACCTGGCCGATATAAGGTCGTCTGAATGCGCCCATAAAATGTATCTAAAGCAAAAGAAATGGACTCAACGATATCCAGACAACATCTTTCAGAACTTTCTCACTGTGCAAATTATAATCTATGATGCGGCAGACATAATTTACTGTGGATTTTTCCACCTTTTAATGCTACTTCTTCCTATGTTGATTCAGGTATAAACTAATCAGCATATTATGCTTAGTAAGCCTTCAGAGAAGCAATACATATAACCTGCAGCTTCCCTAGCGTAAGAAACCTATTTGGTGAAGCACATACTGCTATATGGCCTCAGCTGACATATGCAACAAACTAATTATTTCTCAGGCACACCTTTGTTTTATACATGCCCCTTTATAAAACACAATATATAATGACTTATTATGCAAACAATATTTTTAAATGCTGCATCAAAAACTAGTAAAGATGCAGGAAGACCTGTATTTAATTATACATATGGTTCCTTTATTTAACACTAGAGAAGTATGTAAAAACATTCAAGAAATTATACTGGAGTTTACACATTCCAAAAACACAGTCAATGGTGCTAAAGCTGGAAATCCACCTGCATTTAGATCTTCCTTCAGCTATGGTGTATGTTGCAGAGCTCAAAAATTCATGTGATCTGTTAGAGCAAATGTGGATATCCCCAGTTGCAGTGTGATTAAAGTGCATTAATTGCTCCTGCACCTGGTTTTGTGGACGTGGTCCTATGAAGTATCTTACTGGTTCATATGTTTTAGAGTAAGCTAGGTTTTCTCCATACCTCAAGGGCTTAATCCGACATGCGTATATCAGCCAGGTTTTCATGCCTGGCCTATATACGCTGTCCCTTGCTGCAGGGGGAGGAGGTGGGATGGGATCAGTGCACTGAGCACTTGCCCCCTCTCTGCTCCTTGCCACTATTTCAATGGGAGGGGGTGGGGCATAACTTAACTCCGCCCCTCCCATCTAAAACAGTGGCAAGGGGCGGAGAGGGGGAGAGAGCTCAGTGCACTGATCCCGTCCCACCTCCTCCCCCTGCAGCAAGGGACAGTGTATATCGGCCGGGCGTGAAAAGCTGGACAATATACGCATGTCGGAACAAGCCCTAAAACAGCATTGGCTTTGAAAATTAAAACAAAAGAAGGGGAGATAGGTAGACCTTTTTCTCAAGGGTTATTAGACTTCAGGTTATACCTTTGTATCAGATCATTTGAGTCTTATCAATGATGGGAAACTGGACCAACAGCTGCTTGCTAATGAATGTAACATTGAGCAGAGGACACATACTTTACAAAGATCTGTACAGAGGAGAGCAGAAACTATAACTTAAGACAATCCTAAAAGCACAGACTGAAAAAGTTAGAGCAAAGCAGCTGTGATAACTGTCTCCTTTTCCATTTGTTTCCTTTCATGACTTGGGGCAGATTAGTAGTGTGCTTTACTCACTTAGGCCTTTCTACACTTTGGCCCATCCCAAGATCAGGGAACACTTGTTGGGATATTCAAAAAATTATTGTGGAGCTGTACTCAAAATAATAAATGATCATAGCGCAAATTCGCAATTGTTAATGTGTTTTATTTTAAATTGCGCAGCCATGTCACAATTGACAATGTTCACATACAGATGTGGTTTCAACATCATGAATTATATTGAGTAACTGTGATATCCAATTTCCCACTGGAAGGAACAGAGAAGATGATTTGGAAGTAGTATTAAATACCTAAGTTGCTGCCAGTTGCTCTACACATGACAGCCTCAAAAGATAAGCAAACATGCAATGAAAATTTTAGGTGCTTTGAGATGCTAAGGGCTTATTCACATGTGTATATCGGCCGGCATTTTCACCACCAGCTGATATACGCTACCATCTGATGCATTGGGTTCCAATGCATCAGACAGCAAAGGCATATTCCGGCAGGGTAAAAACACCAGACCGGGCAATATAGCGCCGGGCAGGAATGATAGTCCTGGAACTATCTTCCTGGCTGGAATACAGCCGCTACAATAGACTCCTGACAGATGCTGGAGAAGGGAGGTGGGAGAGAGTTTAGCAGCGTGACTGCTAAACTCCCTTCTAGAGATGAGCGAACGTACTCGTTTCGAGTAATTACTCGATCGAGCACCGCGATTTTCGAGTACTTCCGTACTCGGGTGAAAAGATTCGGGGGGCGCCGGGGGGCGGCGTGGCGGAGCGGGGGGTAGCAGCGGGGAACAGGGGGAGCCCTCTCTCTCTCCCTCTCCCCCACACTCCCTGCTGCAACCCGCCACTCTCACCCACGACGCCCCCCGAATCTTTTCACCCGAGTACGGAAGTACTCGAAAATCGCGGCACTCGGGCGAAAAAGGGGCGTGGCCGAGTATGCTCGCTTATCTCTACTCCCTTCCCCTTCTCTCCATTTCTCCACCCCTTGCTGAATGTTTGTAAGCTCCGCCCCATCCCACCCTCCCATTGTTGGTGATGACAAGGAGCAGAGAGTGGGTTGGAGCTTAGCACACTAGCTCCTGTCCCATCCCACCACCTCCCCTTGCAGAAAGCCGGCAAGGGGGAGGGAAGGGGGTGAACAGCTTATAAGTGCTGGGCTCATGCCGTCCGTCTGAACAGGCGCACAAACAAAATTGCCCCCCCCCCCAAAAAATTTTCTCTGAAAAGCATACAGTCACTCGAAAATAGCGTTGCTCTCTCGAATAACTGCCCTTACCGAGCATGCTCGCTCATCTCTATTCTCCTGGGTTTAACTAAGTATCTTCACTGTCCTTGTGTAAAATCCTTACATGATCTCAAGTAAATCAGTTACCCTGGTCTTGGGAATTTTAGCTTCTTGTCTTTCTAAAGTCAAAGTCTGTTCATAAGAGGCCAATTAATTATTCCACCATGACCAATTCCTATAATCCAGCAGATTTATTAGCAGTCCTATGTAAAAACCAAGTTGTGCCAAATAAACTCAAAACTACTTCATGACTAATGTAGCTTTGATACATCTATAATGAAGCTAACATTTTGTTTCACCGGAGAGATTGTCAGCCTTGCTGTTTCACCCCACCAAGTGTACAGATTGAAGAGAACCAGCGACATTTTAGAAGCATGGGCGTAAATCAAAATAACTATGCATAATAATAGGTAATAAGCCAACAATTTAAACCTCAAATGTATCAAATTCTACTGCCCATAAGAATGTATGTCTCCAAACAAAAATATGACCCTTATATAGGACTGTACAATCAAGATATCCATAACTCTGGCACTCACATACAAATTGTGCAATAAAAATAACCTGTGCATTTCACCCAAGATGCCCAAGGCTGATCAGGAATTTACACGTCATAGTGGAAAGAGCAATTCAATTATAAGTATCAACCAATGACAACCGACCAATAAAGATAGATATGCCTAATCTTCATTCACAAAAAACACAATATACTGAGCCATAAAAATTGATTACCAATGATCAGAAAAAAGCTTCAGGAAACACCAAAACTAATCATGTAGAGCAAATGGAACTCCCTTAATATTGCAAGTGAATCTACTCCATGATACAGCGATATACCATGACAAAGATGAGTAGATGTATTCTCCGATAAGGCTCAGGTGCAGATGAGTAGATGTATAGATGTCCAAGGTCCAGGAGTGACCAAGGTAAAATCCAGACCTTTCACCAATAGAAAAAATTTGGCGCGTTATGAAACCAAAAATCCCGCAAAGACGACCCCGGACTGTTGAGCAGCTAGAATCCTACATCAGACAAGATCGGGACAACATTCCCCTCACAAAACTCCAACTATTGGTCTCCTCACTTCCCAAATGCTTACAGACTGTTGTAAAAAGAAGAGGGGATGCTACACAATGGTGGACATGGCCCTGGCCCAACTTTTGTGCTGCTGCCATTAATTGTAAAATGAATTCATTTTTGAAAATGAAATGGATAAATGTCTGACTTTCACCTTCTGATATGTGGTCTATTGTGAATAAAATATGGTTAGATGAGATTTCCAAATCATTGCATTGTTTTTTTCTTTACATTTATTTACATTTTATATAGCCCCCTAATATTTTTTGAATTGGGGTTATATATCCAATGTTGTTGTCCCCTAAGCAGGCAAAAATGGTATAGCCAGCTGATGCATCATGGAATAGACGTGAAACTAAAAGTTAAAAATCTCAGCATCAGGCTTTATTCCCACAAGCGCATATCAGCCGCTGTTTTCACGGCCAGTTGATATACGCTATGTTGGGAGAGGAAAATCTGGTGAACGGGCGCACAAATCAAACGTTTGTGCCCCCATTCAAATGGCCTGGTGAGCCCGGCGCAAATGCGCCAAGCTCACCAGGCCATCGCCCATTTCCCCTCCTTTCCCATCACAGGCTCACCTCTCGTTCCTCCCTGCTCGTTCTGTGCAATGGGAGGGGGCCGGGGTGAAGCTAAGCCCCGGTCCGCCCCGTGTCCTCCCATTGACGGCAATGGACAAAGGCCACGCTGCTAAACTCCCTCCCACCTGCGGACGCTGCCATGGGCTCCTGTAGGAGCCCATACAGCGGCCGACGTATTCCGGCCCAAAACATAGTTCCAGGACTATGCTTTGGGCCCCATGTAAAAACGCCCGGAGCTGTATTGGCTTGGCCGGGCATTTTTATGTCTCACAAATATGCCCATGTGATCTGATGCATTGGAATCCAATGCATCAGATCACAGCGCATATCGGTCAACCGTGAAAATGGCCGGCCGATATGCACTTGTGGGAAAGAGCCCTCTGGATTGTGCCTGATAAGCATCAGACAGGGAACTGCACTGTATGGAAGTGGCTGGAATACATAGAGAAGACCTCCAGAGTGTGACAGACAATTCAAACATGTGTTTTCCCTGCGTAACCTCACTTCTTTTTAATGCATTACACATATTCTACCATTCTAAATTCTATTTTGTTTCCAGCAACACTGCAACAAGTGGATAAAGAGAAAAAGGAGTAACACATTTGAATTGCATGAATGTTAAACCTGACTAAACATAGAGGAGAAATTCAGGAGAAACCTCCAATGCTGGGTAGATAGGACAGACTCAATAATACAATATGGCTAATCCATGATATATTGCCATAATAGATAACCAAGTACACTATAATGTCAGTCTCTCTGTATCTGATGATTGCATCTTTATGCCTCCATGTTGCTATTATATAGCCTTGTATCTTTCTGGTGCCTGTTTATACTCCATAATTGTGATGACAGAATCTCTTTAATGATGCCGTCAGTGAGCAAAAAGAATACGACAGGTTGGGAAGCACATGGATGAAAGGGAGATGGGCAATTATAGCCACAGATGAGGTGCAGCTAAAGATTCCTTGATTCCTGACAAATACAGCATAAATTGCATTCTTTAGAGCTCTGACAATTTCCTATTGTTGTGGTCACACCTAAATTCTTTCACAACATGCAACAGGTACTAAAAACAACCATGCCTAGGATTACTTAGAAATGCAAATCCTCTATAGACAAAACATGTTGCTTGCAATGAACTACAAATTGTGGGTGTGAAAGTGCAGTCGCCTAATTAATAATGACAAGAAGTATTTGTTAGGTAATATGCAATCTACAAACTGTCAACAACACTCACTCCTCGTTATCACAGCAAGTAGGATAGATAAGGAATGGGAAAAGCCAGTGGTATATAACCCAATATGTTTACTTGATCTGACCATTGGGCTAGAGTTTATCGCTGGATTGTGAGAAACTGAACAAATTGTTCAGTGTAAAGACTGCCATAACTGAGCGATGATTCATTCACTTATCGATCAGTTTATGCAGCCATGAAAAAATCAAATGACGATCAACCCTTGAAAGCAGGCAATCGTTCATCTAAAAACAACCACACGCTTACTCTGAATAGAGGCTGGTGGCTGGAGGGGATCCCCAACCCACTCGAGCTCTAGTCAGTAAAACGATTATTGCTCGTGTGCAAGCTCAGGATCGATAATCATTGGGAAGACTATTGGATGCTTAAGCACCTGATAGTCGCCCCGTGTAAAAGGACTGTAAGTTAAGAGTTCTGAGCAAAGGGAGCGACACCTGAAGTGACAACCCAATCCTTTCCTTTGGTCTTAGGCGGATGGTGAGGTCTTTTACAAAGCATCAAATGGGGTTTTCCAGCTTTAAAAAAATGTATGACCTATCCTCAGGTTAGGTTGTCAATTGCTGATCAGCAGGTGTCCCCCAACCAGGACTGCTGCCAATAAACTCTTCACCAAGCCACCATCACAGTGTAGCAGATAGCTTTGTATATTTTTCAGTAGCCTGGCATGGTATTATCTGCTCAACATGCCTGAAAAGTAACTTCTGCACAGGTTACAGAGCATGCTTAGAACAGTCTCACAGAGAAGTCAATGGGTTATCTCTTTTCCATTGACTCCTATGGCCCCTGAATCTGCTTTACAGCATCTCAAAATGTTGTTAATTGCATCTCAGGCAAGATGGTTGCCCCCTACAATCAGAAAATAAAAACAGATTAGAAAAATGGAATGTTCGATTATTTATTTTTTATTTTAAAAAAACTATAGGTGATACCAGGCGAAGATTGGCACTTTGCCTAACTGGGCAGATTACCGGTCAGCCATGCTGCAGTGGGCTACCTGAGACTGCGCTGTCAACCATATCAACAACCACAGGTAGTTATGACAATGTATGAAGGACAGTGCATAGTGGCACAGTGCCGCACAGCAGATACAGAAATAGGGGCAGAATGGCGAGTTTGCGTTATGCCTCATGTCCACGGGCAAGTTGGATTCCGCATGCGGAAGCCCGCAGCAGAATCCAGCCTTGCCCGCTGCTGGCGACCCTGCGTACCTGTGTCGGCAGGCAGCGGCATCCGCTCAGATCTCTATTCTTCTGGGACATCTGTACTGAGGATGGACCACATGGCTCACCGTCGCACATGTGCACTACAGATTTAAAAAATATATGTATCCTGCTGTTCCCGCGGAATCCGTGGTCTGTCTACAGTAATAGCTGCGGACAGGCTGTGGATCGAAGAGCTTCAATTACATTGGGTCCTGTACATTGGATAGCACATGGATGGGGTGTCCGTCTGCTGTTGGATGCAAGTTGCACCTGAGAATATCAGACGCAACTTTAAATTTGTCCGTTTGCAAGTAATCTGAAGCAACATTCTCTGCATGTGGGCTGGTGTGGTTTGTGTGCCAGGGCTTTTTTTTTATTTCCTGTCCAGCCCCGGGTGATACATTCCCTTTTAAAGCAGGTGAGGCGAGTAGGAGTGCTTTATGTTTGTCACACAGCAGTCCCATTTTAGGTTTTTTTTTACCCACTAGCATTTTTTTTAACGCTGCAATATCACTGCATTTTTTCAATGGGACTTTCTAATGTTAAAATTGCATCGTACAAAAATCACAAGTTTGTGCTTTTGCGATTTTTGTGCGATTTTAATATTGAAAGTCCCACTGAAAAAAATGCAGCAAAATCGTAGCGTTAAAAAAAACGCTAGTGGGTAAAAGCCCCTATAAAGAAAACTTATCTCAGGCAACCACTTTTGCTTAGTCGGGTGTAAATGGTGCTAGTCACTTTATTTATTGAAACTAACATCTCAGTGAGGTCTATTCCACAGTTGCAGAGGTTCATATTAGATTTTTGCTGTCCTGATATGCTAGAAATTAAGCACATGTGGGCACCATTTTAAAGTTTATATATAATATACATAAAAAGCTGATTTATTTATCCAGTACTGATTTTGAGTTATTGCATGTGTTATAGACTGGCACTGCTTCTAGACAGCTACTGGATGGTACTATCTGTGATCAGCTTTTGGCTGAGATTCTATAAAGCAATACTTTTTGCTGCACTGCAATCTGGGAGTTAGGCTGCTGTCCACGGGCGATGATCCGCGGGCGACAGTAACTACAAGAAGCTTCCTGTCCACATGAGACAATATCCCTGAAGAAGAGTTTAAACACTGCATCCGCACGGGCTACAAAATCATCGCTACAATGTGAAGCCCCCGTTTCCAATGGGTTCTTTCACAGGAGAGAGGTTTTGTAGCGAGATTTTGAGGCCAATGCCGATGCAGTGTTTGAACTCTTCTTCAGGAATATTCTCCCATGTGGACAGGAAGCTTCTTGTAGTTACTGTAAATTGGAGGTACTGACATGCTCTGAGCAGCTGAGTTTAATGCAGAGCTGTAACTTGAAGCTTGTCGGCCCCAATGCAGAATCTGTAACAGGGCCCCCAACTATAATGCTTTATTCATAGTACTAGGCTGTCTATATGAAGAAGAGAGGCCTTATGGGCCCCCTAAGGCTCCTGGGCTCAGGTGCAACCGCATCCCCTGCATCCCCTATAGATTCATGCTGCTTGTCCCAGATTCTGACCTCCCATCAGCACAGTGCAACAGAAACCTGGGTTCATCTGACCAGACAATGCTTTTCCACTACTCGGTGCTCCAATGCTTTTGCTCCCTGGAGTCTAACCTCTCTTTTTCTCTTAGAAAGCAATCGCACCTAAACTGGTTGTCTGCGACTACAGCCCATCCATGCTATAGAACAAGTTGTGTCTCCAGCAATGTATTTGGCTGCAATTTCGCTTGTGCACAGACTGTGTTTCAGGACAATTCCTGAGATCACCCTTGACCCTTTTTGTTGAAGAGTTGTTTACATTCGTAGGATCCACATTCACTGGATGTTTTTCTTTGATCACATCATTCTTGATATAATCTTGTCATCATTGCACAACACTACAAGGTTGGCAGTTTATTAAATACTGAATACAGCTAGTCTAGATGACCATGCCTCATTCAAAATTGCTCAGATTACTCAATTCTCCCATTCTAATCTGGCTTCATGCTGAAACTGATCCACGGAAAACGTGTTCACTTGATTCTATGTTGCACTGCAGGGTCATGTGTGTAATTTCCATACAGGAGCGCTCCAATCGTGAAAGAACAAGTGTTGCTGAGATTGTGGCTAGTTCACCATTAAGTCACCATGCTACCCTATTTAGTTAAGTAATTATTTACAACAATTGTGCACAAGAAAACATCAGTAGAAACCCAAGAGCCAGGAAGGTTGTAGAATTTCAACCCTATACCTATGATTTACATGCCATAGTCACCAGATTCATACCTGGATTTCGGAGTCTGCCGATTGTAGAAGCAGGGTGAGGACTGGTAGAGCTCCCTCTCGGCACAGAACACTTTTGATGCGCTCTGTAAGCATACAAATCACAATGTTTGTAATATCCTCAGCATTCCCACATCTAAGCCCTTATTCACATCTACATCTTGACTTATTCATAATGAAAATTTTTGCCCTAATAGCCTAGACAACGGGGTAGACATTTAATTAGGATTTCCACCTAAGAGCACCTTTACAAAGGATGACTGTGGGGCATTTAAGCCCTATAGACTACCTCTTCTGCACTTTCACGCAGGAACAACAATTGAATGCAGGTAAAGCATGCCTTAGATCTCTTGCTGCTGCCCACCTTCATTTAGAGTAAGCAGGCAATTGTGTTTAAAGGACCCATAGTCGCTTGGTTTTTATGTGAACGAAGAACAAATGACTACAATAAGTGAGCAATTCTTGCTCACTTGACCTGTCAAGTCCCATGTTTACACAGGATGACAGTTGTCTGTAATCACTCTTTTGAATGCTCACTTAGGCAACTATCAGCCTTTGTAAAAGTACCTTAAAATGTATAAATAGCCATATCTAAAGTTAGCAGGATAGACAAAGTTTGCTACTTATGTTTCTTCTGTTTTTTGATATTTGGGTAAAATCCTCTGTAATTTGCATGATCGAATACCCTTGATATAAAGATCACCACAATGTGCTTATTTTTAAACCATTTCTTGTGCAGTAGGGTATCAGAAAAAGGCATTAATGTAAATAAATCCCAGTACAATAACCTGATCTAGTCAAGTTCAGAATAGCTCCAACAGCGTTTTGTTGAACCCTTGGATCATAAGACTTTGCCAAAGTAAGTAAAGGCAGAATTCCACCAGCAATACCAATGGCTTCACGATTGGAATCTGTAAAGTAGAGAAAATTAATTAATTAATAATAAAGAAAAATAATGACATAACTAGGATTTTAATCCTCACCTGACATTGCCAAAGTCATGATGCATGCACAGGAATTACACTGTACTGCCGAATCACCAGACTCCAGCAGCTCTAGTATTGGCTCAAGCAATCCCATCTGGACAACAAGCTCTTTATTCACTGTAAACCAAGGTAATAGGTTAGTATTCTATTATTTAGAACAACATACATACAATTAAAAAAAAATACAGCATTAAGTCCATTGCATTGTTCAAATGTTTTCATCCTGCTTTTTTGCAGCAAATATATTTAATATTAAAAAGATACCGGTTTGGGTACGTTATTTAATACTTTCCAGGACTGCCCCTATTTGACAGGTTTCTGGGAGGGTGTGAAGAGTCCTTAATATACAGTTGACCAGTTCTCTGGCCGTATTCTTCCGGCACCTCTGTGACCTCTCCAAGAGGACATATCGGAAAGAGATATTCAAATCTCTGGTTAATGCTGGCATGTCCTGTATCCCAACTTACTGGAAATCTGCTTCAGTGCCGTGCTTGGGGCACTGGGTACACAGAGTAGATAATTTAATACGGATGGAAGTGCTTGCTGCATTACTGCGAAACACTATAACGAGCTTTAGACTTTGACTTGGTTGGCCTACGTAGAAGGTGCCCATGCGAATTCGATAAACATCAGCTGAATCTGCTGATGTTGATAGGACAAGCTGACTATCTGTTGTGTATGCCCCCACCACACACAATAGGTAGTTGGCTCATCCTGTGTTCTGCCTCTCCTTTGATAGTTTTCGGGGTGGGTAGAAAGAGAATCAGGCATGTTGGATTTCAACATGCTGTATCCTTTCTTCTCATGGGAGGTAAGCTGCCACCAGAGGTGTCTGGCAGCAGTTTATTCCTGTTCCTATAGAGAACACATGCATGCTTGGCTAAACTAAGGGTGAAAGTATATCCCCTCTCTTTCCACCTTTTATCTTACCCAACCCCCTCAGCCCCAATTGTTCTTGTATGTGTGGTTTACTTTATGGGTCTATACTTTAATTCCTTAATCGTGCAACCCTTTTTTTTTGTTCCATTTTAGTTTTTTCCTCCTCCCTTTTAAAAAATCCTAACTCCTTTATTTATCCATCGACGTCGCTGTCTGAGGGCTTGTTTTTTGCGGAACAAGTTGTTTTTTTTCAATGGTGCTATTAAATCTACCATATAATGTACTGAAAAACTTTTAAAATTATAAGTGTAAAAAAACCCCGACATTCCGCCATATTTCGGTGCGTCTTGTTTCTACGGCCCACAAACTGCAACAAAAATGACATGGTAACTTTATTCTATGGGTAAGTATGATTGGTACAATACCAAGCTTATACCCATTTTTCTTTTTTTTTTTTGCTGTACTACTTTTTTTTTCAAAGACATTAATTTTTTTAATGATTTTCTGCCGCCATCTTCTGCGTGCAATAACTTTTTTGTTTTTCAGTTGACCTAGTTGTACAAGGGCTTATTTTCTAAGGGATGTCCTGTAGTTTGCGTTGGTACCATTTTGGAATAAATACAACTTTTTGACCGCTTTTATAGTATTTTTTCTTGGAGACAGGGTGACCAAAAAAAGTGCATTTCTGGTGTGTTTTTCTTTTTTTTTTCCTTTAGGACCGCCGATAGTTTCATTGTGGAGCCCCACCGTTTCATGTGTGCAAAGTGAGACCTTGCTGTTCGGTCGCACAAGTACGCATCATATATAAAGATTATTCGTAGTCTGCGCCGTCTGAATCGTGCACACCGATAGGACGCTACATGTTCGCACAACTAAAATGATTCTTACAAACTATTGTATCAAATCACCAAAAAAGATCTACAAACTAAACCACACAGGGTCCTAAACTAAAGCCTGGAATCTGGAGGGCCACCAAAGGGTTAAACCCCCGACAACCAGACCTGAAGAGGGTACGGTCCAGCTCGTATGCGGAGGCCTGCCTGTCGGGGGTTCAACCCCCCCGGTGACATCGGTGATGTGTTCATGTCTATAACCTCATTGATACACAGAGTAGAACTACAAGTCTCAGATGTCCCCACAGCATGAACCAGCTGACAGTCACATGGCAGCTGCGCTGGGATGAATATGGGGTACTCGCTCTGCCCCCGTCAGATATAAGATCCCACGCCATGCGACGGGTCCTTGCCCAGTGACGGGGGTGATGGTGTGTTTTTTTCCTGACAACATTCACCATGCGGGGTAAATATTGTGTTACTTTGATAGATCAGACTTTTACGAATGCAGAAATACCAAATATGTATTTTTGTTTTATAATTTGGATTCTATTATAGTAAAAACGGTAAAAGTTTTAAAAAAATTTTTATTACATTTTTGTTTTTTTAACAATTAGTAAAACTTTATTGTTCTTATTTCTCCTTTTTTTTTAGTCCCCAGAGGGGGCAATACCTTGTGATGCTTTGATCACTCCTGCAGTATGATGTAATGCCATAGCATTACATCATACTGCAATGGGGCGGGCAGTCTATCAAGCCACCCCATGAGGATTGCTTAATAGGCATTCTGCCAAGACAGCCCTAGGACCTTTCAGAAGACCCCCGACTGCCATCACACCCACACGACTCACTGCGATCTACTCGCAGGGGGCCGTATGGGACCACCGAATATCGTTCAGGGCATTTAAATGGCTCTGATCGCCCCGCAATCTCCCTTCATACATACCCCGACCCCGCAGGATGTAAATGTATATCCTATAGCGGGAAGGGGTTAATCAACTTCCACTTTATATATGAACTGTAACTACACCTGGCTGTTCTTTTGACCTTAAAACTATTTGTTGCTCATTGAGATCTCCAAGACTTTTCATCCAATAACTAGACCTTTGTCTATCAAGCATTTATGGCACATACAATAGATATGCCATAAATGCCAGTCCTCATGCAGCGGGCAGAAACCACCATGACTCAGATTCCAGCTGCCGAGGGCAGTAGGCTTTTCTGTTTCAGGTTCATATTGTCTGTGGTTCGGGTAGCACGAATCTTATGGCAAACCCCCTTTAATGCAATCATATAAGGGATCACATACAATATTTTAGTACTTTTATATATAGGCAATAACTGTGTGTTTAGTTTAGTACTTACAGTTCCCTTCAAGCAGAAAGTTTACAAGAGATAAAGAGGCCATTTGCTGAACCTCTAAGTCACCAGACTGTAGCAATGGATGGTATGGCTCCAGGAACTCTGGCGGCAGCTGTGTATTCACTAAGGATATAAGTTATGCATACAAAAAATTAAGCATGAAAATAGCAATTTATCAACACATTTGGCTACAATTGTTGAAGGCTGAAATCATAGTCAACATTTTAAAAAAACAAGTCACTTTAAAAAAAGTTCCCAAGTTTTTATATCCCTGTCTAATAGTGCATGCCCCTCTCCTAAATGCCAATGCTAGCCATTGGGATAACGGGAATCCCTAGATTGCCTCCTAAGATCATATAGGAAGGCGTCAAGAATGTGTGCCCCATCTTGTAGCTAAACATGCAAAATGTTTAAAATAGGTTTATAGGAAAGGAAGTGTTCCAGTTCACCTTTAATCATCACCTTTAATTATATAGCGTATGCACATTACATCACTTGATATTAAGGGTTCCGTCCTCATTGGAGTCACAGTCTAAGTTCACCTATTAGTATGATTTTAAAAGTGTGGAAGGAAACCAGAGCACCTAGAGGAAACCCTTACACGGAGAGAATCTTTAACCCTTTCCAATCCACTCTCTGACGTCTAAAGACATTCTGATTGAAGACTGTACAGCTTCTGATGTCGGAAGACGTTCGGCAGGGTATTCTTACTGTATATTACTGGCCGCTCTATTGTCGGGGGCCTCTCCAGAATGTCCAATACCGCAATACTGGCTCTAGCCAGCAGGTGGCACCATTGTATAATGGCAGAAAGAGAAAGCCCCCTAGGAAACTCTGAATCCAAAATTGGATTGCAAACGGTTAATCCAGCATCCATGCATAGGGATAAAATCCATAGTTTTATTTAATATGGGCATATGACGTTAAATACTTTTGTGTAAGCTTTTAACATCACGTAGATTTTTCTGGCTAACATGACACCATGTTATTTTTGCCAGTGCATTTTAATACATGCAAAAATCCAAACTTAATGCAGAAGGCACAGCTAGCCGTGTCTTCTGTCTTAATAGGTTTGGACTTTTGAGTGTATTACTTAGAGCCATGAATTTTATCCCTTGTTTACTCCCTGGTTTCTACTTTAATTTTGGAATCTTTTCTAAGAGATGATTTCCTAATCCCTAGGCAGTGTCAAATATACTTTTTTTTATATTTTCTCCTTTTTGCACCTGGTCAGTGTACAATATACTGATTTCATACTTATGCACTTTATATCATATGACTTATGCCTTCCAGGTTGACCTTATTTATTGGTTAGGCTGTTAAGTGCACACTTAGATATATTATTGTCTGAGTCATACAGGTTTTGTCTTGTCATGACTTTTAAGTGGTTTTAATGCTTTGTGTCCTTAATAAAGCTTATGTATGTTTGTCTATTATGACAGTGTACATTTCCATTTTTTGTAGCTTTTTTCTATCATAGTATCTTCAGAATAGGTCATGAATAGCTGATCAGCTGGGGTTCACCACTTGGGACCAGGGCCAATCAACTGTTTGGGTGCTTGCTGTAATAGGCAAAGCACAGGGTATGGAGCAGAAGCAGATCATTGCAACCTCTGTGTAGTGGCCAGCACTTGTAATTGCAGGTGCAGGTCCCATTAAAATCAATGAGAGAGTAAAATAAGTTATACCGGGTCTTTCCCTGAAAAATTATATCTGTCCGCTCAGCTCTTACTCTATAGCATGCAGCCTATAGTTTGGACAGCATGCTCAAGTTGACAGGTTCCCTTTAATAGTAAAGAGTCTTGGGATACTTACTGTGCTGGCTTATATGCAAGTAGTACAGTGCAGCAGAATGTTGGAGATCAGCATTTTCTGAAAATGCTAAGATCATCAGTGCCTCCAGGGATTCCTTTCCCACCGATGATTCATTAAGTCCTAAAATATAAAATAAATACAAAATGTAAGCTGTACCTACTGTCCATTCTTCATCACTAGAGTGGTTACATCAGAACTGTTCTTGGTTGTCTTAAGAAATGTAACAGAAAGGTAATAGATACAGAGATCATTCACTTCTGCCCTAATGTGAAACAGAGTATATAACAGCTATCAACTGATAACAAGGAGAAGGAATCCTGCTAAAAAGTCTTTGTATAGACTCTCTAAGTCCTGGTACCTATAGTTACACAGCTTGTATTGCCGAAAAGACCCAGTATGAGCATCTAATCTACCCATTATATTGAGTTCATATATGAAAGCCATTTTGGATGGAAAAGTTTTAATCTGGGAAAATGCCAGACATGACAGAAACCAAACGGACCCCATTATAATTGGCGGCATTCATTTCCATCATATGACAGATATTTTTAAGGAGGGGATTCCGTTTTGCTGCTCTCATAATGAAGCAGGAAGACAGAACCACTAACTTTGATGTTAACTAGTTTGGGGTCTTGTTAAGGCCTATTTTTACGCAATGATTGTCAATTGAACGAACGACTCAATAACTTTTCTGCTTTCAAAGAATGAATGTTTACAAGTAAAGATAATCGTTTGAAATCCTCGCCATTTCCCTCGATTGCTGGGTGGTTTGGTAGTGTTTATATGTGAAGATAAGTAGAGGATTGTTTGCTCAGGTGGCATGTGTTTATCTGAAGAATCTCTAGTTTTTAAGTAGTGTGAAGAAATAGCCATTGGTCACTTTGCTTAGCTGGGCAAACAATCACCCCTGCCCTCCAGTTGTTCGAACAACTGCTGTTTAAGCCTAATGATAAACGAACAAACTAGCGATTATTTTTATGCGACCAATGACAAGTGGACAAATAGTGCACGATGGCTTCACGTTTAGAGGTAACGATTATCGCTCACTTGAACAAATTTTGAGTGACAATCGTTGCGTGTAAATGGGCCATTAGACATTCAAGTCATTAATAATAATAATAGAGATTGACTGCACATTAGATAACTTTCTAATAACCAGGTAGCTAATGGAACAATTATTATTAATTCCATGGGGAAAGAGAAGTTAAATTTAGCAACACAATTCCCCCTTTTTTTGTTTATCTGCCATACATTGAGTTATACCCACTCAAGATTATACAAGATAGCTCACCGACTCTCAGATTTATTCCCTAAATGTAAAAGAGAAAAAGGTCATCTGCTTTATTTGTTGTGGCATTGTCCTAAGCCCCTAGGATGCTAGGACGATATTTTGACATGTTTGGAAAACAATTTTGTTATGTCTTTAATAAATGAACCAAGCCTGTATAGCTGGTGATAGATCACGTTTTCTTTGTTCCATAGGGGGAAAAAAAAAAAAAATCACAATATCTACCGTATATACCGGCGTATAAGGCGACGGGGCGTATAAGACGACCCCCCAACTGTCACCTTATACGCCGGTATTCAGTGGAGAAAAAAAAAAAAATTTTATTACTCACCTCCCACGGCGTTCTGTCGCGCTCCGGCAGGATGTCGCTCGCTCCGGCAGGCTGTCGCTCGCTCCTCGTCCCCGCCGCAGCATAGCTTTCTGAATGTGGGGCTTGAAATCCCCGCTTCCAGAAAGCTAATACACACGCCGGCAGCCATGACATCATTGAATGGCTGTGATTGGCTAAAGCACACGTGGCTTCAGCCAATCACACTATTCAATGACATCATTGAATGGGTGTGATTGCTAACACGTGCGCCTTCAGCCAATCACAGCCATTCAATGATGTCATTGAATAGTGTGATTGGCTGAAGCCACGTGTGCTTTAGCCAATCACAGCCATTCAATGCTGTCATGGCTGCCGGCGTGTGTATTAGCTTTCTGGAAGCGGGGATTTCAAGCCCCGCATTCAGAAAGCTATGCTGCGGCAGGGACGAGGAGCGAGCGACAGCCTGCCGGAGCGAGCGACGTCCTGCCGGAGCGCGACAGAACGCCGGGGGAGGTGAGTAATAAAATTTTTTTTTTTTACACTTTTTTTTTTTTTGTATTACCGGCGCATAAGACGACCCCCGACTGCAGAGCAGATTTTTCGGGGTTCAAAAGTCGTCTTATACGCCGGTATATACGGTAAATCTCTTTTTTTGTAATGAAATCTAATTTCGAGTCCCTATGAAGAAGTGCACCAGAAGTATGGATTGGGTTAGTTTTGGGAATATATTAAATTATCGTTATCACACATCAGAAATGTCAGATTGATAGGGGTTTGGCAGCTAGTTGTGAAAACCCATAAGTGAGAGAAGGTCTCTTTTAATTCATTTGAACACAGAGAGAGATCACACTTGTTGCTAGATGTTCATGGAAAGCAGGGATCAGCTGGCATCAGCACCTACTTAGTCACTGGGAGTTCCACTTGTTAGACCACTATCAGTCTGAATTATGAACGGTTGGAATTCCTGGTAATGAATGATGTCACTGGGGTCAAACAAACTATCTGATGCAGTCAAGTAAAACGTATATGCAATATACAAGTAAGGCAAAGTTCACATCTACGCAAGAGGTTCCATTCTGAACCTCAAGCAAATTTCTGGGATAAAGTCCTGGGGCAAAATACTGGAAGCCGGATGGCTGTAATTGTAATCAATATGATCTGCTCAGTCCTGTTCGGGTCCAGCAATTCTGTTATTTCTTACCCAAGGAGATAAACAATATAAACTCGAAGGACTAATGTGAACCTAGACTTACTTTAAAAGCAGTGTATATGAAGTGCAAAATGATAAAATACAGTAAACTACATGCGTAGAGTTCCTTTAACCCCTTCAATGGCAGGTTTAGGTAGTCTTCAGCGCATTTCAACACTGATTTTTAGGAGATTTTCTGGGCGTGCCACTAAAGGGGTTCAACCTTATGTTAGGTTATAAGAGTGGAAACTGTATCACAATGATAGTTTGACATATACAAGCGGTGATAGAAATACAACTGCTAGACAGAAATCTAACAGAATCATAGTGGCTCAATCTTAATGAACTTGGTTTATCCTTGGCACATTAGTTTTCTATTCTATTTCTTCAGTGCTTTCACACATAGGAGCATTATCACCCCTGAATACACTGGCATCCATAATACTCCAAATTTAAGAAATAGCATAGAATGCACACATACATACTGATTTCAGATACGTCTCAGTCACCCATTTGCAGAGAAGACAAAACCCATGGCTATGATAAGTAAAGGTCATTTGTTTCATATGTTCTTGCTATGAGTAGTGACCTGACTTTGGGCATATAATATGAGTGACGGTTACATCATTATCACTGATGCATGAAGTTTGCTCTAACCAGCTCTGTAAACCATTTTCAGAATCTTATCTACCACTATTTAATCATTCCTAATATACAAAAATGACAAAATGGCTAAAGTGAAAAACATGCCTTGCTGCTAAAATGGCTGTGGCAACCTCCAATTCTGGAACATGTAAATGAAAAGCCAGCCATCTTTAATTGCAGCACAGCATCATATGTAAATCTAGACATCCAGCAACATCTGTACACACAAATAATCTACTGTGTTTCCAAAATCTAATGTTTGTATGAAAATACTTGGTAACAAGATATCTTTATAGTTTACCTCCTTGCAAAATAATGCTACATGAAGCAATCAACAATGAAACAGAAAGGACAAAACACTGACTACTTCTTGGGCTCTGCTCACACTAGCCTTAGGGCTATCTGTTCCGTTTTAGAGAAGAAAAACGAAAAAAAAAAAAACCTTGTCAAAAAATTGAAGGGTTTCGGTCTGCTTTTGTTCTATTTTTTTTTTAACACAACTACCAGTGTTTCCCTGAAAATAAGACAGTGTCTTATTAATTTTTGTTCGAAAAGGTTTAACTTTTTTACATGTATAGCTGCCTGGACACTATTTAAATTGACTTTTTTAATTAACTGTTAGCAGGGCTTAATTTTGGAGTAGGGCTTATATTTCAGGCATCCTCAAAAAGCCTAAAAAATCATTTTGCATCCTCAAAAATTCTGGAAAATCTTGCTATGTCTTATTTTCAGGGTATGTCTTTATTTAAGACAATAATAGGTTTTTGTATTATGTTTTTCAGTGTTCAATCATAAATAAGCCAACCCTCTCCCCCGTCCCATAGACCATCAAGTCTGCAGGATGCTGCCAGCTACTATTTTAAGCCAGGATGTATCTAAGCAAAGGGAAGTGCACTCACAGTTGAATAAACACGTGCAGAAAAAGGGACACAACACAAGAGAAGCCCATCCCCCTATGTTCTCCAGGTTGTGTGCCCTATGTAGCCCTCACTATGGCAATAAAGCATGAGCCTGTGGCTACACAACAATTGCCTGCAGCTTCTTGTCTACTATGCATGATATCTGTAGCTTCAAAGCAATGATCATGTTAGTGATAATTACCTGTCTCCATGTGGTTGAGGAACTCCTGGGCTGCTTGCTTCTCATGCCTCTGCAGGACTGGCTCGTAGAGCTGCTTCACTTTGGAGCCTCTTTGCAGGCAGCAGCACTCAGTGAGGGTGGCTGCACATTCCTTGATCTGCTCCACAAAGCTAGAAGACATTCTTTTGACAAAGTTGATAAAATCTTGCAGCAGCTCAGCACATCTCTCACACAAGCGACCCATCCTTGCTCTGATGATAGACAGACCTTCACTCTAAATAACCTTGTGGATACACTGATATGCTTGCTACTAATGCACTGCTTACACAGCCATTGCCTACATACTCCTCACTGCTGTGCATGCACTTCACAGAATCTCCGGCTCCATCTGCGGGATGATCTCTATGGAGGCAGCAGACAAAGAATGCTGAAGTCATCGGACCCCTCTGCAGGACAACTGCAGAACCACACAGTGATGTCATGCTTGGCCACGCCCCCTCCAGGCTGCTCCCTTCCAATTGGTCTGCAGGGTGCCAGGCTCCACACTGTAGAACTGGATATTCTTGTTCTACCTCGAACAAAGGAGCTGAACATACCCTATGTGGAGGACTGGAAATACAAATAATAGTTTGTCAAACCTGTAACACACATTTTTACAACAGATAGCTTGGTATTTATTATGCTGTACTGTGGAAATGTTTTAGGCCAGTGTGGGAAAAAATGCTGCAAAGGAATAAGACTTTTAGAAATAGAAGTTTATTTATTTTTGTCAATTAAGGCTGCCTGTCCACGGGCGGATTTGAATTGCGTTCCCGGCGGCAATAATATGGCCGTAGCGAGCGTAGTGATAGCTCTCCATAGCGTTGCTATGCAGAGCGCTTCCCCCCTGTCCACGAGCGTGGAATCATTGCGATTTTCTGCTCGCGGGTGGCAATTCGCAGCATGCTGCGAATTTACCGCGATTCACCGCGGTCAGCCTATCTGTCAGCTGGGATGACAGCGGAGATCTACCGGCTCCTGCTCCCGGCCGGCAATATCCCACGGCGGATCTCCACCACAGTATACCGCAACGCCCGTGGAAGGCAGCCTTAGTGAATGAACAAATGAGAAATCTAAATCAAATCAATGTTATGTGTGACCCCCTTTTGCTTTCAACACAGCATCAGTTCTTCTAGGTACACTTGCACAAAGTTTTTGAAGGAACTCTGCAAGGAGGTTGTTCCAAAGATCTTGGAGAAGTAACCACAGATCTTCCTGAGATGTGGATTCGCTCGAATTCTTCTGTCTCTTCATGTAATTGCAGACAGACTCAATCATGATATTAGGGCTGTGGGGGTGACAAATCATCACTTCCAGGCAGAGGCGTAACGTGAAGCTTCTGGGCCCCATTGCAAAATCCATAACAGGGTCCCTAACTGTAGTGCTTTATTTATACTACCAGGCTCCCTATATGGAGAAAAGAGGCCTCATAGGCCCCCTAAGGTTCCTGGGCCAAGGTGCAACTGCATCCTCTGCATCCCCTATTGTTACGCCCCTGCTTCCAGGACTCCTTGTTCTTTTTTACGCGGAAGATAGTTATTAATGACATTGGCTGTATGTTTGGAGTCGTTGTCCTGCTGCAGAATTAATTTGGAGCCAAGCAGAAGCCTTTAATTTTTGTAAAAAATTCTTACTCTGCAGCATTTTTTTCTAGACCTGCCTTAGGCTGGGTTCTCACAGGGCGGAATCCTGCCGGAAATCTTACGCTTTTGCTACAACAAAAAAACGCAAGATTTCCGCCGGGAAAGCGCAGCTCCAAAACCCGTGGCACTTAGCCGTGGGTTTTGAAGCGGCTTGGCCGCATGCTTCTCCATTGTGGCAGGGGCTCCCATAGAGAGCAGCATGGCCACAACAGAAAACAAAATACACATACTGCGGCTGGGGAATTTGCGCTGCAGCAACGGCTTCTCCCGGCTTTGCAGTGACGGATTGGCCGTCCCGTGTGGACTAGATTTTTGACAAATCTCGTCCACATGGCTGGCTAAACCTGGAATTAGCGGCCACAGGCAGATTTGCCGCAGCAAAATTCCGCATGGAATTTCCGCGGCAAATCCGCCCTGTGCAAATCCGCTTTGAGAACAGCCGGCACCCGACGTATGAGTGGTATCCACCCGCGATCCTGCTCCATACAAGCATTTGTTCGGTCAATTGTAAATCCAGGTATACAGGCAGGTAGGAACTATTAGGGGTTGATCCAGGGAAGAGTCTGATTCCCATTAGGCAGTCGGGAAGGAATTTTCCCCGAAATTAGCTAATTGGCTCCTGCATCTTGGGGTTTTTTGCGTTTCTCTGGATCAACAACATAGGAGGATAAACAGGCTGGACTAGATGGACATTGTCTTCATTCAGCCTTGCATACTATGTTACTATGTAAATGTAATTGCAAACAGGCTCCTGGAACAGAACCTGTTCACAAGTAGGGAATAGAGATGAGCGAGCACCAAAATGCTCGAGTGCTCGTTACTCGAGTCGAACTTCCTGCCATGCTCGAAGGGTTCGTTTCGAGTAACGAACCCCATTAAAGTCAATGGGCGACTCGAGCATTTTTGTATATCGCCGATGCTCGCTAAGGTTTTCATTTGTGAAAATCTGGGAAATTCACAAAAGTGATGGAAACGACACAGAAATGGATAGGGCAGGCGAGGGGCTACATGTTGGGCTGCATCCCAAGTTCCCAGGTCCCACTATTAAGCCACAATAGCGGCAAGAGTGCCCCCCCGCACTGTCAGCATAAAGATCGTTCTCCTCTGCCACCGCTGTAACAGCGGTGGCAGAGAAGAACGATGTTAGCCCATTGAATTCAATGGAGCTGGCAATACAGCTGGCTCCATTGAAAGCAATGGGCTGCCGGTGAGCGCGGGATGAATGTTCGGGAAGGGCTTAAAAATATAAGCCCTTACCTGAAAATCATCCTAAAATGTGTAAAAATAAAAAAAAAATTTATGTCAGCATAAAAATTGTTCTCCTCTGCCATAGCTGTAACAGCTGTGGCAGAGAAGAACGATGTTAGCCCATTGAATTCAATGGAGCCGGCAATACAGCCGGCTCCATTGAAAGCAATGGGCGGCTGGCGAGCGCGGGATGAATTTTCGGGAAGGGCTTAAAAATATAAGCCCTTACCTGAAAATCACCCTAAAATGTGTAAAAAAAAAATGTATACTCACCTTTCCACTAAAGCCGGAGTTCAGCCGCGTCTGGCCGGCAGTTCTCCTGAACTGCTCTGAGTAGTATTCAGCAGCCGGGGATTTAAAATCCCCGACTGCTGAATGAGCTGACTCTGATTGGTCACAGCCTCACCAATCAGAGGCAGCTCTCACTCACACCCATTCATGAATTCATGAATGGGTGAGTGAGTGCTGCCTCTGATTGACAGCTGAGAGCTGCCCCTGATTGGTCCCTGCGCTGAGCCAATCAGAGGCAGCACTCACCCATTCATGAATGGGTGTGAGTGAGAGCTGCCTCTGATTGGTGAGGCTGTGACCAATCAGAGGCAGCTCATTCAGCAGGCGGGGATTTTAAATCCCCGGCTGCTGAATACTACTCAGAATACTACTGCCGGCCAGACGCGGCTGAACTCCGGCTGCTGCGGAAAGGTGAGTATACATTTTTTTTTTTTCACATTTTAGGATGATTTTCAGGTAAGGGCTTATATTTTTAAGCCCTTCCCGGCAATTCATCCCGCGATCGCCGGCAGCCCATTGCTTTCTATGGAGCCGGCTGTATTGCCGACTCCATTGAATTCAATGATCAGTGCTCGTTTAATCGAGACGAGTACCGCGTGGTGCTCGCCTCGAGTAACGAGCATCTCGAGCACCCTAATACTTGAACGAGCATCAAGCTCGGACGAGTATGCTCGCTCATCTCTAGTAGGGAACCATCTGTATTGTGTCTGGATTTTGTCCTAAAAAGCGACTTCTTCTGGTCTAGTTGGAACAGTTTTCGCCTGATTTATGAACTTTGAGCGCCTATTTTTTAGTCTATTTCCCAGCCATTTCACTTGAGTCTTAATTTACGGGTGTGATTCAGGCGGCGTAGCAGTTTACATCTGATTTATAACGTGTATGCAACTTTTTAAAAGGCTGCATAAAAAGTTATTCAGCTACTCCAGTACCAAGAAGGCGTATTTCCAGCACAAACTTTCAGACCACAGAAAAAGGCAGAGTTCGCAGCATATGGTCACAGCTTATTGTGGGTGCAGGTTTTGTGCTCCTATACACTATGTGAGCAAAAAATATTAGAACAAAAATAATTGCAACATGTTCTATCTTGGCACGTATTATGCGCACATACACGGCACGCTAGTGCATGGCGATTGGCAGCATGCAGCAAGTCATATACATCTATATATAGTACTTGAACCCATGACATAAATTTAGGCAGCAGCATATTTTATTCACATAAATTGCTAAGATAACAAATAGTATAAACACATAAAAAGGCAATACCATGCAAAATCTTACCACATCAATGTAATGATATAACACATTTATATCATGGGACATTCAAAATAAATCCAATTAATTAATCCATTAGTATAAATCCTCACCCATAGTCCTCCTACACACTACCATATTTTGGGCTGTGTGCTAATCCATGGACAGCATGCAGCCCCATTATATACCTATGAGGACATACACATTCATATTTTTTCTACATACTCTGCTGGTCTGTGTGAAAAAAAAACATGGCATGTCCTATTACTGTCTGTTTCACGGATGAGAAATAGGATATGCAGACGCATGTCAATGCGTTGCCTCCGCGTAAATTGGACAGTTGGACAAAATGGACCTATGTCCATGTGCTGTCTGATGCAAGTTAAACCGGAGAGGCGCATGGCTGATGTGCAGCTAGCCTTAGGGCTCATTCACATGGGTGTATTGTCACCACACAGGGGCATAACTATAAAGGGATGCAGGACATGTGGTTGCACCTGGGCCCAGGAGCCTTAGGGGGCCCATAAGGTCTCTGCTCCATATAGGGAGCCCAGTACTATGAATAAAGCACTATAGTTGGGGGTCCTGTTACAGGTTTTGCACTAGGGCCCAGAAACGTCAATTTACATGTCTGTCACCATGTATTATGCACACATATATCCCATGCATAACATGCGGTAATGAAGGCAATTAAAGTCAATGGACCTTCACTCTTCCATTCACACCTGCGTCTCAATACGCAGAAGAAATAAATCATGGCATGCTCTATTTCTCCGAGTGTGATATGCAGCCCTTCATGCATTGCATACGCAGTGCAGAGAGTCACACCGGTGATAATGCAAATCCGCTGCAAGACGGATGGCTTCCATTGACTGCGATGGAAGCCATCCGTGCGAGCCTGTGTAGGGTTCTCACTAGAATACGATATGCTGCGATTTTCCCACCGAAAACAGAAAATCTCAGTTGATTTCCGCTCGTGGACATGGAAAAGCGTTTCGCTTAGCATGTCCTGTGGGCAGTATTTGCTGCGGGATCCGGGGGCGAATGCTTGCTCCAAATCCCGCAGTGCAAATATGCCCCTGTGTCTACAGCTGAGAATACTGATATAAACACATTAGCAGGATTCAAAGCACGATACACCATCTTGTGTTCGGATATCCACATTTAGGTGTGGAGGTTGTCTGGAGAGCGGTATATATGTAACTGCATCAACTCAACGTGAAGTTTGGAAGAAGTTCTGTTATGGTGAGGGGGTGTTTCTGCTGAGAAGGATTAGGGTCATTAGTTAGTGAAGTCAGTATTAGTGTATCTTGATGCCACCGGAAGCTAGGGGTTTGACAGGAGGAACGCCCCTCTCACACCCCTGGCTCCTGATAGGTTCAAGGGACGAATGCTAACAGCACAGTGGATTTGTGGCAGCAGTGCTGGCTTAGGCTGAGCCTTACTATTGTTCTTAGGTTAACATAAAATGGTGGCATTTTACTGGTGTAACATGTCAGCATTTAGGTTTGATAATGTAAGCCTAAGCACAATAGTAACCCTCAGCCTAACCCAGCACCGCTGCCACAAATCAATGCAGACGCTGCATCGTGAGTGCTCAGTTCCGCACCACATTAAAGCCATGCCTCCTAGCAGGATGACGGCTCACCCCTCCGTCCCGGCCACCTCCACGCTGATCTGTCCAGCCCAGCGCCTGTAAGCTGTGTTCGACTGGTGGCAGCAGTGCTCCTTATACACTGCGGGGATGAAGGCTGTCGGTGTCTCCTCCCTGCAGCCAAGCGGTATGTTCCAGACACCTGTTTGATGGGGGAGTGGCTTCAGTGGCTCCACATGAAAAGCCGCTTCATGCCACTGTGTGCTCCGTAATGTCGATCCCACTGTACGCTTCTACATACAGCGGAGTCCCGCCTTCTGCCACGCCGGAGGGGAAGGGGCTTTCAGCAGCAGCAGCACGGCCCCGGGAGGGTACGGAGGTGCAGGCTGGCCTGGACTGCAGTTAAAACAGCCTCCTTACTGGCCTGCAAGAATCTGCAGACAACCCAGCTCTCCAGCCAATCTGGTACAGGGGGTGTTACCCTTCCCCGTCAAACTTGACTCCACCAGGACTTCCTGGTGGTGTCAAGATACACTAATACCATTGAAGTCTACCCTGAACATCAATGGGTATAGAGACAATGGGGCATTACCTACCCTGTAGCAATTCTTTGGTACAGCTCTGAGTTTCTACCAACATGAGCGAGCACCATGTAATATAGTACATAGTGTTGTGGCTTGGGTTGTGGAGCAGAACATTTGTAAACTTCATTGGCCAACCCAAAGTCCGGATCTCAATTCCATCAAGCACCTTTGGGATGAACTAAAATGCTGTATGCGTGCACGCCCAATACTTTCATCATCCCGCACATCGCTAGCTCATGGTCTCTTTGAGGAATGGCAAATCCTTCCACACATCAATCAGAATTTGGTGAAAAGCATGACTAGGAGGGTTACTGCAATCATTGAGGCCAAAGACGGCCCAACACAGTATTGAAAAATGTGAATAAATAGAAATCTAATCTCATTACTTTCTATGTGTGTCCCAATACTTTTATAAACACAGTGTATAGACAAACGCACAACAATTTATGTACAGTATGGTACATACACAGATAAACACAAAGAAGTATATTAACAGATTACCAATACAAACATTCACACAAATACAAAAACACCATTATACACATAGAGCCATTATATACATAAAGCACCTGGACAGGCTCTGTTCTCACAAGTGTCCACTCCCTGAAATAATTCCTAATCCTAAGGATATACTGACTCAGGATTTTATTATAAAACTTTATGGCTGAGACCATTTAAGAATGGTTGGAGCCCTTTCTTTTTTTGAAGCGGATCTACAATAAAATCACAGGTGTGTTTCACCTTTTGCTCTTTTTGGCACTTGGGTGAGAGAAAACAATCTCTAACATTCAAAACAAATAGTAACTAAAGGCCCATTTACATGGGACCATTATTGTTCAGAGTTGTTTAAAGTCCCGCATTCACACAGGGTTTTGAACAATAGTCGGCCTGTGTAAATGCATGCAGAGACTGAACGACTGAGCGAGAGTTGTTCAGCCATTCAGGGTAAACAGCAGTTGTTCAGTTCTGAATACACAGGAGCGAGGATCACTGGGATGCGCTGTTAGGCATCGTTGGCCCAACAGTTCTTCTCATGTAAATAGAGCTTGAGTCTTTCATATGTTTTCCATAAATCAATACTTCAAGCAACAATAAAAACTTTGTTATATACTGTATTAGGCTGCATTCCCACGAATGTATATCGGCTCGGTTTTCACGCCGAGCCGATATACGTCATCCTCATGTGCAGGGGGAGGAGAATGGAAGAGCCAGGAGCAGGAACTGAGGTCCCACCCCCTCTCTGCCTCCTCTCTGCCCCTCTGCACTATTTGCAATGGGGAGAGACGGAACGGGACGGGGCTAATTCTCAGAACTTAGCCCCGCCCCCCATCCCGCCTCCTTTTATTGCAAATAGTGCAGAGGGGCGGAGAGGAGGCAGAGAGGGGGCGGGAGCACAGTTCCTGCTCCTGGCTCTTCCATCGCCCCCCCCCTGCACACGAGGACGACGTATATCGGCTCGGCGTGAAAACAGAGCCGATATACGTTCGTGGGAATGCACCCTCACAGAAATATAAAATCTATTTAAAAAACGAGTACAATTATATATAATAGGAACAGGGTACTGCAAAGATGTTTTAACCTTAATAAGCAAGCCATTGCACACACCAACAGAGTATTATGTACTGTGTATAGAATAAAATGTATCCTCCTGAATGTTTCATTTCCTGGAACCCATAAGCAACACATAATATGTTAACTCTCTTGACCTCCTACTCTGAATAGAAGACATGTTAAAGAGCAATAATCAAGTAATTGGCTAATTAGCATAACTAGATAGACACTCCACACATAGAAAAGCAGCAGATCAAAGGAGCCAGGTATTTGTATGCAGCAAAAGAAAGAATTTTAATAAGGGAGGGAAGCTCGTGCTGCCTACTGATGCTCGAAAATGACAATTTCAGGTAAGCAAATTTTATTTATTTACTATTCTTTCGTATTCAGTCAGCGAAAGAACAATTGCTGGGTTGCTGGCTTCTCCATGCGTGTAAACGCTCCCTACTCAGCGCTTCACATATGAAGTGAAGCACTGAGCGAGAAGCCAGTGATGTCCTTTGGTCTAAACACTCTGCACGAGCGCTGACGACCTTAGCGGTGATGTTAGCGCTCATGCAGTCGTCTAAGCATTGTCGACCTGTGTAAAAGGACTGTAATACAACAAAGAAGTTCTAAAAGTTCCAATGTGTTTCCCCCAGTGATACAAGTGTTCATCAGGGACAGTCACAGATCAAAGTAAGGGTGCGGGCAGACGAGCGCATAAACGGCGCGTTTCTGCGACCAAACGTATATACGTGACCATCTGAGGCAATGGTTTCGAATGTATTCGTTCACATGGGCGATTTTACGGCGCGTAAAAACGGCAATTCGAAAAAAAACGGAACATATGCGACCGAAATACGCGCCAACGCATATTCGATCGCCGAAAAGACCGTTTGCAAAGTAGGAACAAACGAAAATACGCTTTCTAGCTCTGGTCATGATCGGTGAAAAACGATCGCTCGGGCGATTATACGTTGCGCTCGTGCGAACGTAAATACGCCTACGCTCGTCTGCACGCACCCTAAAGGAAATGCCTCCAAACAAATGCTAGATCCAGATAATAGAACATGAGTCAGTCAAAAAAGATGTGCTGTAGCAAGCAATTATCATTAATTCCAGCAAGCAGAAAAACAAATGCAGATGATGTCACTGCCATTTAATTCACGATTACTACTAAATACTGTCAGTTAAACGGGTCGTGAGTTAGACTTCCAAGTTGCAGGTTACGTGATGGCGCAGCAGCTGATAGATGGAGACGGAAGCAATACTTAAAACCAGAAAAAAAAATTACTAACATGGCTTTGCTTCATTTCATAGGAGGGCACAAGTTACTTAAATGCTTTGGGTTTTAACAAGAGTTCACACTAAGGCCTCTTTCACACAGCCGCATCATGGCCAAAAATCGCATGAAATAGAGAAAGCCGTGACCAAGTCACAGCTAAATCTCATGTTTTCTTGCCCATTCAGATGGCCGGGTACAATATATATATATATATATATATATATATATATATACACACCGCAGCCCGGAATTCCCTCTGGCCAGGGAAAGAGTGTTTAGCGATGCTAAACTCTCTCCCCTTTCCTTTCCCAGCTAATCGTGGCCATAGAAGCTCCCATAGAAGCCTATGGGAGCTGCCGGGAAACAGAGGGCGAGGGAGTTTAGCAGCGTGAGCAGCTACTAAAGTCCCATCCACTTCCTTCCCCCTTCACAGCTGATCGTGGCCAAATGATAGAGCAAAACCTATCTTCTCCGGCCATATGTAAAAGCGTCTGTCTGGAATCCGCAGCGTATGTGCTATCTTTCCCGGCTGCCTGATTTTACGCAACGGAAAATCACCTAGCTGAACGAATGCATTGGAATCAGGTGGTTGCGCTTTTCGGCTGACATTTTATAAAACGTTAGTGTGAATAAGGCCTTAGGCCAGGCTGACACGAACACTTGGTAAGGCGCTGCGTGTATAGTGCAACGTTCTACTGCTGTGTGAGCTGGCAGTGAGCAGGCACATCACCAAGTATGGCAGGAAAGCAGACTGTCATGCGCAGTCTTCCTGGTTTAATTTTTTTTTTATTCCAATAATTGTTATTAGAAAAGATTAACAGAGTATGCAGTGCATAAAAAAAGCTATACAAGTGATCCGTCATCTATCGCGGGGGTTATGTTCCAGAGGCCCCTCACGATATGTGAAAATCTGCAAATTAGCGGCGTTATATTTACACAAATGAATCTGTTGGGTGAGCTGCCAAACAATCGCAAAAGTAAAAAAAAGGACCAACGTTACAATCAGTGAGCCAATCAATGCCCGATACAGAACACATTCCACCAGCCAATAGTGTGCCGTGTACAATTTCGCATTTACAAGCGCTAGTGGCGTACTGTATTTCCTGTTTGTACCGCAAAATTCCGCAATATAGCAAAAAACTTAGTGAAAACAGAATTATATATGGTCTATCTAAAATCCGCAATGCACTGAAGCCGCAATCATTGAACCGCGATATAGCGAGGGATCACTGTAATGACTTTCACATTATTTCTGCTCCTCTCCTTTTAATTTTTTTTCCTCAACAGTTCAACATATGAGAAAGAAGGTGGGAGGAGGGATGAGTAGTAGTGTAGGGAGGGGGAAGGGATGGGAGTGGGGCATTAACAGACTTAAGAACAAAGAAAGTTCCACTTTTCCCATCAGTATGCAGTGTAAAGTCTCATGTTTGACTAAATACTTATAGGATTTGTTAAATTTCCTTTAGCTATTACAGCTTGTGAATCATAGATTGGTCTTCTCCTATCAAAGATTGAGGGTAATCCAGACAGGGGTGCCACATTTCTGTGAATGCTGGTACTGAGTTATTTCTTAATACATTCAGCTACTAAAAGGAACAATGATCTGAAATCATATTGATTGACTGTAGGGATAGAGGATCTTTGCATTTCCACTTTCTTGCGATGGAAAGCTTCACCAAAACAACGATATGGGCCATCAGTTTCCTAGATCTGGTCGGGATAGCCTCTATGTCCAATAAAAAAAAACAGCTACGCTTGGATGGTATTTTACACCTATTAGGGATGCATTGGACACCCGCAGGTAGTTAAATACCTGCGGATGTCATTTTACCATTCAGGCGCGGATCCGCGTGCGGGAAAAAAAACGCGACATGCTCCCTTTTAGTGCGGATCTCCCGCGAGGACGACTCCCGCAGGCTTCTATTGAAGCCTATGGAAGCCATCCGGATCCGCGGAACACCTGTACCAGAATTAAAACTCACCTGTCCGGACGCTGCGGATCTTTCCTCCGTTGCGGCCGGATCTTGTTTCTTCGGCCCGGTGGATATGCCCGGCGCATGCGTGCGGCACGCTGCCGGCGTGCTGAGCACATCCGCCGGGGCTGAAGAAAGAAGATCCGGCCGCGACGGAGGGAAGATCCGCAGCGTCCGGACAAGTAAGTTTATTCTTATTTTTAGCCTCATGTCCGCGGGGCAGGAGGGACCCGCTGCGGGATTCTCAATGAAGAATCCGCGGTGGGCCTGATTTTCCCCGTGAGGCCTTAGACACTCGCAGCTCCAAAACGCATGGCGGAGTGTATTCCTGTGTCCACATGCTCTGCAGGAATAAGGCAGCCAGCCTGTTGGGGGACTAATACCACCTCGTAATTACCTTATAGTGGACTTCAAGTGGGCTAAAAGATCTACACTTTGCTAGCTCACTTGAAGTCCGCTATAAGGTAACTCCTTCTCCCAGTTGAGTATGTGTGCTTAGCTAAACTCTGTGTGCTCTGGTTTCCTCCCTGCAAATGGAGCATGGACTAAACAGGAATTTCTATAGAATTTTTTTTAAATTTTTTTATTTTATTCAATCATGTTTGTTTTGTGTACTTTCAGACTTGTTCATGTCTGATTTTTTGTATATATTTCTATAGGCTTGATAAAGACCTCGTGGAGGTTGAAGCGTTGCCTTTTTAACTATGAAACAATAAAAATGTTCCTTTAACTAAAGAAGTTTTTTTTTACTTGCATCATCCTATTCTGCCACTTCTTTGCAATTTTTGTTTTTCCTATAGAAATACTGACAGGGAAATTTCTTGTGAGATCAAGCTTTTTAAGATACTCCTAATTTGGGAGTATTTCAAGAAATCCCTTGTGGTTAGCCCATAAGCCTCCTCTAGTACTTCTAGATATTTAATTATGTCATTTTGGAATAGGTCTGAAATCAATCAATTCCTCTTCTCCTCCAGCCCCTACACAAAAACCTTAAACACCTCGATGGTGAAGACATGTTTTTTCAGGTTTGGCACATGCTGAGGTGTAAATCAGCTTTTTTCATGCTTCCACAGAGGCCTCTAGGGTTAGGCATCAGTAGGTTTCAAAGGGATTGAGAGCCAACTGATAGCCTTCATCAAGTACCAAGACCTTAGTTGTTTAGTTAGGTTTGCCAGATGGTATGCTATGATGTTTGGAACCCAACCCTCTTCTCTCCCTCGGACTGTGTAATATTGAGGCCTGGATCTTTTGTTCCACATGAAGGATAACATTTGTAACAGTTGTGTGAGGGCTCAAACCCAGGAGCGCCTGTGCTCCAGGCGGTGGCTATTCCTGTTGAGCCATCCAGCCCTCTGATAAGCTCCTCTGCTGAATCCTGTTTCTTGCTCCTTGCTCTTGGTCCTTTTATTACGGATATGGACCAGGTTTTTGATGACCCAAATCGCCGAGCCACAGCAGAGGGGCAATTGCATAACTTGCGACAAGGGCAATGCTCTGTGGCTGAATATACACAAGAATTTCGTAACTGGACAACTGAAACCACATGGAACCTAGCCACCCAGAGGAGTCAGTTTTAACAAGGAGCTTGTGAAAGATGAGCTTGCTACAGTTGAGACCCCTGATAGTTTGGAGGACTTTTTTCAATTATGCATCTGAATAGACCAGAGACTTAAGGGCCCTTTTACATGGGGCAATTATCGTTAGTATGTCCAAAACTCTGCACTCCCTCAGGGTTTTTAACGATAGTTGTCCCATGTAAATGCATGCAGAGACTGAACAACTGGACAAGAGTAGTCTAGTCATTGAGTTTCAGCATGCTTGAAAACTGAACGACTAGCTGTTCAGTGTAAACATCATTACTGAAAGGCTGGGTTCACATGGGGCGGATTTGCCGCGGAAATTCCGTCCAGCATTTGCCAGCCATGAAAGCTCGTCCACACTGGACGGCGAATCTGCCGCGGCAAAGCCGGCACTGTGGCGCGGATTCACCGGCCGCAGCATGTTCTTTTTTTTTTTTCTTCTTCCCCTGCGGCCACGCTCTCCTCTATGGGAACGCCATCCGCAGCGGAAGAGCGAGCGGCCAGGCTGCTTTACAATTCGCGGCTAAGTGCCACGGATTTTGAAGCAGTGCTTCTCCCAGCGGAAATCTCGCTGTTTTTCGCTGTGGCCAAACCGCGAGATTTCCACCGGCATGTGAGAACCCAGGCAAAGAGAGTTGTTTACAGTGAATGGAGGGGGTTGGAGGGGGAGAGCAGGGAGAGAACTCTCCTCCAGCCGCCCCGCCTCCACGTCGCCAGCGCTGTGAGCGATCCAGCGATACTCGCTCCTGTGTAAAAGCAGAGGAGCGAGTATACATAGGGATGTGCTGTCGGGCATCGTTTGCCTGACAGCTTGTTCTGTGTAAATGGGCCTTTATTAAGCAAAAAAAGAAAAACTGCAGATATCTCGAAACAACTCTGAATATTTCTTCAGTCAATCAGCATTGAACACCCAGCAAGATCACCTTGGATCTTATGGCAGTAATGATGTACACTGTGTGACGTCAGCGTGCCACACTCCAGCGTTTCTGTGAGACACATTGTGGAACGCAGCGCTGCTCACCCGCTACCCATGTGCAATGCACGTCTCTGTTGACATCTGACATCAGATCCAGGTGCTGCAGGTAGACACGGGGACGCCGCATCATAAAAATAACCCTGCATATATAAGTAAGTGAGAAAAATGTTTACTATTAGGCTTGATAAAGGGGTATGTTGTGAACCCCAAAGTGCGTTGCCACTGACTACCTACCTATATGCATTACTGTTTTAATATTGGATGCAATTCGGATGCTTGTGAGTAAAGAATCAAAGGAAATAATACATCATTTTTGAAGTGAACCTGGCAAGGGAGAAATGGTTGAACCCAGATTTCCCCCGTGAAGTAAGTTCATTTTATCTTAAGGTCCATTTAGATGCAACGATTGCGATCAAAAGTGAGCGACGGTTTTGCTTTTAAAGACGACTGTTTGAACTTAACGATTATCGTTGGAAAATGGACGAGGCGACCGGGAATGTCACTCTTCTTTTATCGTCGTGTAGCATTTACATTTAACGATAATTGAACGATCGTTTGTTTGAATGACGTGTGCATCAGTCAAGCTTAAAAAAAAAAAAAAATCAGGAAAAAAAAAAACCCTAAATGACTGAACGAATTAAATTTAAACCAAACGAAAAGCGAACTGCCAAACCATGGATTTTAAGCGGACTGAAAGACAGCGATGAACGGAAAAGGGCACGATGTTTACACGTAACTATTATCACTCACTTTCGGCACTTTTAGTGAATTTTGAGCGATAATCGTTGCGTCTAAATTGACCTTAACTCCAGCAGAATATCCCACTACACAAGTGTCTAAGTAGCGCACAAAGGGTTAGGCTTTTTTCTTGTTTCTAAATTGCTTACCACCAAGGCTTAATACCCCAGATTCCTTCCCCCTGCTGCTCTCCTGATAACCATGAAGCTATTAGTTTTCATCTTATTTCTTCTCCCAAGTTTCCAGTTATTCTAGGAATACCTTGGTTTTCTATCCATAATCCTTCTATCGACTGGGGTTCAAGGACTATTACCTTCCCCTCGAAGTACTGTAAGAAAAACTGTTTGATGACTCTGCCTGCCCCTAAACATACCCAAGTCTCTGAAAGTTGTCATCAGAGTTGTGATAAGTTACCACGTCAATACCAGCAATTCAGTGATGTCTGCAGCAAGAAAAAAGCTTATCAACTACCCCCTCATCCACCATATGATTGTCCAATAGAATTGCTTCCTGGAACAACCATTCTTTTTGGGGGAAATTACAACCTTTCCGAACCCAGAATTAAAAGTACTCAGAGAATACTTGGAATAAAATTTAAAGAAAGGCTTGATTCAACCTTCTTTATTCCCCACTGGGGCGCCTTTGTTCTTTGTAGAGAAGAAAGACTCAACCTTAAGGTCATGTATTTATTATAGAAATCACTACCCTCTCCCCTTAAGTCCGACATTGCTGGAAAGACTCCGTTCTGCCAAGATTTTTTTACCAAACTAGATCAAAGAGAGCCCTATAATCTTATACGGATTAACCAAGGGGATGAGTGGAAGACTGCCAATAGAACCAGATATGGACATTTTGAAAATCGGGTTATGCTGTTTGGCCTTTGCAATGCCTCTGCCAATTTTCAGCATTTTATCTATCTTGATGACCTTCTTATATTTTGGTATGTCTGGCTAATCTTGAAACGTCTCTAAAAGAATCATCTTTATATCAAACTAGAAAAATGTAAGTTTGAACTAACAAGGATTCAATTTCTTGGCTATATCATCTCCCCAGAGGGTCTGAGTATGGATCCTAATAAAATTAAAGCAGTGGTTGATTGGCCCACTCAGAGAAATCTAAAAGATATTATCACTTTATAGGATTTGCAAATTTTTACAGAAGATTCATACAAGACTTCTCAAAGATCATCTTAATAATAATTCACTAACAAAGAAAGCCAAAGCATTTTATGGTCTTCTGGAGGCACGGGATGCCTTTGAAAAACTAAAAAGGCTTATCACTTCTGCACAATTACTGGTCCATTCTTATCCTGAATTGCCTTTTATTGTCGAAGTGGATGCCTCTAATGCTGCTGTTGGAGCTATCTTGTCTCAACGACTCAGAGATAAAATGCAGCTGCATCCTTATGCTTTTCTTTTTTTATACAATGTCATCTGCAGAAAGAAATGATGACATTGGAAATAAAAGAATTTACGTCACAAAAGTTGCCTTCTCTGAATGGATACATCTTTTGGAAGGAGCCAATCATCCTGTAGTAGTACTTACTGACCACAAACCTCTAGCATTTATCCACACAGCTAAGAGATTGTTGGCAAGACAAGCACGATGGGCCTTGTTCTTTTCAAAAAAAATGTTTTAAACTCGTTTTATTGAACAATAAATATACCATACAGTATATAGATAACTTTGCATACATCTTAGACTCCTCAAAATTAAAGGAAAAATACAAGGATACATTACGCA
The DNA here is from genome assembly GCF_035609145.1 of Eleutherodactylus coqui. Taxonomy (NCBI): domain Eukaryota; kingdom Metazoa; phylum Chordata; class Amphibia; order Anura; family Eleutherodactylidae; genus Eleutherodactylus; species Eleutherodactylus coqui. Next base: position 227,411,650 of record NC_089837.1, read on the forward strand.
CAACATACATGTAAACACAGTGTATTAGTTCATTTGTCTTCAGTGTCAGTAGAAATAAGCAGTTAACACCCGCGTTACGAAGTAGACCTAAACGTAGCTCCAATCAGTAGGCTTTGGAACAGACCTTGTGTGAGGGTTGTATCTGTTGAGCCACACCATCTCCCCCACACCCTATTAAATTTCTCCGGCCATTTTTTTAATAAACTATCTTTTTGTACGGCAAGATAGAGTTAACAATATTCTGCCACTTTGAAAGCATCGGAGGACGTCTATCCATCCAACGTAGAGCTATCACTTTGCGGGTCAGAAGTAATACCTTGGTAAGGAATACTCTGTCATTAAATTGCCAGTGCTTCTCATCCCCACAGATGGGGTTGATTAAGCTGGCTGAGTGTGGATTTCTTTAGCCAGCTAATCACCACTTTTTTCCTGCTCATATATACCATTTCCTCTGCTAGGAGGCTGCTGTTTGTTCAGTGTGTTCAGTGTAAACAGCGTCATGTTCCTGCATTTCTGTGCATGGTGTGAGACATGAGGTGCGGACAGTCCTGTTCAGGGTGCATGGTGTTCAGTGTTGTATGCAAATCCCTGGCGTGTTGGTGTGAGCTGCGTTCCAGCTTTGGGCTGTCCCTGTCAGGACGATCGTCCTGCATGTAGATAGATTTCATGTGGAAGTTGTCTCGTAAGAGTAAGGACCTGCAAGACAATGATGACCCCTGAAGGGGGCTCGTGGGCTTAAGTATCTTAGCCAAAATACAAACCATTACCATATCTATTTATATCTGTTTATGCGTGCGGGTATGCTTGGTCGTGTTTTGGGCGTTTGTCAGAACGCTTGCCAGTTAGGCCTCCTTCCCACGGACAGATTTTCGCCGCGTAATACGAACCTAATAGCTCAATGCTCACAGTGCGGAATTCCATCACGGAATTCCGCATCGTGAAATCTCCCGTCCTCACCCGCAGCATGCTCTATTTGCGCGCGGGTGTACGTGCGGCCGGCTTCCATTGCAGTCAATGGAAGCCGTCCGCTCACGCTATCTTCCGCTGTAGCACAGTGGAAGATAGCGTGAAATCGCCTCTTCGCCCACCACCGCTGCGTCATATGACACGGTCGGCCGCGTCATGTGACGCTGTGGGCGTGTCTTGTGACGTGGCCGGCGTGTCACATGACGCTGCGGCGCGTCACGCCGAAGCGTCATATGGGAGCGAGGACGCCGGATCCGCTGGTAAGTATGGGGTCTCTGGGGGGCACTGTGACGGGCTTCGCCGCGGAATATTCCGCGGCGGAGCCCGTCACGGCCGTGTGCAGCTGGCCTTAGTGTGTTACATCTGCCCATGAGTTATATCTGCTGTTTCCGCGATCCACATGAGTTTCGCCAGTTCGTGACAGAATGTATACGTGTCAGATAGAAGTGACATGACGTAACAGAATGTACATGTACTCAGGTAGGAGTATGAAAGACGTAACAGAATGTACACATGGGCATTTGGTAGCCAGTGTGTTTTGTCTGTCCATGAGTTATGTCCACTGTTTCCAATTTCCACATGAGCTTCGCCAGTTCGTGAGTGTGAATGACATAACAGAATGTACATGTGTGTCAGATAGGAGTGACATAATGTAACAATGAGTCTATTAATTTTGTAAACTCTTGTTGTGAGTTAGGCCCCCTGCACACGGGCGGAAATTCTGCAGCCGGATTTCCCACAGAATTTCCGCCCATGCCTGCCTGCATAGGATTGCATTACAAAACGCAATTCTATGCACACAGCCACGATTTGCCTATAGTGGCATGTTCTATTTCATGTCAGTAGTGACGGGCCGGCTCCGCTCTGCGCCAGCTGGCGCATAGCAGAGACGGAAGACACCAGGAGCAGGTAAGCTGCAGGCCTCTGCAGGGGCACGGGTCCGCATCCCGCTACGAGAATTCTCGCAGCGGGATCTGACCTGGCCATCTGCAGGCGGCCTTATGAGCATGGGATAATGTTAAAACCATGTCATCCACAAAGAGGCCTATTTTGTGTTGTCGGAAAGAGATAGATATACCCTGTATATTCATATTCATCCTTACCACCTCCACAAAGGGTTTGATTGTCAGAATAAACAACGAAGGAGACAGCAGACAGCCCTGTTGTGTACCATTCATGATCAAGAACGGACTTGATAATACTCCATAAATTAGTACCTTAGCAGATAGGATTGAATACAGGGCCTGAATCATTTTGAGTATTTCCCCTTTAAAGCCAAATTTTTATAAGGTCGCAAAGGCATAACCCCAATGAATTTTGTTGAGCGCCTTCTCTGTTTCCAGGGTAAGGATCAGAGAAGGCGCTTAATTTTCCCCTGCTCCATATAATAACACCAGAGTTCTTCGAATAGCATCCAACCTCTGCCTGCCCCGCACAACTCCTGCCTGGTCACTGTGTATTAAGCACGGAATAATTTGGAAAAGGCGTTGGGTTGAAGCTTTGACATTTTATATCACTGTTCAGCAACGAAATGGGTCTGAAGTTCTCTGCTTTTATAGCTGGTTTGCCTTGTTTTGGGATTGCCACCACCTTAAGCTGGGTTCACACAGGGCGGATTTGCCGCAGTTTTGCCATGCTTTTTCCATCACGGTTTTGCTGCCGAAGAACTGCTTCTGCGGCAAAACCGCTTCAAAGGTTAATTTGGGCTTGCAGATTTTTCTGCGGATTTTCGTGCGGAAAAATCCGCAAGCGTTTTTTTCCGCAGCGCTTTTTTACTTTTTGCCGCGGATTTGGCTGCGTCCATAGAGGTCTATGGCCAAAAAAGCGCTGCAGAAAAGACTGTAGAATGAACATGCTGCATCTTTTAAAACCGTGCCGCAGTTGCATTTCCGCACTGCGGCTGTGCGGAAAAAATCCGCACTTTGAGAACAGCTTTTTGGCAAATCTCATTTGTGCTGCATTGCACTGCAAACGCTGCGGTTTTGCCGCAGTGCGCATATGCAACGGCAATCCGCGGCAAAATCGCAGCAAATCTGCCCTGTGTGAACCTAGGCTGAAGCATCTCCCTCGGGACCTTCCTTTTGTTCATAATTTCATTAAAGATATTGACCAGGTATTCTGGTAGTTGGGAGTCAAACAGCTGATAATATTTTAGAATCCATCTGGCCCCAAGGCTCATCTTTTTTGGAGTTTTTAATAATTTTGCAAATTTCCTGCTTCGATGTGGGTAGGTTTAGTAAATCTAAGTGCCTGCTTAAGGGAGGGTGGGTGAATTGAGGAGAGAAATGTATCAATTTTGTTTGCCCATGGGTGAGGGATAGATGTGCCGTCCTTTAAATTTTATAGGTTAGCGTAATAATGTTTTAAGGCTTTAGTTATTCTATGGCGGTGATGGATTTTGTGATTTTAGGTGAAATCACAGAGCTCAGAGAAAAAATGAACAAAGACACAACTCACAATAAAAGAAGCCAAATATGCATCACCTAATACTGCAGGACAGGCTCAATCACCCTTTCCTCCTAGTAGCATGCAGAAAGCCAGATTGTAATATGAGGGAGCTAAATGTTCAGTGCAGACTAGTGTGCAGCCACTCAACTCAACCTAAAATTGGTGCAGTCTGCACATATGAACTGATATGAAGGATGCCAGCCATAGATAAGTGCGTCACACGATACATGAATACAACCCCTACAGGCAAAGCAGTAGATTGCCCTGTATCACCACAGTGCGCCACACTGGCAAGGCATCCTGGGCCCCCCCCAGCATCTATAGCACACTGCATGCAAAAAACACTGATAAATGTGGGTGTTAGTTTGCATTTTCGCCAAAACACATAAGCCGATGGGTCGCAGCAAGGCCACCATGCGTCCGTTAGAACCTACGCTATCTCACTAATAGCTAAATAAAATCACAGAGGTGAGAGAAAAAATGTACAGAGACACAACACGCAGAAAAAGAAGCCAAATATGCATCACCTGCAGTGGTAGGGAGGGTCAAAACAAAGCCGCTGAACACCATGTAAAAGAGGTTTTCTTCCCCAGTGATGCAGTGCTGCGTGAATAGCATGTCAGTGCTGTGGAGATCAGCAAGTGAATTGGGTTAGGCCTCGCCCAAGCTCCACCCACCATCCAAATCTTTGGGAGTATTCTTGGTACCCTGGAGATGTATACTGTATAGAGTTAGAGTTGCATTACAGGCTAGGACACATTAGTTTGGGAGAAGCAGAAAAGTAAGAGTGAGTAACAACAGTGATAGATGCCAGAGACTAGTGCTATGGCAGCGGCTACTGGGTGTTGAATGCACCCTAAGCAGTGCTGTCCCCAAGCTGGGGAGCAGTGCAGGCATCAGTAAAGAGGCCTTGATGACTTGGGACTAAGCCGGAAGACCAAAAGGCCCTGATGACTGGGGTTAAAGGCAGAGGACCAAGACTGTGGTGGTGGTGGTGGGGAGGGGGGTTGAAGGTTCCGGATTGGCTGTGGTTTGAGAAAAAGAGCAGCAGTGCATAGAGGGGCAATTGGATCCAGATGGCATAGGCCAGTGGAGGATGCTCTACTTACTGAGAGGACATGTAAGTGATGCTCAGCCTCAGTTTGGTGTGCATACCTTGGGACTTCAGTTTATTCTCAGGGCTGCGACTGGGAGGGAATAGGTTAGTTGGTAGGAGTGTCATTTGATATGTTATTACGTGAGTGACACTTGTGATATAAGGGCCCACCTGCATTACGGAGACGAAATGTGGCATAGCCAGGGATAGACCTAGGTGACATCAATGAAGTTGTGCGTCTTGTAGGTAGAGAAGCAGCCCAAACAGGTTGGATAAGATCTAGGCTACAGGTATCAGAGATGGTAACAGCCTGTGGCCAACTGAAGTTTTGCAGCCCAGTTTGGAAAATATGTTTTACACTCTTTTATGCAGTGAAAACAGCTAACTCAAGTTCTGTTATTTTTTTTTCATAAGCGCTACCTCTGCCTGTCAGTTTCATGCCATATACACTATCCTCCTACTTCACAGATACAGCTACTATCCGATGACAGGCTCAAACACAGAGTGCTCAAAGCCTTAAAGGTCATTTACATAGGACGATTATTTCTCAAAATTTGTTCAAACACATGAAGTTGTGTTAAAATCTTCCAGTGTAAATGCTAAAAATATCATTTACTATTTGTTCATTATTCAATATCGCTGATTAGCAGTCAGCATTAAAAAACTATCACTGGATCACAGTCATTATGTGTAAATGCTCCTCGCTCAGTGCTTTACGTAAAAGGTGAAGAGGTCGATGATACAGCAGTGAACTCTGCCTTTCTAAACGCTCCGCATTTAGAAATGCGCTAGCGACCTCAGCGGGACATCAGCGCTCGTGCAGTCACTTAGACGACTGTCATCCCGTATACATGGGACAATAGGCACTCTATTTTTGCAATATACAGTGAAGAAGCAATATTTACCCACACTGCCTCCTGTCTCTTGTTTAGTTTAGACACCTGCTTTCTCTGCTATCTACACAGAAACACAATAGACTGCAGATGAATACACAAGGTATCTTAAGCAAATAGACAAAAGGAAAGTGCAAATGACATAGGTTGGCTTCACAAGGGACAACTATCTTCCAAATAGGTAGTTGCACGATAGAGTGAATGTAAGTGACAGTTGTTCTGTGTAAGGCCCCCTGCACACGGGCGGAAATTCTGCGGCGGGATTTCCCACAGAATTTCCGTCCGTGGAAGCTGCTATAGGATTGCATTAGAAAACGCAATCCTAGGCAGACGGCCGCGATTTGTGCGCGTGAAATCACACGTGGAAAACAAATCGCGGCATGCTCTATTTCTGTGCGGGGCTCGCATAAAGACGGCTACCAACAGGTTGGCAAGCGAGAATTCATTGACTAGTCACTAGTTACTTCATTTCAGCTCGCCTGAAAATAGTTGGTTGTTCAATCATTATCTGGTGTAAACAGACAACCATTTGTTTCCAACGACTAGCCTCTCTTAACAACAATCACTGTATTAAAAAACACACAGTCATTCGTACACTAACAGCTTGCTATAGTGAATATTTTGAGCAACTATTCGGACCATAGTTGTCCAGTGCATGTCCAGTTGTAATAATTCTTTGCTATACTGAATACACTAACAATCACATTGTGGGTGTAAATAAATAAAAGAATAAATATTAACAAAGTTTATTAAAAAAAATTTACACAGGTAAAAAAAAAACGGTTATTTTGTAAAAGTGAAGAAAAATAAACCACACATACTGTATCACTGTAATCAACATGGCCTGTATAATTACCTCCATACTGTCATTGGACAAAACCCACTATACTAAGACCAACATTACTAATTATAATACTAGATAAGGGCCAAATAATACCGCCACACCATGATCACATATTACTACCACATAAGGAAATAGTGACTGGCAGCATTCAGCAATGTAGAAAAATACAAGATTTATTTCCCCATTACAAAAATTACGGCAACGTTTCGGTCGTAATAGACCTTCCTCAAGGCTTGAGGAAGGTCTATTACGACCGAAACGTTGCCGTAATTTTTGTAATGGGGAAATAAATCTTGTATTTTTCTACATTGCTGAATGCTGCCAGTCACTATTTCCTTATTCCTGACTGCACCCTTGGAGCCTCTCTGGTTTAGGCTTCCTGACTGGCTTTTGCACACTGTTTTGCCTGGCTCTATGTGAGGATATATGCTGTGCTGCTGGGAACCTCTTTTTTCTACTCAGTGATATTACTACCACATAGTGATTAATACCAATATACTGTCATTGAATGAAGACCACTACAGAGATCAATATTACCAATGATAACATCATATGAGGGCCAAATAATACCCCCAGACAATGACCTCATATTAACACCATAGTGTTGCTGCAAAAAACACTACACAGTGCGCCGGAGCGATTATTCGTATACAGGATGGAGAATATGTTTCTGTTCGAAATTATACATAGGAGGAGAGAATTAGTGGTGTCAACTTGGTCCATGGTTGGTTAGGTTGTTGAAATATGTTGAAGGTTTGTCTTTGTTTTCTTTCTTTGTTTTTCTTTGACCCATAATGTCAAAGCCACGGGAGCTGTCTGTGCGGGAAAACTGCATTAAATGTAGCATGCTGCGGGTGGTTTCCTGTCCGTGCGATCCGCGCGCCAGAGAAAACGGACATCCGCAGGTATTTAATTACCTGCGGGTGTCCAATGATTCACTATGGGCGTGGATCACTCGTGCGGGAGAACCTCCGTGGATTTATTAATTCTATTTTGCCCGTGGGCAGTGGGCCCTAGGAGGTAAAGCCATGGTTTTGTTTAAGGCTATCATCTTAACTTTTGATAGAATATGCAGACATAATGAAGCTGTCTTCAGTGTCCTATTGTTTATATTTGCACCTGTGAGAGAAGCCATAATATTATTTTACACCATCTTGTGTATTCCATGTTTTACTGTTTCTTTACAAGTTTTACTTTGTCTGGACAAAGTTAAGAATGCAAGCTCTCCTACCAACCTCCACCAGATAAGAAGAAACAACTATCTCTTCTCTTTAAGAGAGAATGGCACCTTCCACACCCTCCCCTCCCCCCATCCCCAGTAAGGGGAAGGGGGAAGGGGTGTTGAAAGATGAGGGAAATAGACTGGACCTTTCTCACAAAGACATATATATGTGTGGATAGATAGCTAGATATCTTTAAGTAGCTCATAGATGAATATTATTGTGTGTGTGTATATTATATATATATATATCTCAGATAGTAGGTAGGCAGGGTGTGGCCTGGGAGGAAGGAATTCTTACATAAAAGCTTGACCTCATGACTACTGCTAAGGTTTAATGACCAATACTAATAATAGGGTTGTAAGAAGCTATGCATATTTCTAAGTAAGGTGTCGCCTAAGTTTGTTCATTGTTTGAAAACTATAAATACTCATGTCTGTTATATGAATAAAGAAATTCAGTAGATTACACCAATGCTGTGTGACCTGTAATTCTTCGAGCGGCTCGAACATTTAAAATAAATTTTAAATAAATGTGATGCAACAGCCAAAAAGGCAAACCCAATTCTGGGATGTATTAAGAGAAGCATAGGGTCTAGATCACGTGGGGTAATTATCCCCCTCTACTCTTGCTTAGTCGGACCTCATCTGGAATACTGTGTCCAGTTCTGGGCACCCTGATTTAAAAAAGACGTAGACAAACTGAAGCAAGTTCAGAGAAGAGTTACCAAGATTGTGAGCGGTCTGCAAATTATGTTCTATGAGGAACGGTTAAAGGATCTGGGAATGTTTAGCTTGCAAAAGAGAAGGCTGAAAGGAGACTTAATAGCTGTCTACAAATATCTGAAGGGCTGTCACAGTCCAGAGAGGGATCAGCCCTATTCTCATTTGCACAAGGAAAGACTAGAAGCAATGGGATGAAACTGAAAGGGAGGAGACACAAATTAGATATTAGAAAAAACTTTCTGACAGTGAGGGTGATCAATGAGTGGAACAGGTTACCACAGGAGGCGGCGAGTTCTCCTTCAATGGAAGTGTTCAAACAAAGGTTGGACAAATATCTGTCTGGGATGATTTAGTAAATCCTGCACTGAGCAGGGGGTTGGACCAGATCACCCTGGAGGTCCCTTCCAACTCTACCATTCTATGATTCGATGAATTTGGAACAGCAAGAATATACATGTAACGCTCCAGTGCGCTAACACATCTATGCACTTCTTTTGTTTACATGGGGCACTAGTATTACCATTCTAAAGAACGTTTGTTGCCTCACAAGTTCAATATCGCAAAGCGGTATTACCCTGTCTCTAATAATATTGAGGCATAAGGGGCCATTATTAAAAGTCGCACTGTATGGGGTCTACAGTGGGCACAGATAGGGGGATAATATTGCTGTCTGTTGCACTATGGGTGGTATTATTACTATCTGAGGCATGGTTTGAAAAACAAAGCTATGTGGATAGGAAATTTAGGACTCAAAGACGTCTGTGTCAAATTCTGCAAAGACAAGTTGTGACCAGAAGTCATCTTGGCGGACTGGGCCACATGAAGAAAAGTGAAAGTGAATGACTCCAGTCAAAGTAGAGATTACCTGTGATCATTTGAGGAAACTGTACTGTAATCATTTACACAGTATGCAGAGCGCCTGTGTAGAGCTGGTATCTATTGCTCTATGGTTACTGTACGGGGATAATAATGGTTTGGTATAGTGATTTTTTGCCAACACTTTGGTGGCATAATGTGGTCATCGTCTGGGGATATTATTCGGCCCTAATACTGTATTGTTATTGGTAACATTGATCTTTGCAGTAGCCTATAATCACTAACAGTATGGTAGTATTATGCAGTCACTATGGGGTGGTAATATGTGATCATGGTGTGGTGATATTATTTGGCTCTTATGTAGTGTTATTGGTAGTAGCGGAGCAATAGGAGTTGCAGGGGTTTCAATTGCACCTCAGCCCTCAGGCTAGGAAAGCCCCTTCCCCACTAATATTGCTGGACTTCACTTACATATGAGACATCTGTGCTGCCTTCTCCTGGCACTGAAGGAGGCCCTTAAGGTGCCATCTGTTGAAAATCTCTCAGCAAGCTGAGTGTGTAATGTGTCCTTCTTCACAACCCTGCTATTTGTGCTACACATACTACAGAGCTCAGGGGGTCCTGAAATGTTTACACTTGTGATAGACATGATGATTAGTCAGTGTAAAATGTCTATTGATTTGTATAAACCAAATGTATTATGCTATTGTAATGACTTCAGCCTAATGTGGAACTCTGCTGCATAAGGAAAGAGTTAAAGGTCATAGTATTACATACTGAGTGTTTTCCTAGCCCTCTCCCACCCCCCACACAGACACTGTTTAAACAATGGCTTGTCACGCACACAGAAATTCCTTCAGCTAGGACAAAGTCCAAGCTACATCAAGACTTGAGGAAGGGTGGGCAGAGAAGCGGGAGATTCTATATGATCCGACAAATGAGAATCCTATATGTTACTGATGTAATCTGTTGCACGCCCATTAAAGGGCAGGTGTTATGCTTTACAATAAAAGGGGCTGTCTGGGTCCTTCTGCCCAGAGAGCCATTTTGGATAGGAGACTGATAGCTTGTGTCTGATCTGGTCGATGATGTGTGCACACTATACAATTTGGAAGCTACATAATACCCCGAAGCCTGCTGGAGGAAAATATGATCCAGCTCAGTGGCGTCTCTGTGTGAGCCGAGTAGAGATTTTGATTTCTTTCATTCTGGAAAAATACAGAGATCGGCAGATAGCACGCAGAACTCAGGGGCCCGAAAACATACAGAACACGGTAAGATTGCTTTATGTAAAATCTACCGATGTGAGCTGATTTCTAACTGCTAATCTGCCTGTTTCTGATCCAGAGTGATAAATCAATGAAAGGCAGGTAATATAGTTCTTTCTACTCGGAAAAAAACACTGTTTTAACCTGCCTAAGGCGTATTATGTATGCTGGGTATATTATGTCTGAGACGGTTAAAGATTGTGTATACAAGACCAAGAGACAAATTCTGTGAGGGTTAATATGTCAGAAGGGCGGACTTGGCTGTTTAAGTCTGAGGGAACACGCCAGAGAGAGACACTTACTCCTAGGTAACTAGTGTGAGGTTAGGAAGATTTATGATACGCGTATGCACCTGTATGATTGAGCGTGTTATGTTCTCATATGTGGAAAGGTATATACGTGGGAATTATAGCCGTGGTGTGACGGCAGAAGTCTCCGGATATTGTTGAGGTTTTGGTCATTGAAAATAATCATCAGTCTCTGTGTATAGCTAAATGTCCTGTCCAGACTGTGTGCAGGGAGTGCTGTTGGGGATTACTAGTAGAGGGTGGGTTGTTGCAAAGGTAGGTGAGATATATACCTTGAGCCGTTGTGGGTATTCTCCAGTAATCCTGTCTGTTCGGTATTATAAAATTAATGTGCAGTGTTTATTATTGGGGGAGGGTTGCTGATAAGAGAGTGGACTGAAGTTAAGCCACTGAAAGCATTTCCCAATTAACCCTTCTGTTCCCTTTGTCTTGTGTTTTGTAGCGTTAATGTGCATTGTGATATACGAGGGATATAAGAGGTGGAATTTAGTAAAGGAGTTTTACTGTGTCTAGAAAGTTCAAATAGGATAGAATAAGCAGGCAGAATAGAATGAGGGATCAGTACAGGATGTTTTGGAATATGTAAAACATGTAGAAACGTTTTACAAAGAAAAGGATCAGGAAAAGTTGCAGAAAGAAATGTCCGGTTATGGACAGATAAGCAGAAAGAAAGGTGTTTTTAGATTGCTAGGAGGAGGTATAATGTAGGAAAGCGATTCAAGATGAGAAAGTATAGTGGGAGATGTGTATTGCTTATGAAGAATGTAATGCCTTTGTGTTGACTACAGCCCCTCCCTGTAATGGTGGCCGCACTTGCAATGTTTAAAACCCCACATAGTGTGACTTTGCAGCAAATGTGGTGAGCCCTGCCCCCACCCTGAAGTTACTTCCCCCCCCCATGTGCTCACTTTCAGGGTGTGTGATGTTACTTCCGGCCATTCCAATCCGGGATAGGACTAAGCCTTGCCCCTTCCTCCTCCAGCAGCCATCTTGCCTCACCTGGGAGATTTGTAGCCCCACCCCTTTCTGCCTCTGGCAGCCATTTTGCTGAACTTGGGAGGCTTACATTCCCCAATGCCACTGTATCCAGTGCTAACCTCATGATTGTCTGAAGTACGGTTTTGTTTGACCGGACTTTGTTACACTCCAAGATGTGGCCACTTTAGATGTGTGATAAGTTCAGGGAAACAAACCTTTGTGAAGATGCAGCTTGGGACGTAGTAGATGACTAAGCTGGTTTATAGTGCATGGAAGATTGGAGTTGATGCATGGGGGACAGAGGCCAGGAATACATGACAGGGGACGCTCTCTCATGTTCCCCGGGGCTCTGTTTTCCACTGCCTGCTTCTCCAATGGATGTTCAGACAGATGATGTTACGGAAGGCTCCTACAGATGGAATAATTTCCCTATAGTCACCCAGCAAACTTTTTCACGCAATTTGATGAAGTAATTTTACTTTTTATGTGAGAAAGAGGGACTAAATTGCCCAGAGTAGGATGTTAATTCATCCGTATTCTTTAGTTTTTCCTTAAGTCTTTTGTATATTCTAGTGTCAGTCTACACTGAAGCTATAATTATATTCCGACAGGAGAGTGAAAGTTAAACGCCGGACGTTCCCTGAAATACTATTACACTGGGTGACGTAAACTTTTACTTGTGTTGCGCCCCCTTGTGTTAAAAAATGCTAACTGCGACCTGAAGAAAAAAAATCTAAAGGATATTTTCACTCAGACTTCGCTGCATACAATGTCACCTTGACCTACAAAGTGCTTGTTTTTGTGCCTCTTGGTTTCCTTTTTCAACGTTGTATTAGTTTGAACCAATTACTCTTTTTCCATTGAGTATTCTGGTTCAAAAGGGGGGAGGCATAGGTGATCTGGGTCATAGATGATCTAGGTGTTGTAGATCAGCTATTGGGTTTAAAAAAAAAAATAAAAAAATGATTCTGTGCTACAAGATTCTGATCCATGTGAAATAGAACATCAGCACGATTATTTAGTACTAATACAATAAGAAACTGCAGGTATGCAAACAGTTACCGGAACCTCTGTTGATAATGCATATGTTGAGCTTTTTGCAGATGGTACCAGGGTGAGGATTGATGACTCCACATTGGATATGCAGTGGTCACACAACAAGATGTCCTAGAAGCAGAAGCTCTGCCTCCGCATGTCTCAGCACAAGAAGCGGAATTGAAGGTCCTCACTGAGGTGAGTGGAGTGGCGAGAGGTAAGACGGCAATCCTTTACACTGACTCCTGGTATGCATCTGGCATAGCTCATGATAACGGCCCAATATGGAAGGCCAGACAGTTTTTACCTTAGCAGGACAACCAATTGAGAATGGTGCAGCGGTACAGAGTCGCATGGAGGCCCTACTTCTACCTGACAAAGTTGAGAGTTCGCACCGATTCCTACACTGGAGAGGCGAGAGACGACACCCTCGCTGACAGCATAGCAAAGGCAGCGGCCCTCAAGCCGTGGAAGAAAGAAGAAAACATACTGACGGCATGAGTCAGTGGTAAAAACTTTGGACATTGGCAAAAATTTGGACTTTGATATGCTAAAGACTTTTACAGTTACAAGCCAGCAAGGAAGGAAAGGATAAATGGACTAATATGGGAGCAGCAGAAACAGGACCGTGTATGGTGAACAGTCAACAGCACTTGCCCACCACAGTTTCTGCATCCCATGATGGCCCAGCTGATGGACGGAAAGACCCACCTAGTAAAGCAGCAATGACGACGACGCTTGAAAGAGGATGGGCGACTTCTGGGTTCTCTGTAGCTGCTGCATCATTTGTCCAGTTTAGCATGATCTATGCCATGGGTGAGACAGGGTAGAAGTAAATTTGCCACATCACACTTGCCGGGACCACTCTACCCATTTCAGGGATTGCAAATTGACTACGTTCAGCTCCCACTTGTTGGGAAGTATGAATAAGCGCTTGTTGTTGTTGATGTCTTTGCAGGTTGGAGGCCGACCCTGTTACCAAGGCAAACAAGTAGGTAACCACAAAGAAGCTCATGAACAAGGTAAACTGTGAATATGGGGTACCAGACGTGATTCAGAGTCAGACAGAGGTATAAACTTCGCAGGTGAATGTAACATGTCATGTCTGCTCTGGGTGTATCCCAGGCCTTTTACATACTCTACCATTTTTAGAGTAGTGGAAAGGTGGAGAGACGTAGTGGCACGCTAAAAAGTAAGATACTTAAAAATTACGCCACTTTGAAAAGACTGTCATCCAATAGCCTTATACAGTGTTAGATATGAACCCAGGGGGGATCATACATTATCTCCCTACGAGATTGTTTGGGCTAGCCCCAAGGCTAGGTTGCTACTATCCTCAGTAGTTACAATTACAATCTGATGTGTTGACTAAGTATGTGATTTCCGTTGTTAAAGAACTAACCAAAGCCTATGCACAGGTGTTCTCTTCCAGACTCAGAGGCAGACACTGGGACACATATCTTGCAGCCTGGGGATTGGGTGTGCGTCAAGAAGTTCCCCAGGAAGCACCGTCTTGAGCCCCGATTTGATGGCCCCTACCAGGTGCTTCTGACTACTGCCACAGCTGTGAAACTAGCCGAAAGACTTACATGGATCCATGCTTCATACTGTAAGAAAGCTTCAGATCCGGGAGACCAGTCTTAGTTGTGCCAAAGACATTACTCTGGTTAGGGCTAGTGAGAGAGGAGGGTGGCAACTGGAATCCTTAGTCGGAAGAATATGAGGGTATGGTTACCTTCTGGTATAACTCGTCCAATGCTCAAGTAGCCGCATATTCCTTCGACTATTGTACTGTGGTCCCGTGTCTAGGCGCAAGATCCCACCGCAGGCCAGATTTAGCTCAGTCCAGCTGGTTATATGACTTATATACCCGGGGAATACAATATGTTTGCGCCACTGATAACGTCTGGGGAGAAGATTGCCGTTATTGGGGATTAGTGGGATGTAACACAGGAATAGACTGGTCCTATAAACCGCGAAGTGCCTTAAATAAGAAAGATAAGAGCGGGAAATCCCTAATTAGTCGTATAACCCTCCTTGAGAATAAGGACAGCAGGTATTGGAAGGCTGAACTTAGTATGTTGCTTGGTTTTAATGCGGTTGTTACACTAACCATGGGAGATCCAAGCCCGGGGAATCGGGGGGACTTACAGTCTGGGGACATACCAGTACGGGAGGACAGATCCCTTAGGGAAGTTTAAAATAAGGGATATGATAGATGCACCCGAATGGAAGCGTTCACTTAGTCCCGTGCCCATAATTAACCCCCTCCGCCATAAGATAAAGACCTTGACGAACATGATGATCATAGCCGACCCTACCTTTTGCGGACACCTTGACAGTAGCGACTGGCTACTCTGACCAGAATCTCTGGTTGGAGTTGATGAGGTACAATGCTAACAGGAGCAACAAGTCTAACTGTTGCGTGTGCGGTAGTGCCCGACCACACTCGGGGATGGTCCCCCTAAATCTCCCTGTAGATGCTGAAGAGTGGTTTCTTAGTCTCTTTACGAACATTTCTGCTAATTACACTGTCCGTGAGAAGTGGAAGAAGGAATACTCTATAACTACTTAAGTGTTTTGCACCGGAGAGAGTATTACTGACTACGCTGGAAACTACACCTGCCAGGCAAATAGGCAGGGTGGAAGGAGATTTTTGGGGAACTCACCAACGGGTATTGCTCCTCCTACGGTACGATAGGAGGGGAATGGATCCAGAATCAGGTCCAGTCCTTAGGAGATGTTTACTGGCTTTGTGGAGACATGAGGTAGAGGACCTGCCTGGAGGGTAATTGGACAGGGGAGTGTGCCTTAGTGAAGCCCTTATGCTCCTCCACATCCTGTCAGACAGCATTGAGGATAATGAGGTTACCCCCAATAGTTAATTTATCTCGATCCAACTCAGTCTGTGTTTTGTGGTTATCCTGTCATGTTGGTCTATACTTGTTTTCCGCATAGGTACGGCGGTTCCTTCCAGTCTTGTCACTAGGTAGTGTAGGGTCAGTGCAGGCGGCCTGGACGTGTCCACCATCCGGACTATCTCCAGGAGGGACATTGGTGTGGGTGAAGATCAGGGAGTCCCACGCCGTGCGTACCTGTGCACACTACTAGTAATGTAACATTATACTAGCGCGAGAAGAGAGACCCCTGGTGGTAGTTTTGATCTACACGTGTACATTGACGTCATAGGATAGCCAAGGGGGGTACCTGACGAGTTTAAAAAAAAAAAATAGAGACCAAGTTAAAACTAGATTCGAGTCCATTTTCCTGATCATTAGGGTAAATAAAACGTTGACTGGATTAATTATGTTTATTATAATTAGCAGTGGTTTATAAATTATACTAGAGACGCCTTACAGGGACTAGCTGACCAATTAGGACCTGCCTCGACTATGATTTTTCAAAATAGAATGGCTTTAGACATGATTTTAGCTGAGAAGGGGGGTGTCTGTAAGATGATAGGGGAGACTTGTTGTACCTACATCCTAGAAGACACATGACCCGCAGGTAAAGACGCAGTTGCCATTAAGAAGCTGACCGCACTAACTAAAAAGAGCTAACCTTTGGGACCAGCACTCGCCATGGATGAGCAGGTGGTAAAGGATCCTGGCACAGACGGGCGTCGCTGTTGTATGTGAACTGATTATCTTTTTCGTTCTAGTCTGCTGTATTATCCCCTGTGTCAGAGAGACCTGTGAAACTAATGCTGGAAAAGCCGCTCCCACAATGAGCTCACTGGATGCATCCCCAGAAGGAGTGCACAAGTCCTACACCCCCTTGAAGACCCTAAAACGAACCTTCAATGCGCTCCAGTTATAGGCTCACGCGCAGAGAACTGTGAAAATTAGATAGAGAGTTAGAGGATAGACATTTTAAGGGGGGATTGTGATAGACATGATGATTAGTCAGTGTAAAATGTCTATTGATTTGTATAAACCAAATGTATTATGCTATTGTAATGACTTCAGCCTAATGTGGAACTCTGCTGCATAAGGAAAGAGTTAAAGGTCATAGTATTACATACTGAGTGTTTTCCTAGCCCTCTCCCACCCCCCACACAGACACTGTTTAAACAATGGCTTGTCACGCACACAGAAATTCCTTCAGCTAGGACAAAGTTCAAGCTACATCAAGACTTGAGGAAGGGTGGGCAGAGAGGCGGGAGATTCTATATGATCTGACAAATGAGAATCCTATATGTTACTGATGTAATCTGTTGCACGCCCATTAAAGGGCAGGTGTTATGCTTTACAATAAAAGGGGCTGTCTGGGTGCTTCTGCCCAGAGAGCCATTTTGGATATGAGACTGATAGCTTGTGTCTGATCTGGTCGATGATGTGTGCACACTATACAATTTGGAAGCTACATAATACCCTGAAGCCTGCTGGAGGAAAATATGATCCAGCTCACACTGAATGACCCTTAAACTCCTAAATAATTTTCCTCATGGATTCACCTCTGTGTGAGGGGCAAAGGTCATCCCTCCAGCAGTGAATGAGTAACAGACTGTAACTTACAGGATCCCTTTCCAGCTGTCATGGCTCCCATCCTTCACCAGAAGCAGCCATCATATACTCCTGGCCCAGCACTACTGTTCATATAACTGGACTAGCAGTGTGAATGAGGAAGGCTGTGTGTTCTCACTGCTTAACTGCACGAAGGTTTTATGGTGGGTCCTGAGGGCTCAGTTTCAAGGAGCTTTTTTTTTGAGTGGGGAGGATCATAGTGGAGTCTATTATTTTGAGAAGGGGCATGGGGTCTCTCTTTTACTGTAATAGGCTGCTTAACCCCTTAATGACGCAGCCCTTTTTTTTCCTTCCCATTTTTGTTTTTTCCTCCCCCTTATAAAAAATCATAACTCCTTTTTTTATCAATCGATGTTGCTGTATGAGGGCTTGTTTTTTGCAGTGCGAGTTGTATTTTTCAATGGTACTATTTAATGTACAATACAATGTACTGAAAAAACTTTTACAAAAATTCTAAGTGGAGTAAAATGAAAAAAAAATAAAATTTGACATTCCGCCATCTTTCAGTGCATTTTGTTTCTACGACGCACAAATTGCAACAAAAATGACTTGATAACTTTATTCTATGGGTCAGGACTCAGGACGAATCACTACGATACCAAGCTTATATAGTTTTTCTACTATAATACTTTTATTTTTTTCAAAGACATTTAATTTTTGAAAATTTTCTGTCGTCATCTTCTGCGCGAATAACTTTTTAATTTTTCCGTCAACGTAGTTGAGCGAGGGCTCCTTTTTTGCAAGATGTCCTGCAGGTTACGTTGGTGCCATTTCGGAATACATGTGACTTTTTGGTCACTTTTTATTGCATTTATTTTGGGAGACAGCCTGAAAGTGCATTTCTGGCGTTTTTTTTTTTTTTTCGGACAATGTTTACTGTGCGGGATAAATAATGCGCTACTTGATAGATCGGACTTTTACGGCGATACCAAATATGTATTTTTGTTTTACAGTTTAGATTTTTTTAATTATACTTATGGCAAGGGGGGGGGGTGATTTACACTTTTATCACTTTTTTTCACGATTAATAAAACTTTATTGATTTTATTTTTGATCGCTCCTGCAATATGATGTAATGCCATAGCATTACATCATACTGAAATCTTACAGGTAGTCTATCAAGCCACCCCATGGGGATTGCTTGATAGGCGGTCTGCTAAGGCAGCCGTGGGGCCTTTCAAAAGGCCCCCGGCTGCCAAGACATTGGTATGGCTCCCTGTGAGCATATACCGCGTTTCCCCGAAAATAAGACAGTGTCTTATAATAATTTTTGTTCAAAAAGGTTTAACGTTTTTACATGTATAGCTGCCTGGACACTATTTAAATTGACTTTTTAAATTAACTGTTAGCAG
Source organism: Eleutherodactylus coqui (assembly GCF_035609145.1). Classification (NCBI taxonomy): domain Eukaryota; kingdom Metazoa; phylum Chordata; class Amphibia; order Anura; family Eleutherodactylidae; genus Eleutherodactylus; species Eleutherodactylus coqui. Next base: position 227,430,125 of record NC_089837.1, read on the forward strand.
GGCTTAATTTTGGAGTAGGGGTTATATTTCAAGCATCCTCAAAAAGCCTGAAAAATCATTTTGCATCCTCAAAAATTCTTGAAAATCATGCTATGTCTTATTTTTAGGGTATGTCTTATTTTCAGGGAAACAGGGTATTTATATTCCACAACACTTCTGCTCGATTCAACCCAAACAACCAATCACTGTGAATCAGCCAACCCAAACAACCAATCAGGTTGTGAAGTGAGCAGAAGTGTTGTGGAATATAGATATATGCTCCCTGTGATCTCACGTAGGGGGTCTGTACAGGCCCCCCAAACATTGTTCGGGGGATTTAAATGCTGTTGTCAGAATTGACAGCGGCATTTAAAGAGTTAATAGGTGCGATTGCCTGCACGGCCGGTTGCAGCTATTGCCCGCTGGTGTCAGCTGTAATAAACAGCTGATGCCCACGCTGTATGAAGAGAGGTCGCCCCGTGATTTCTCTTCATACATAGGCCGCCGATACAGGCCGTCAAAAGGTCGTTAAGTTCAATTTAACCCCTTAAGTGAATGACACCAATCAGAGAAGATGATGAATAAAGGATGGCAGCATCACGGTGTAATAGAAAATAAAGAACTCTTTATTCTCCCATGATAAATATGCGACGTATCGGGCCAATATAGGGCCTTTGTCAAACTTACTCACAGGGTATACACACAACACTTAAATAGCATACAGATTAATAGGCCACACCTCCAACAAAATCATAGGTGTGGCTATACATAAGACAAACTTACAACTATAGAATACATAAATAAATCATATACATACGTCCATCAATAGGAGTAGGATACAGGCCATCCCTGTCCACAATAAAAATGGCCCCCATTGGCATTTCGGCGTCCAACTGCGCATGTGCAAGCATATTCAGGTATTGCAGGACTTGCTGAAACCCACATGGATTGTGTGGGACAGGCCCTCAAGCAAAATGGCGCGGGGCGGTATAAATAGTTGCCATATCATATAGATCATCATCCACCTCCACACATGTCCATGGACAATCATATTCAATGTGTGTAAGCGCGCCGAAGCGGCTTCACAACGCACCAGTACAGTGCCATAGAAACGCCAAGTGGCGGCCCCGCGGTCCCAGCGCACATGCTTGGGACGTTCATAGACTCGCGAGAGCTGTAGTCCTACATGGTAGGGTCCTTGCCCTGAACCAAGATGACGCCGGTGTCCTCAAGTTACACCAATGTGCTAACTCAAAGTTTTATTGATGTGAAGTTCAAGTATATCAGAAACTTGTTCATAACCTAGAATGCTAAGAGGAGGGGATGTATCTTCAAAAGAGGTAGAGCACACCAATCAGAGAAGATGTCACCTGTGATCACTGAAGGTAAGTGCACTGTAATCTCTAGCACTGTGTAGATGAAGAACTGATATCTGACTATTGTATAGTGGTTACTAGATCCCAGCCACCGTATCTAAACTGTCAAGTTATACATTTTGAAAGTTGGCTCAAAGACTATACTGATTTCACCAAGATACATTTCAGGGACACTGGTACTCACCGGACAAAATCTACAATGTGAAACCCACTCCAAGCACCCTAAAGTTTAGTGTGTAATCCATTGCATATAATAAAGGAGGATAAGCGATTATCAGTGATGAACGAATAGCAATAAAATGTCATTCACAGAGAAAAAGAATTTTCCACTTATGTTTGCGGGAGAGGACAATGCTTTCATCCCATTTATGCAGAAGACACTTTAGAAATCAGCCCCTTGGTGTATGCTTACGCTATTTTGCACACTAGCAGGCTGATAGTTATCATGGCAATTTTGCATCCTTAAGATTATTATTAGAGATGAGCGAACGTACTCGTTTCGAGTAATTACTCGATTGAGCACCGCGATTTTCGAGTACTTCCGTACTCGGGTGAGAAGATTGTTATATTACTTGTGTTGCTCTATTTTTAATGGTTTTTTTTTTTGCAAACAGCTGAAAGTTTGTAAATTTGGCAAAAAAGTCCATTTTGCAATGAGTCACAGAGACAGTATCTTTCTTTTACTTGTCAAAATTAACACCGAAAAAGAAAAAGTATAAAGAACTAACTTTATTAAATATTCTTAAAAACTACCTTGTGGACAGACTCAACATATATGTATGAGGTGGGATGCTGGTTTATGGATGGACACCAGAGAAATTACCACCTCATAACCTATTCCTTCTAACTGCACAAGGTTGAGAGTGGCTATATATCCATATAGTATGTATGAATATAGGTATGATGTCAACTCTCGGCACCGTATCTTTAATGAAGATCCTGAATAGGAAGGTACTTCCTTTTTCTGTCTAAGAACCTTTTTTGTTTTTGGCTCACAGATTGCAGACCTAGATGAAATTGTCTACGTATTCTATTTCTATGGCGCAGAGTCAGCAGCCCACTAACTGGACAATGGAGCAGCAATTGTTGTAGTGCTGTCTTCTGTTTTACCACTTCCAGTCACTCTTATTCTTGTTGAACCCTTAACTCCATATGTGCCCCTTAACCCCTTAGTGACGAAGCCTGCTTGCACCTTAGTGACGGAGCCAAATTTTGGAAATCTGACATGTGTCACTTAACACATTATACCTCCGTAAAGGTTTTGCATATCCAAGTAATTCTGACATTGTTTTTTCGCCACATGTTGTACTTCATTTAGGGGGTAAAAATAGACAGATAGAATTTGTGTATATTTATTACAAGTACCAATATTGGAAGAATTTTGAAAAAATTGTCATTTTTTTCACATTTTCAACTGTAACATCTCAAATACATCACAGAAGGGGAAATAAAATATTAAAAACAATCACAGAAAATGGCCGTTACTTACTGAGTGAGGAGTGCATATAGATGCATCCTCTCACCATGCAGGTTGCTGACTACCAAATGGAGGAGCAAATAACACCTGTGCAAGACACCGATAAGACAGCCACTCACACTGCCTCTTTATAATGAGGGGGTGGATGCTTGGTGTACACTCCCACACATAGTGGATACAGGGTGCCAGACCATTCTGATATATGTAGTTCACCATGCAGACCAGCAACCTATTAATGACGCCATGATAATTCAGGCGGGTTGCCCTGCATTTCCATCAGTGAACCACATTGGTTCTGCCACCCTGGGCTCCCCCGAGAGTCTTAAAGCCACACTGCATGTGAATGATAGATAATAAATGCAAGGCATTGGTTGGATGTTGGCCAAGATACATGAGCCCACTAACCACTTCACGGTTCCTTGCGTTGTAGTGGGTCCCTACACTAAAATAAATGCATCACAGAAGGGGAAATAAAAATAATCACAGAAAATGGCCGTTACTGAGTGAGGAGTGCATATAGATGCATGTAATATCTCAAATATGTGCAAACATACTGTACAAATTTTTGATAGGATATATATTTCCATCTGTTTACTTTATTCTGAATGCACATTTGAAAAACTTGTGTTTTTTTTAACCATTTAGATAACGTACAAATTTAACATTACTTTTCAGCATTTTGAGGAACACTTTGTTTTCTTACAGCAAGCCAAGTTTGCAAAGGCTCAGGAGTGTCAGAATGATAGATACCCCCCCCCAAATGACCCCATTTTAAAAACTACACCCCTTAATGTATTCACTGAGGGGTGTTATGAGTATTTTAACCCCACAGTTTTTTTCAGGAATTAATTCAATTTAGAGGAGAAAAAATAAAATTTCATATTTTTGCAAATATGTCATTTTATAGACATATTTTTTTTCTAGAGTGCACATGAAAATGAGGATTGACACCCCAAAATGGATACCCCTGTTTCTCCGGTGTTCAGAAATATACCCATTGTGGCCCTAATCTTATGTGGGGATGCACAACGGGGCCCAAAACGAAAGGAGTAGTCAGTGTCTTTCAGAACATAAATTTTGCTTGAAGGCGTTTTAGGCCCCATAGCACTCTTGTAGAGCTCTTGAGTGGCCAAAACCATAGAAACCCCCCACAAATGACCCCATTTTAAAAACAAGACCCCTTAATGAATTTATCTAGGGGTGTACTGCCCATTTTGATCCCACAGTTTTTGAATGAATTCAAGCAAAGCAAAAGGAAAAAAATTGTGCTTTTTGTTTTTTTGGCAATTCTGTCTTTTTAAAAACAGCTTTTTTGTACAGCACACATATGAATGAAGACTTGCATCCCAAAATGGATACCCCTGTTTGTCCTGTGTTAAGAGACATACCCAATGTGGCCCTAATCTTATGTCTGGATGCACAACGGGGCCCAAAATGAAAGGAGTATTCGGTGGCTTTCAGAACAGATATTTAGCATTAAGGTGATTTAGGCCCCATTGCCCACTCGTAGAGCCCTTGAGCAGCCAAAACGACAGAGAATCCCAACAAATGATCCCATTTTGAAAACTAGACCCCTTAACGAATTCATCTAGGGGTGTACTGTGTATTTTTACCCTACAATTTTTGAATAAATCTAAGCAAAGCAGAAGGAAAATATTACAATTTTCATTTTTTTCTGCAATTTGTCAATTTTAAAACAGTTTTTTTGTACAGTGTATAGTAATTAAGACTTTCACCCCAAAATGGATACCCCCGTTTGTCCCGTGTTCAGAAACATACCCATTACGGCCCTAATCTACTTACAGGACACATGGCAAGGCCTGTAATGCAGGGAACACCCGTTGGATTGCAGGGCACAACTGAATAAATTCCAGGCTCCATTGCCCACTTGTATGGAATACAAATTGACAAAATTGACACGTTAACCCCCCCCCCCCCCCCTCTGCGCCCTTTTCGGCATTCCCGAAATCTTAGATAAAAGTAATAATGTGAACTGTGTGGTATTTCCGAGGACAGGGGTAATTAAGGAGGCTGGTTGGGATGGGTACATGGGGCAATAAAACCGTGTATCCCCCCTCCTCTCATGCTTTTTGGGCGGATTTCTTGACCTCAGCGGCGGGTATGGGGTGTAAAAAGTGGTGCTCTGTGAGTCTTCGTAATCTTGCTGAGGTGCAGTGGTCTCACACAGAAGGCGCTCAACAAGCTGCTCCTGGAACTGCATAAAGACGAGCGTTCCCGGGGCTTCTTGGAAATTACGTATTACAGGTGGCGGTCTGAATAACGCCAGGCTCACACGGTCTTATGTGGAATCTGCTTGCGGAGGCCCGCAGCGGATCCCAGCTGTGAGCTGGCCGTGACTCAGCGTACGGCCGCATAATGTACTGCGCATAACTGCCTACTTACACAGGCGGTCATGCGCAGTACACTTTTTGGTTGTATTTTTCGCACCGTTGCTTAGCGATGATGCAGATACCCGCAGCCCGTACACAATGTAGTTGAGTATGGGCTGCGGGTATATCCGCCACCATGGAGCACAATGGGCTCTATGTTGCCGATATCCGCAGTAAAATAGAACCTGCTGCGTTCTCTTTTCTGCGAGTGGATTACGCAATTCCGACCCACTAATGTGAGCGGAATTGTGTAATCCAATGCGATTGATCTGTGTAATACCGCGGATCAGATGCATGCGGAATCCGTAATTCCTATCCGGTCATGTGAGACCGGCCTAAGGTAGATCGCTACCTTTTTATCACGTGACCGGCGACCGCTCAACGAGGTCACTGCTCCAGGCTCTCGGCGACCATTGGTCACTGGGAGGAAGGAGATTTTAAATTTCCTGGGCTCCCCGACTCCTGCGCATGTGTCCGGCATTTTGCCGGCGGTTGCATGTGCAGAATTCGTGAAGGTTCACGGAGGAGGATCGCGTCTGGGTGCAAATACGAGGCCTCCAGTAAAAAGTTTCATCTCCTCTCACTGATCGCATCGGAGAGGGGAGATGAAGCTTCACCTTTTTTTTTTAACTTTTACGTGATCGCCATTATCTATTGTGCGCATGCGCAGAAGAACGGCGCCGGGTCCCAGAGGACCCTTTCACCGCGGCAGACTTCGAGGAAGGCGGGTAGGTACTTTCAGCTGCCCTGATGGATCTGATCCATCAGGGCAGCTGAATATATAACTTTATTTCCTTTTTTTGCACTTTAACCCCTTAATGACATGGCCTATTTTGGCGTTGAGGACCAATCGATTTTTGGTATTTTTCCATCTCCATTTTTCAAAAGCCATAACTTTTTTATTTTTCCATCGATGCGGCCTTATAAGGGCTTGTTTTTTGCGTGGCGAGCTGTAGTTTTTATCGGTGAAACTTTTGGGTACATAGGCTATATCGTAAAACTTTTATTATTTTTTTTATGTTAACAGGGAGAGAAAACGCATCAATTCTGCCATAGATTTTTTTTACAGCGTTAATCATGCAGCATAAATGACACAAAATTTTTTCTGCGGGTCGGTACGGTTACAACGATACCAAAATTCTTATATTTTTTTTAGGTTTTTATTACACTTTTTTGCAATAAAAACCTTTTTTTTTGGAAATCTTTTTTTTTTTTCTTTATATAGCTGCATTCAAAGTCCTGTAACTTTTTTATTTGTCTATGTACGGAGCTCTATAAGGACTTATTTTTTGCGAGACAAGCTGTAGTTTTTGTTGGTTCCATTTTGGGGAATGTCTGACCTTTTTGAACACTTTTATTGCATTTTTTGGGAGGCAAACTGCTAAAAATTAGCATTTTGCCTCTGTTTTTTAGCGTTTTTTGTTACGCTTTTTGCCGTACAAAATAAAAAGCATGTTCACTTTTTGTACACGTCGTTACGGATGCGTCAATACCCAATATGTGGGGGTTTCATTTTGTTTAACCTTTTTTTATGCTAATATTAGAAAAAGCATTAAAAAGGGGGTTTTTTACATTTTTTTTTTTACATTTTTCTTTTTTTTACATTTCTATTTTCTTCTTTTTACACTATTTGAGTCCCTCTGAGGGACTTTCAGCACTTTGCCTATGATCGCTGTCATAAGGCATGGCAGAGCTACTGCTCTGCCATGCCATATCGCTTATACAGCGATCATAGGCATAGGCAATACAGGACACCAGTGTCTGGCATCCTGTTGCCATGGTGACAGGCCGGGCTCTCGCGATGACATCGCGAGTGCTGGTCGGAGACACAGAGGGAGTGCGGTCCCTCTGTGAACTCTTTCCCTGCCGCGATCTACTTAGACTGTGACTGACAGACGGCTCCCGCTGCGGGATAGCGCGGGATCATATGTGATCTCGCGCTATCCCCAGGACGTACCGGTACGTCCTGTTGCGGGAAGTACCAGGCTCCCAGGATGTACCGGTACGTCCTGGGGCGGGAAGGGGTTAATGCAATCGGCGCTATCCATTGGCGCCGATCGCATTGCCGGGGGGGGGGGGGGGGGGGGGGAGACTGTCCGCAGCCTAGGATGACAGCTCCATGCTGTCGGCTACCTGCAGGCACTGATAGCATGGAGCTGTCAAGTCCTCAGCTAAGAGGGCTTTAATCCAAAAAGGATGTATGTTTTTACGTTCTCTAGGATTAAAGCCCACTTAGTGAGGACGTAAAAAGGCAATGGGGCCATCACTAAGGGGTTAATCTGTATCTGCTTGGATGGCAGCAGAGTATATAGATGTTAGGGCTGACCCCTTCAGATATTTAGATCAATTTATGATGTTAATGCCCAGGATAAATTGAAAAAGGGTGATATGCAGTGTGCGCTATCCTATGTATCATGACACACTTTTTTAGTTATCTTTCCACTCAAATAAATTACACCCTCAGTCGAGTATAAGTCAGGACAGAAAAGAAGGTGTATAAATAGGGGTATACCCCATATATACTATCCTTCCTGCGGACACACCTTGTTTCTCAGGGTAAGCCCAGTAATGAAGGGGTTAACTCTAGTAATCCTGAAGTATATAAAAGGTAACAAGGTGACTGGCGCGCTACTGTTGGTTATTCCCCGCTAAACCCTTATTTCCAGCAAGATAATTTTCTTTCCATTAGGTGTTAGAAAGAAGATCTGGAAAAGGAAGGGGTTAATTTCAAATATGCATATATTGTAGCTAAGGGAAAGTCCTATCTGAGGCCTCCAGCGCTGATAAGCTGTGGTGATTCTAGCTGAGTGGGCACAGTTGTAGCCGCCCTGACAGATGGTGTAGGCTAACTAACTATATGTAGTATACTGACTATCTAAACTACATTAACACATTTCTACAGCCAGCCTTCCACTCAGTCTGACCATAGGGAATGATGCGGTTGACATTCTGATGACACAGCCAGAGTGGATGTTGAGTCTGTCCACAAGTCAGTTTTTAAGAATATTTAATAAAGTTAGTTTAATACTTTTTTTTTTTGGTGATTCATTTTGCAATGAGGGTGTAGTAATTTTGATTGCAACTATGACAGTAAGGACCAGATGGGTGTAGATTAGCATGACTGTCCCTAAAAGTGGTCTTTGGTGGCTCAGTTATGTAATAGACAGTTGGATGAGATGCATTGGTCTTGATTTGTTTAACAAAAGCCTGTAGGGGTGGCAGAAGATGATTTAACAGATTGATAAGTCAATTAGGGCAGTTTGGTGAGCCCTACTTTTTGTGGCAGGGTTGCGGCATTTTACACAGATGGAGTCAGTAAGTTATGGGCCATGACAACATACCCAAAGGCTGTGCAACAGGCTTTCTCATCTGTGGTGCAAAACAAGCTGTGCAGTTGGTCCCTCGCTCAGATCGACTTGGTTGCTCATTGTGGACCAGTGGTTGCCTTGAGGGAGCCAGTGGAGATGCACAGGCACCCCTGGAGCCAAGTTGACGGCACTGACACAAGCTGTGTGACTGGTTTCCAGTTTAGACAGACTGTGAAGATTGGTCAGGGTAGGCCAGCGGTTGTTCAGAAAAAGCCAGTGGAGGTGCACATGCACCTCCGGTCCCTAGTTGATGGGATGGCCTGGGACAGGTATGCCCCAGCTCCTTGGTTTCCCAATCAGTTGGATTTACCCAATTGTGCTTTATGGTGTTGTAAATAAAGAGTGGTGAATACCACAATTTTTTGACAGTGTTGTTTGGTGTGGGTATTTCTGTTAGATGAGTGGAGGTTCACATTTGAACGGCTTATCCCTTCGGATTTAGGCCCATTATGTCATGTGATTGTGTCTGAGAAGATGTTACATTTGGCACATACACAGAAATATTTTTTCTAATTCATCCCAACAAGACATCAACAAGTAACAGTACACTGCCACTTCCTTGATATTTCTTCCAGCACTCCAGTCCAGATATACTTTTGTAATGGGTACTTCTAGATGACATCTGGCCACCCACTTCACAGGCAAAGTCTTTCTATGAATGATGTCCTCACAATTTATCATCTCTGGAGAAACAGAACAACTAGCTACTGAGTCTCCTAGGTTCCTTTTACATGATTGCTATTTATTACATTTTTCTTGGCGATGAATTCTGCCATTCTGTATTTTTTCTGAGGTTCATCTTGTGGGATAAATAATGCTTTTTTTGATAGATTGAACTTTTAAATATGCAAATTCAAATAACAACTATCTTTTTTTTGTTGTTGTTTTGAATTTTTACTATAAATGTAAGAAAAATGCTTCTTTTAACATTTTGTATTCTTTATTTTTTATAATAACATTTTTTTTCACTTATCTTTACTATTTTTTTTAGTGCTCTGAGGCAGCTCTCACGCCGGCCACTTTTTATCATGAATAGTGTGGTGTCCCGTGCACCGCGCTAATTGCAGTACAACACTCCCATTGATTTGAATAGGGCATTGCAAACCTGAGCTCAAACATGGCGTTTCTAACACCGCAAATTTGGGGTGCTGTCTGTTTTATTTTTCAGCATTTTCACATTTTTTATGTGCCTCATCACCCATCACAATGATGGGGTGTGTTAAAAAGTGCTATTAAATGCTGTACCATGCTCTTAAAAGCTGGTAAAATGCCATGGTTTTGAGTGGCATTCATCTAAACACATAAGTGAAAGTGGCCTAAGCAGACTTGAACTTGCGATCATTTGATCACTCATGCAGCAACCACATAGTATAATACAATACCATAGTATTGCATTATACTGTATATTGACAGGCAGTCATGCCACAGGCCTGATCCTGCTCTATACAAACTCCGTGCCCCCATGATGTAAATATTCGTCCAAGGGCGCTGAGGGGTTAAATGCTGCTATGAGGGGCAACGGGTCATTGTTACTAAACTGAGTCATGAGGGGCATTAATGAAGGCCATGAGGTGCATTATTACTTAATGGAGACCATGAGAGGCATTAGTATTTAGTAAAAAGACTAAAGAAGGCATTATTACAGATTGGGAACACTTTTACTATGTGTGGGGGGCATTGAAATTGGCACTTACTGTGTGGGGCACCATGAGTGGAATAATACCATGGGCATTATGGATGCAGAAATTGTGTAGAAGTTTGAAAAACAAAGCCAAGCGGCTACGAAATATGGATGTCTATGTGTCCAATTCTGCAGAGTTGTGAGCCATAGCAGTAGTCATGGTGGTCTGGGCTGAATGGAGAAGAAAAGGGAAAGAGAACAACTCCAGTCAGAGAGATCAGCACTTTAATTGAATGGCTTTGATTGGTTCATAGAGCGCTGGCTCTGGTTGGTTCTCAAGCGCCACGGCTCAGCCAATCAGAGGCAGCGCTTCCTGAAAGCGGAGTTTTTCAAACCCCAGACCAGTAAGAATTGCCTAAAGACAAGTGCCGGGGAGCTATGGAGAAGTGCGTCAGCAACTGTTAGGTGATGTATCTGTTTATTTTTTTCCTTTTTTTATTGCAGCCAGAGCTTATTTTCGGAGTAGGGCTTATATTTCAAGCCCATCACCCCCAAAAAATCTCATCAAAAGAGCACTACAAAATTGCGATATCACATTGAGAAAACGCAGCAATATTGCACAGCACACCAAAATAACAATGGGCATACATATGTGTACAGCTGTGTATATAATCATATAATCCCCAAGGTCCCCATGGGGTCCCCAAGCTGTTACTCGCAGAAGTAGTCTCAGTTCAGTGGTAGTTGACGCTACATAAGACCAAGACACGAAACATGAAAACACCATACGCATCTAACATGTAGTGTGTTATAAAAAATATGGTTATATTGTGACCTACTACACTACTGTATAAAAGAGACACACATTATAATTACCCGCACGGAGGGGTAACTTGAAGATGCTGGGCCACAATATAAAATTTATAAAAGGGCCATCCATTTATAATCCTCTACACTACTTGTTTCTTTATAAGGGGTCATGGGCTCCCTAAGGTCTAAAGGCCCAATTGCGTGCACATGCTTTGCACCCACTACAGTTACACCCCTGTACCTACATTTTTCAGCTATTTTTCATTCAGCAAACAGATGAAAGCACACTGAGCAAAAAGTGTAAAAACCATAGGCCCCCTCCAGAACCCCTGTAGCCCACTTTCTGATCTCCAATAGAGGTGTGCTTTCTACCATTAAAGGTAGGTAGAAAATATGGGTATTAATTAGAGATGAGCGAACGTGTTCTTCCGAGCTTGATATTCGTGCGAATATTAGGGTGTTCGGGATGTTCGTTATTCGTAACGAACACCATGCGGTGTTCTGGTTACTTTCACTTCCTTCCCTGAGACGTTAGCGCGCTTTTTTTGGCCAATTGAAAGACAGGGAAGGCATTACAACTTCCCCCTGTGACGTTCAAGCCCTATACCACCCCCCTGCTGTGAGTGGCTGGGAAGATCAGGTGTCACCCGAACATAAAAGTCGGCCCCTCCCGCGGTTCGCCTCAGATGCCTGGTGAGTTAGCTGAGGGACAGTGCTGTTTGTACCGGAGCTGCTGTAGGGAAAGAATTGGTAGTTAGTGTAGGCTTCAAGACCCCCCAAAGGTCCTTATTAGGGCCACTGATAGCTGTGTGTTGGCTGCTGTTAGCAGTGCCATTTTTTTTCTTCTCAAAATCGGCTCTGCAGAGCGTTGCACCCGGCATTAGGGACAGAAGTGCTGCATAGGCAGGGAGAGTGTTAGGAGTGAGTGTAGCCTTCAAGAACCTCAACGGTCCTTTCTAGGGCCATATTTATCCGTGTGCAGTACTGTCCAGGCTGCTGTTAGCTGTGCTGCATTTTTTTTTGCTTCTCAAAATCGCCTCTGCAGACCATTCCACCCTCCATTGATACTGCAGGGAAAGAATTGTATAGGCAGGGCCACAACACAGTTATTATTCATAGAATATACGCAGTGCTGCCTTTTGCTTGTAAAACAAGTGAAAATAATTCTATTTGTCCTGCCTCTGTCCGTCCTAACGCCGGTGGACACGTGTCGGCTGCGTGTGCAACCTGTAAAAATCATACGCACCCAGCTACGTTTTACTCCTGGCTTCGCCATTTGCTTTCCTTAAAGGGGTGGTCTCGCGAAATCAAGTGGGGTCATACACTTCTGTATGGCCATATTAAAGGAGATGTCCCGCGCCGAAACGGGTTTTTTTTTTTTTTAAACCCCCCCCCCCGTTCAGCGCGAGACAACCCCGATGCAGGGGTTAAAAAAACCACCCGCACAGCGCTTACCTGAATCCCGGCGGTCCGGCGTCTTCATACTCACCTGCTGAAGATGGCCGCCGGGATCCTCTGTCTTCATGGACCGCAGGGCTTCTGTGCGGTCCATTGCCGATTCCAGCCTCCTGATTGGCTGGAATCGGCACGTGACGGGGTGGAGCTACACGGAGCTACACGGAGCCCCATAGAGAAGAGGAGAAGACCCGGACTGCGCAAGCGCGGCTAATTTGGCCATCGGAGGGCGAAAATTAGTCGGCACCATGGAGACGAGGACGCCAGCAACGGAGCAGGTAAGTATAAAACTTTTTATAACTTCTGTATGGCTCATAATTAATGCACAATGTACATTACAAAGTGCATTATTATGGCCATACAGAAGTGTATAGACCCACTTGCTGCCTCGGGACATCTCCTTTAATGCACTTTGTAATATACATCGTGCATTAAATATGAGCCATACAGAAGTTATTCACTTACCTGCTCCGTTGCTAGCGTCCCCGTCGCCATGGTTCCGTCTAATTTCGGTGTCTTCTTGCCTTTTTAGACGCGCTTGCGCAGATCCGTCTTCTCCCTTCTTCTCCCTTCGGCTCCGCTCGGCAGCATCGGCATTTTGGCTCCGCCCCCTTGTACGCATCATCGCGTAGCTCCGCCCCATGATGTGTGCCGGTTCCAGCCTCCTGATTGGCTGGAATCGGCACGTGACGGGGGCGGAGCTACGCGATGATGCGTACAAGGGGGCGGAGCCAAAATGCCGATGCTGCCGAGCGGAGCCGAAGGGAGAAGAAGGGAGAAGACGGATCTGCGCAAGCGCGTCTAAAAAGGCAAGAAGACACCGAAATTAGACAGAACCATGGCAACGGGGACGCTAGCAACGGAGCAGGTAAGTGAATAACTTCTGTATGGCTCATATTTAATGCACGATGTATATTACAAAGTGCATTAATATGGCCATACAGAAGTGTATGACCCCACTTGCTGCCGCGAGACAACCCCTTTAATTGGGAAAAAAAATACCTGCTCTGCCACAGTTAATACCTCTGCTACCCTCACGTTCTGTGACACATTAGCAGGAAAACAGCACAGTTATTAAACTTCTCATGTTCATAGAATATACGCAGTGCTGCCTTTTGGTGCAAAAAAACGGAAAATAATTCTATTTGTCCTGCCTCTGTCCGTCCTAACGCCGGTGGACACGTGTCGGCTGCGTCTGCAACCTGTAAAAATCATACGCACCCAGCTACGTCTTACTCCTGGCTTCGCCATTTGCTTTCCTTAATTGGGAAAAAAAATACCTGCTCTGCCACAGTTAATAACTCTGCTACCCTCACGTTCTGTGACACATTAGCAGGAAAACAGCACAGTTATTAAACTTAGATTATTCATTCACTAGAGGCAGTGGGGCCTTTCGTTTTCAAAAAAGGGAAAAAATTATATTTGGCCTGCAGTCTTGCGCCAATTTTTTTAGCTGCCTGTGAAATCAAATCACTGGTAATACAGCATGCTGAGAGGTAGGGGTAGGCCTAGAGGACGTGGATGCGGCCGAGGACGCGGAGGGCCAAGTCAGGGTGTGGGCACAGGCCAAGCTCCTGATCCAGGTGTGTCGCAGCCGACTGCTGCGCGATTAGGAGAGAGGCACGTTTCTGGTGTCCCCACATTCATCGCCCAATTAATGGGTCCACGCGGGAGACGGTTATTAGAAAATGAGCAGTGTGAGCAGGTCCTGTCCTGGATGGCAGAAAGTGCTTCGAGCAACCTATCGTCTACCCGCAGTTCTGCGCCGTCCACTGCTGCCAATCCGAATCCTCTGTCTGCTGCTCCTCCTTCCTCCCAGCCTCCTCACTCCACTACAATAACACCTGCTCAGGAGCGGGAACACTCCCAGGAACTGTTCTCGGGCCCCTGCTTAGATTGGGCAGCAGCGGTTCCTCTCCCACCAGAGGAGTTTATCGTCACTGATGCCCAACCATTCGAAAGTTCCCGGGGTCCGGGGGAAGAGGCTGGGGACTTCCGCCAACTGTCTCAACAACTTTCTGTGGGTGAGGAGGACGATGACGATCAGACACAGTTGTCTTGCAGTGAGGTAGTAGTAAGGGCAGTAAGTCCGAGGGAGCAGTGCACAGAGGATTCGGAGGAAGAGCAGCAGGACGATGAGGTGACTGACCCCACCTGGTGTGCAACGCTTACTCAGGAGGACAGGTCTTCAGAGGGGGAGTCAAGGGCATCAGCAGGGCAGGTTGCAAGAGGCAGTGCGGTGGGCAGGGGTAGAGGCAGGGCCAGACCGAATAATCCACCAAGTGTTTCCCAAAGCGCCCCCTCGCGCCATGCCACCCTGCAGAGGCCGAGGTGCTCTAAGGTCTGGCAGTTTTTCACAGAGACGCCTGACGACCGACGAACAGTGGTGTGCAAGCTTTGTCGCGCAAAGCTCAGCCGGGGAGCCAACACCAACAGCCTCACCACCACCACCATGCGCAGACATATGATGGCCAAGCACCCCGCAAGGTGGGACGAAGGCCGTTCAGCGCCTCCGGTTTGCACCCCTGCCTCTCCCCCTGTGCCCCAACCTGCCACTGAGATGCAACCCCCCTCTCAGGACACAGGCACTACCGTCTCCTGGCCTGCACCCACACCCTCACCTCCGCTGTCCTCGGCCCCATCCAGCAGTGTAGTTCAGCGCACCGTCCAGCCGTCGCTTGCGCAACTGTTCGAGCGCAAGCGCAAGTACGCCGCCACGCACCCGCACGCTCAAACGTTAACTGTCCGCATAGCAAAATTCATCAGCCTTGAGATGCTGCCGTATAGGGTTGTGGAAACGGAGTCCTTCAAAAGTATCATGGAGGCGGCAGCCCCGCGCTACTCAGTTCCCAGTCGCCACTACTTTTCACGATGTGCCGTCCCAGCCCTGCACGACCACGTCTCCCGCAACATTGTACGCGCCCTCACCAACGCGGTTACTGCCACGGTCCACTTAACTACGGACACGTGGACAAGCACAGGCGGGCAGGGCCACTACATCTCCCTGACGGCACATTGGGTGAATTTAGTGGAGGCTGGGACAGAGTCAGAGCCTGGAACCGCTCACGTCCTATCCACCCCCAGAATTGCGGGCCCCAGCTCGGTGGTGGTATCTGCGGAGGTGTATGCTTCCTCCACTAAAGCACCCTCCTCCTCCTCCTCTGTCTCGCAATCAAGATGTGTTAGCAGCAGCATGTCGCCAGCAGTCGGTGTCGCGCGGTGTGGCAGCACAGCGGTGGGCAAGCGTCAGCAGGCCGTGCTGAAACTACTCAGCTTAGGCGATAAGAGGCGCACGGCCCACGAACTGCTGCAGGGTCTGACACAGCAGACCGACCGCTGGCTTGCGCCGCTGAGCCTCCAACCGGGCATGGTCGTGTGTGACAACGGCCGTAACCTGGTGGCGGCTCTGCAGCTCGGCAGCCTCACGCACGTGCCATGCCTGGCCCACGTCTTTAATTTGGTGGTTCAGCGCTTTCTGAAAAGCTACCCACGCTTGTCAGACCTGCTCGTAAAGGCGTGCCGGCTCTGCGCACATTTCCGCAAGTCCCACACGGACGCTGCCACCCTGCGCACCCTGCAACATCACTTTAAGCTGCCAGTGCACCGACCGCTGTGCGACGTGCCCACACGGTGGAACTCTACGCTCCACATGTTGGCCAGGCTCTATGAACAACGTAGAGCTATAGTCGAATACCAACTCCAACATGGGCGGCGCAGTGGGAGTCAGCCTCCTCAATTCCTTTCAGAAGAGTGGGCCTGGTTGGCAGACATCTGCCATGTCCTTGGTAATTTTGAGGAGTCTACCCAGGTGGTGAGCGGCGATGCTACAATCATTAGCGTCACCATTCCTCTGCTATGCATCTTGAGAAATTCCCTGCAAACCATAAAGGCAGCTGCTTTGCGCTCGGAAACGGGAGCGGGGGAAGACAGTATGCCGCTGGATAGTCAGGGCACCCTCCTGTCTATTTCTCAGCGCGTACAGGAGGAGGAGGAGGAGGAGCATGAGGATGAGGAGGAGGGGGAAGAGACAGCTTGGCCCGCTGCTGACGGTACACCGGCTGATTGCCTGTCATCCTTTCAGCGTGTATGGCCTGAGGAGGAGGAGGAGGAGGATCCTGAAAGTGATCTTCCTAGTGAAGACAGCCATGTGTTGCGTACAGGTACCCTGGCACACATGGCTGACTTCATGTTAGGATGCCTTTCTCGTGACCCTCGCGTTGCACGCATTCTGGCCACGACGGATTACTGGGTGTACACACTGCTCGATCCACGGTATAAGGAGAACCTGCCCACTCTGATTCCCGAAGAGGAAAGGGGTTCAAGAGTGTTGCTATACCACAGGACCCTTGCGGACAAGCTGATGGTAAAATTCCCAGCCGACAGCGCTAGTGGCAGAAGGCGCAGTACCGAGGGCAAGGTAGCAGGGGATGTGCGTAGATCGAGCAGCATGTACATCCCAGGCAGTGCAACAGTCTTTAAGGGCCTGGCCAGCTTTATGGCTCCCCACCAAGACTGTGTCACCGCTCCCCAGTCACGGCTGAGTCAGCGGGAGCACTGTAAAAGGATGGTGAGGGAGTACGTAGCGGATCGCACGACCATCCTTGGTGACGCCTCTGCCCCCTACAACTACTGGGTGTCGAAGCTGGACACGTGGCCTGAACTAGCGCTGTATGCCCTGGAGGTGCTTGCTCTGCGGCTAGCGTCTTGTCGGAGAGGGTGTTTAGTGCGGCTGGGGGAATCATCACAGATAAGCGTAGCCGCTTGTCAACCGACAGTGCCGACAGGCTAACACTCATCAAGATGAACAAAGCCTGGATTTCCCCAGACTTCTGTTCTCCACCAGCGGACAGCAGCGATACGTAAGCAATACGTAGGCTGCACCCGCGGATGGAAGCTACGTTCTCTCTCACCATCCAAAACGGGGACATTTCTGCTTCATCAATCTGTGTCTAATATTCCTCCTCCTCCTCCTCCTCCTCCTGAAACCTCACGTAATCACGCTGAACGGGCAATTTTTCTTAGGGCCACAAGGCTCACTCAAATAATTTTTCTGAACAATTTTTATAAGTTTCAATGCGCTTAAAAGCATTGGAACTTTAACTTGAACCAATTTTTCGTTACACTGGGCTGCCTCCAGGCCTAGTTACTACTTAAGCCACATTAACCAAAGCGATTAATGGGTTTCACCTGCCCTCTTGGCTGGCCATGGCCAATTTTTGGGATGTACATTAGTACTGTTGATACAGCAATTTTTGTGGGCCCTCGCCTACAGTGTAATCAAATTAATTTTTAGCCCACCTGCATTACAGCTGACGTTACCTCAGCTGTGTTGGGCAATGCAATGGGATATTTTTGTGTACCGCTGGTGGGTTCCAGGGAGCCACCCATGCTGTAGGTGCACACGGAGTTTTTAACACATCTGTACACTTGTAAAGAACCCCAGTCTGACTGGGGCATGCAGTGTGGGCCGAAGCCCACCTGTATTACACACAACATTACTACCTCAGCTGTGTTGGGCAATGCAATGGGATATTTCTATGTACCGCCGGTGGCTTCCTGGCACCCACCCAGGCAGTGGGTCCACAGGGAGTTTAACCTACATGTGTCCACTTCTAAAGAACCCCAGTCTGACTGGGGCATGCAGTGTGGGCCGAAGCCCACCTGTATTACACACAACATTACTACCTCAGCTGTGTTGGGCAATGCAATGGGATATTTCTATGTACCGCCGGTGGCTTCCTGGCACCCACCCAGGCAGTGGGTCCACAGGGAGTTTAACCTACATGTGTCCACTTCTAAAGAACCCCAGTCTGACTGGGGCATGCAGTGTGGGCCGAAGCCCACCTGTATTACACACGACATTACTACCTCAGCTGTGTTTGGCAATGCAATGGGATATTTTTGTGTACCGCTGGTGGGTTCCAGGGAGCCACCCATGCTGTAGGTGCACACGGAGTTTTTAATACATCTGTACACTTGTAAAGAACCCCAGTCTGACTGGGGCATGCAGTGTGGGCCGAAGCCCACCTGCATTATGCACGACATTACTACCTCAGCCTTGTTGGGCAATGCAATGGGATATTTCTATGTACCGCCGGTGGCTTCCTGGCACCCACCCATGCTGTCGGTCCACAGGGACTTCACAATAGGGAGTTGTACCTGCCTGTGTCTATGAATTAAAAAGCCCGGTCTAACTGGGGCATGCAGACACCTTGACAGAATGAATAGTGTGTGGCACATAGGTTCCCCATTGCTATGCCTACGTGTGCAGCTCCTGATGGCGGTGGCACAGGATTCTATTTCTCACTGCTTCTGTACAGCATTGTGGGCTATAGACCCGCCCCTTTTAAAGAGGGTCACTGCCTAGCCGTGCCAACCCTCTGCAGTGTGTGCCTGCGGTTCCTCCTCATGACAGACGCACTTCTAAATAGACATGAGGCTGGTGTGGCATGAGGGCAGCTGAAGGCTGCGCAGGGACAGTTGTGTGTGCTGTGGGGGGGAGGGGGGGCGGTTGGTCAGCATGTAACCCAGGAGAAGTGGCAGCGGAGTGTCATCCAGGCAGTGATTGTGCTTTGTTGTAGCTAGTGTGGTGCTTAGCAAAGGTATGCCATGCTAATGAGGGCTTTTCAGAAGTAAAAGTTGTTGGGAGGGGGGGGGCCCACTCTTGCCAGTATTGTGGCTTAATAGTGGGACCTGTGAACTTGAGATGCAGCCCACCATGTAGCCCCTCGCCTACCCTATCTGTTTCTGTGTCATTCCCATCACTTTGTTGAATTGCCCAGATTTTCACACATGAAAACCTTAGCGAGCATCGGCGAAATACAAAAATGCTCTGGTCGCCCATTGACTTCAATGGGGTTCGTTGTTCGAAACGAACCCTCGAGCATCGCGGGAAGTTCGTTCTGAATAACGAGCACCCGAACATTTTGGTGTTCGCTCATCTCTAGTATTAATGTATCTTGACACCACCAGGAACTCCTGGTGGAGCCAAGATTGACAGGGGAAAAGACACTCCCTGTACCTGATTGGATGGACAGCTAGGCTGGGCTGTAGGTCCTGGAAGGCCACTGTAGCTGAAAAACGCATAAGCAGCCGCTCCAAGGGGCTTCCTCGCTGGGACCTAGAAGGCCGAACCTCCCTGATTATGAAGCCTCTTCTCCTCTAATGCCGCCGCTGCTGCCCCTGCCCCCCCTCCGCCCCCCCTCTCCTAGGTGATGTGACAGTCTGGCCGCTGCAGGGAGCCCACAGGGCCGGCGGCAGCACACTGCAAGACCACACGCCGGGACCGCCCGACTAGCGGCAACTGCTCCACTCCCCCACTTTTTACATCGGTGCCGCTGCATGGAGGGCACATGACCGCTGGGAGACACTCAGAGCCGGGATTTCCCGCGGAATTTCCGCCCCTGGAAGCTGCCATAGGATTGCGTTAACAAACGCAATCCTATGCAGATGGCCGCGTGAAATCTCTCACGGCATGCTTTATTTCCGTGCTTGGCTTGCAGAGCCCCGCACAGAAAAGCCACTCACCGGCCGCTGGCTCCGCTCTGCGCATGCGCCGGCTGCCCAGCAGCCGGCACATGAAATAGCCAGGGCCGCGGGAGCAGGTGAATGTCACGCTGCTCTCTGCAGACGCTCGGATCGGGTCCCGCTGCGAGAATTCTCGCAGCCGGATCCGACCCGGCCGTCTGCAGGCGGCCTTAGTAGCTGTATCCTGTCAGATTGTGTTACACAATCAAGGGTTTTTCTGCAGTTTATGCTATGGCCATTAGATGGCAGTGTTTATAAACTAACAGTTACTGTATATTGGGCAATACAGTGTACAATATGCAACGACTGTTACCGTACTACCAATGTGGTGAAAATCTAACATTTCACAGCCCTGAAACGAAATCTAAAAAATTGTATTTACTGTGACTACCAAAAAAATATCAGAGCTGTCAAACTCGTCTACTGCACATGTAATTTACTATTCACCATTTTCACATCCCTAATTACCAATTTAACTATGAATAGTATGGAAGAAATTTTGGATTTCGTTATAGTATAGTGCCATCTAACGAAATTTTTAATATGGAGATTCTTATCAATAAGGTCTCTTTTACATGGGCAACAACGATATCGCCGCGAGAAAATCTCTGCGATATTGCAGCTTTGTACATGCAATTTTGTAGCATCAGCGATGCTTTTTCTTGTGAAAAAATATCTTGCAACGTGTTCCTGCTACGCGCAATAAAATCACGCGATTTTATCACAAGAAACTTGGTAGGACTTTCTAATGTTAAAATCGCATTGCACGAAAATCGCAGATGCGATAAACAAGGAGGCTCCATAGGGAAGCATGGGCTACAGAAAAAAAAAAAAAATTGCAGCTGTATAGAGCATGCCACGATTTTGTATTCTTGCAATGTAGCAGCCTACAAAACATCGCTAGTATGAAAGAACCCATTGGAAAGCATGAGCTGCACATACAAGCGATTTGTAGCACTGTCGCATTGCGAGAACGTCGCAAGATTTTGTAGCCCGTGTGAAAGCGACCTTAAGGAAACAGTTTCTGACTTTAAATCCGCTTGCAGCTGGAGACTTAAGAAGTCTTCCCTGGCGAAGTTGCAAAATCAGGCGATTAAGCCATTTCTCCCAGCCAGCTGTTTGCAAAGTGCCACTCCCCTGACTTTCAACAATTGCCACTCCCACTGCAGCAAATAATAGCAGCGCATACGGGCATATACACTATTGCGCGCGCCTCAGTGCGATGTATTTGTGCTATGAACTAGGCTTTTTTTGCACACATATTGGCGTATTTTATTGTACTTTATGCACACGCAGAGCATACTGTTTTTTTGTTCATGAGATGCAGCCCTGGCCCAATTTAAACAACTACCTTGTTTCCCCGAAAATAAGACAGTGTCTTATATTAATTTTTGTTCAAAAAGGTTTAACTTTTTTACAAGTATAGCTGCCTGGACACTATTTAAATTGACTTTTTAAATTAACTGTTAGCAGGGCTTAATTTTGGAGTAGGGCTTATATTTCAAGCATCCTCAAAAAGCCTGAAAAATCATTTTGCATTCTCAAAAATTTTGGAAAATCATGCTATGTCTTATTTTCAGGGAAACAGGGTATTTAGCCTAGTGAGTTTAAGATATGTTTTTTTCCCACAGAATTGTGCAGTGTTACATGCATCCCTTTGCATCCTTTTTGCGCACCTTCCATAGTCTTCTATGGGGAACCTTCGTGCACAAATGTGCACAAAAATAGAGCAAATGCGTACGCAAAAATGTGTACAAACCCATTGATATCAATGGGTTCTATTCTCTGCGCATTGCACATGCAAATTTTTTTACATGTAAATACGTAAAGCAGCCCTAAGGGCTTTTACCCACTACAAAAATTGCAAGTTTGCGCTTCTGCGATTTTTGTGTGATGTGATTTTAACATTAGAAAGTCCTGTTGACATTTGCAGTAAAAAAGCACAGTGATATGGCAGCAATAAAAAAATGCCAGTGGGTAAAAGCCCTTAGGGCTCAGTCACACGGGCGCCGATCGGCCCGTGTTTCAGGATGGAAAGACGGCAGTTTGGATGAATCTCCGCAGCTGCCGAAAAAAAGAACATATGGCTGGCAATGGAGCAAGGGGTGCAAGCACTATAATAGCACCCAGTCACCCTTTGCAATGTCAATGCAGTAGTTGGTGAACTACAGTACTAGCATTATGAACTGTGACTGCTATCATTACAGCGCCATCTGCAGGAAATTTTGCATAGTAAAAAAAAAAGTTAAAATAATGTAAAGCGAGGGGCGCTGTTTTCACTTGTCTCTGAGTTTACTCTCATTGTGAACTCCCCAAACTGTGCCTCATCGCAAAGCTCCACCACTGGCCACAAGCGGGTTTAATGTTGGAAACCTATTCCGTTATCCACATTAAGAATTTCGTTAGATGGCACTATCCTGTAGTGAAATCCCAAATTTCTTCCTTACTGCTCGTAGTTAAATTGGTCATTAGGGATGTAAAAATGCTGAATAGCAAATTACATGTGCAGTAGGCGACTTTCACAGCTCTGACATTTTTTTAGTATTCACAGTAAATAAAAGTTTAGATTTCGTTTAGGGCCGTGTCATCTAACAAAACATTAGATTTTCATCACATGGGCATGGAATTTAAAAAAAAAAAAAAAAAAAACAAGTCAGGGAACTGATTTTAGTACAATACAACACATACTTTATTGTTCAATATATTTTCATAGTGTACTGTGAACAGCATCATGCGCCATCTGGTGCTGAAAGTGAGATATTACAACTAGTTGTGTTTTTTTTAATGGAAAGACATCATAATTCGTCACCTCAACTAGCCATAGCCGTTTAGGCCCATTTACACGTAACAATTATCACTCAAAATTCGTTCAAACGATCGAAAATGAGCAATAATCGTTACATGGAAATGCGGGCATCGTGCACTTTTCGCTTGAAGGATGTTAAAGGGGTTCTGTCACTAAAAAAGAAAAATGCTATACTTATCTATTCCTCCCCCCATCAGTCTACTTACCAGATCTTCACCTCCCTCATCTTCTCCTGTCTCCTGCAGTCCAGGGGGTCACTTCACTTCCAGCTGCCTGATTCTTCTCCTTCCTGTGAGGTTACATACATTTGGTTGGCAGTCTGCCAATGTACGTTAAGTCACAGCTCACAGGCCAGCAGGAGAACTGCCTATCTTCAGAGATTGCTCATGCGAGCTATCTCTGAAATAGATTACAATTCCTTCCTAGGCAATGAATCTACAGCACAGGGACGTGCCCTTCACTGACCCGGCAGGAAGGTATTTGTGATAAGCAGCCTTCATAACAAGCTGGGCCCAGCCTGCAGTGAGCGGACCTGGGGCACTGGAGAAGCTCAGCTAGGAGAAGATGTGATAAGGAGACAGACAGGGAAGGAATAGGTAAGTTTAGATAAATTTTTTTTTTTAATGACAAAACCCCTTTAAGGTGAACTTAAAATCCATCATTCAGTTAGTGAAAGATAAAGTATCTCTCAGTAGACCGCATGCGGTTATCTCCACGGGAGCCAGCAGATAACATTGTAATCTGCTGACAGCCATGAAGAGAACAGTGAGCTGTGTGCACAGCTTTGTGTGTGATTAGTCACACGCTGACCTCTGCAAACAGCTTCTGGAGGTTCTTTTACATGCAAATGAAGATGATACGGTGCTAATGGCCATTAGTGGCCATTAACACTTTATATAAATAGATCACAAAATCTTTCAATCTTACTCATTTCAAAGATTATCTTTGCGTGTAAATGGGCCTTTACTCTGGTGGGAAATTGCATTAAGCCATTCAAGCTAATGCATCTGTACCTTAAAAGACCCCACTATATCGAACTGCATATTTTTACTGTTACTTAGCTGAAGACAAGGGCTTAAACATGCAGCCATTCGCTCTCAACAAAATGTCACTCAGGCATATCAAAGTTTATAACATGACGATAAATTAGGAAGAAACATTTAGAAATCATAACGTAGACATTCAAAAGAATACACAATAACTATATCTTGTTCTTAAAAGGGCAGTCCATGGTGAGAAAAAGTTTTCAACCCAGCTCAGAGTGATGACAAACATAAAAAAACCATACTCAGCTCATCCCAACCCCAGCCACTAATGATCCACCAAAGCCTGTTCCTCTGCTGGTCTTCACTTCCTGCAGTAGCAAGCCAGTGATAATGTTGCAAATACCTAATGACCTTTGATCACTACAGACAATTATTGGCTCACTTTGGACAGCGATTAGCTATAGTTGTGACATGCTTCATCAAGACTTCACCACTACTGCAGTAGGAAGGGAAGATCTGATGGAGACTACACTCAGATGGAACATGAACGCATTCAACCCAACCTTCCAGACTCCATTAGGATAGTCATGGATCTTCACAACTGTCCCATTAACCGGGTGGCAGGAGGCATTTCAACCTCCACTCCACTCACCCCACTACTGAACCCAATAAAATTTTAGTACACGCACTGCTATCCATCTCCTTTCTCACAGATGTTCATGGTTTATCTGCATTTTATTGACAACGTCTTTCTTCTTTGGCAGGGCAAGATAATGGCTTTTGAACAATTCCACTCTGCACTAAATTTTGCACTTCCTTCTATCTTTTTCACCATGACAGCTGACAAATCTAAGGAGTGTTTGGACATTAAACTGGAGGTAACAGATTCTCATACGACGTTGGACATGAATGTTGAATTAGTCATTATGCTCTTTTATTTGTGATTGTTTCCAGTAGCAGAAACCAAGTAATCTTGTAGATATGATAGCTTTTAATGGCTAACAAAAATATATGATGTTATAGTGAGCTTTTGAACCTACGCAGAGTTCTTCTTCAGGCATTAATTTCTAGCATCATCCAAAAAAGCAATCAGCTCCTACAGGACTTGGATGTTTTCACTTCTTGGTATTATATTTGCAGTCCTTGTTTTATATTTTAGTTAGTTTTCTTGTACTATGTACCACCATGTTACTTATGATTTCATAATGCCTTTTATACAACTTGATAAAGGGCTATATTGCCCGAAATTTTGCTTGGATATACATTGAAAATCTGTAATAAAAGCATTCACGAACTTTTGCAAGTTCATGAAGTGTCTGCAATCGTATTTCTTTGAATTTTGGTGAATACTGGAGGTTGTCACAGTGCGACCCAAGGATTCTGCGCCCTTTTCATTTTCAAACAGTGGGAGGTATGGGAACAATGGGGGGTTTGATTGAGGTGAGAATGGGTTTTTTATGGTTTTGGCAACACTTTTTCAGCAGGTTTAAAGTAATTTATGTCTAGATAACCCTTTTAATAGATCTTAAGTTACAGTTAGAGATGAGCAAGCATACTCGTTAAGGACAAATACTCGAGCGAGTATCGTCGTTTTCGAGTATTCGCCTGCTCGTCCACAAAGATTCGGGTGCCGGCGGGGGTGAGCAGTGGGTTGCGGGAGTGAGCAGGGGGGAGGAGAGAGAGATCTCTCTCCCTGGCTGCCCCCCCACCGGCACACAAATATTTGCGGACGAGCAGGCAGATACTCGAAAAGGACGATACTCCCTCAAGTATTTGTCCTTAATGAGTATGCTCGCTCATCCCTAGTTATGCTTGTAACAAATAACCATGGCAATTTTGCACTGACTTTCTCGTGGCAAAATCGCGACTGCCTATGTGTAACCAGCCTAAATGTACAATATATTGCAGTACTTAAGTATTGCAGTATATTGTACATGCAATAAGATGATTGCTATTTCAAGTCCAGTACAGGAACTAAAAGAAAAGTAAGCACTCTTTTTCCAGTCATCATATCGCAAAATAAATAAATTGGTATTGCCACACCAGTAAGAGTCCAATTTTTTGAGATATTACATTATTTATCCCAAACAAACTTCGTCAGTGAAAAAAAACAACACACCGCTAGAACTGTGCTTTTCTTTTTTGGTCACAAAAGTAATAAAAATGTACCCCAACATGGTACTACTTTCAAATTGTCTAAAAGTATTAACATAATTTCGTATTACAGTATATAGCAGTTTTAATTTTGCCCATTAAGCTCTGCCACAGGGCATCCATAGACTGCAATACTTCACGAGGCTGATAACTGCTTAGATGCAACATTCACCATCGACTGCTGCATACAAGTAGTTAAGCAGTCATAATCAGAGCTAGAGTATATGAAGTAGTCTTGGATACTGGGTGCATTTCTTATGCCCCCTGTGACCATGTGATGTACAGTACATTTAGATTATTCGGTCGGGAAAGTTAAAAATAACGTCATAGCTGAAACATTTGAACAATTACCGGTAAAAATAATTGTAACAATAATTATCTGCTACTCTTTGGCCACCTGCACACGGCCGGGTTGGACCCCGCTGCGAGAATTCCCGCAGCGGGATGTGACCCGTGCACTGGTATTATAATCACCCGTCCGGCATCTTCTCTCCCTGCACTGCGATCTGCCAGCTGGCACATAGCTGCACATGTGTGGACTAGAGCCAGCACGTAGCCGGTGACTTTTCTGTGTGGGCCCTGGAAAGCTCACACAGAAATAGGACATGCTGCGATTTTCTTTTCACCACGCGAGTTTTCACGCGGTCAAATCACAGCTGTCTGCATAAGATTGCAATATGTAATGCAATCCTATGGCAGCGGGCACAGGCGGAAATTCTGCGGGAAATCGCGCTGCGGAATTTCCGCCCGTGTGCAGGAGGCCTTAAAGGGAATTTATTCTATAGTGTCTGATATTACTTTTTGAAGCACTTACATGTGAGTAAGGCCGCCTGCACATGGGCAGATTTTCATTGCGGAATCTGTAGCGGGCAATTTCCTTTACTTAAGCAGAAATCAATTGCAATTTTACACTCACGGAGGAGAAATCGCAGCATGCTCCATTTCTGTGCAGATTCTGCACTGACGGCTTCCATTAAAGTCAATGGAAGCCGTCTGATCCGCAGCCCTTCCGGAAAGACATTGCACAAAGGTTGCAGATTCTGCATCATCGCTATGGGATGACGCGGGAAAAGCAGCGATTTAAAAGAGAAATCTGTACTGCGCATGTCTGATGGACCATTGCCGAGAGGACCATCCGCAGTACAGATAAAAAAGACTTCAGGACAGGTACACACAGATGCCGGCTGAGCACAGGGTTGGATTCCGCTGCGGGATTCTATGCATATTCTAAGAAATATAGAAATTGTGTTGACATAGATCTACAAAGAAGACATCACAAATTATGGTCTGCTGCAACAAATACTAACCCAGTAGCTCAGGAAGAGAAATATGATGTCCTAGGCATTGTTAGACACTGCTAAACTGCCTCCTATTTTCCTCTTTTTTCCCAGCTTTCATAGGAGCCTATGTAAGCCACCGCTGTATCTTGGTCATGCCATGCCAATGAAATGCGATTTCTCCATGAAATGCGATTTCTCTTTTTTACTATTGAAGCAACATGCAATTTTCACACTCATGAAAACTGCAGATTGAAGCAATGCAACGTGATGAGTTTTTCCTTGTGTTATGCATCAAAAATCGCAGGTTAACAAGTGCAATATCGCTCCAAGTTTCTTGGAGCAATATCGTGTCTGTTAGTGTAAAGGCACCCTTAGGACTTATTCACACATCTGTATATCGGCCGGGTTTTCACGCCCAGCTGATATACGGTGTCCCTTTCTGCAGGGGAAGGAGGCGGGCCGGGCAAGGGGCAGTGCACTGAGCTCCCGCCTCCTCTCCGACCCTCGACACTGTTTGCAATGAGAGGGGCGGGGTGGGGGCAGAGCTAAGTCCCACCCTGCCCCACCCTGCCCCATCCCCTCACATTGCAAATAGTGATGAGGGGTGGAGTGGGGGCAGAGAGAGGGCGGAGAGCTGTCGGCAGCTGAATGCAGTGCTCCTGGCCCAGCCCGCCTCCTCTCCCTGCAGAAGGGGACATTATATATCAGCTGGGCGTGAAAACCTGGCCGATATACGGACGTGCAAATAAGCTGTAAGGCCTCTTTTACTTAGGCATTGCGACCTTCGGGCACACGCATTGTAGCCGAAAATTGCATGAACAGGAGAAAGTCATGGCTAAATCTCTTGTTTTTCTCGCTATTCACATGGTGGGGCTGTGGCGTTTATATGGCAAGGGAAGGGGGAGGGACTTTAGCAGCGCTTGCCATGCTAAATTCTTTTTCTTCCTCCCCAGCCTATGGGAGCTGCTGGCAAGAGGAGGGACTTTACCAATGTGAGCCGCTGCTAAACTCCCTCCCCCTCCCTTTTCTGGCAGCTCCCATAGGAGTCTATGGGAACGGCTGGCGTATTCCGCCAGAAGATAGGACAAATCCTATCTTTTCTGGATGGCCAATTTTACGCATAGGGCAAACTTGAAGTATGCTCTAATAAGTCCCGCACATATCTTTATGCACAGATATAATATGTTGGCATGCAGAAGTAAAGAAAGGTTTTGTATAAATAAAATAGAACTTTTTAAAAAATAAATCATTCTATTTAATACACATAACATGACAAAACCTCCACATACAAACATTGCAACATTTCAGGACAAACACTTGTACTTTGAAAAGCCGCTGGTAGCAGGGCTCAACATGACATGGGCATAGTCCGCTGGCCCAAATATTGTATTTTTCTTGTAACATGCCGCAGCATTTCATAAAACACACATACGTCTGCACTGTCGATATCTGTCCTAAATTCATGCTGTAAGTAAATCGGGCAGCATGAACCTGGTGACTCTTTACTTTTAATGAAACACAGAACAGTGGCATGTCACTTATTTCAGATGAAAATGCAGACGATGAGCCCCATCGAATGGTAATGAGTCAATCACAAATGGGATAATGGGACAATCTTCTGCAAACCCACAGCATAAAGAAAAAAAATACACCCTAAAATTTCTGTCGGATTTGAATCTCACATGTGAACATACTCTTAAGGCCCATTTACACAAAGCGATGATCGCTCCAAAAAACCTAAAAAGCGATCATTTGAGCGATCGTTGCGCCTAAACACGCGGCCATCGTGCACTTCTCGTGCACTGCTAGCTGACCGTAAAATTCAGGCCATCCTAAAAATGGTCCTCAGGTCCTTATCAGGACCACACACTGAGTTCTCCATGGGTAGTGCTGATAGCATTGTTACTTGTCAGAGAACAAAAGGAGCTGAATGGGGATAAGAGCCCTCCGGCTATTAACTGCATTCAGCTAAAGGCTTCATTTGCACACTAAATTGCTATTAAGTAGCTACTTAATAGTTTATGCAAAGTGATTGCTCAAAGCTGTCACTCAAACTTTTGTTTGAGCAATCATCGCTCCATGTAAATGAGACTTTAGAAAAATGGGCAATTTAAAGAGGTTTTCCAGTTATGAGCTAGCGATAGCCTATTCTTAGGATAGGCCATCAATAGCAGATCAGGGGTTGTCTGCCACTAAAAATCCCCACCAATCAGCTGTTCTCTGGACTGTTGCATTTGGACATAAGTTGATTGCCGGGGCTAAATTGAAGGGGTTAGGTCTGCTGTAGATCTGCATCAAAACCTGTGTCAATGATGCAGAATTTGATACTGATTTTCTGCTGTCGAAAGTCTGCACTAATTCGGCTATGTGTGAATGTACCACTAAGGGCATTTTCACATATGACTGATTTGCTGTGGGTTTTTTTGCAGATTTTTGTAGACCCCTACAATAGATTCCACCCTTGCATTTGCTTTCAAATTACCAAAATAATAATCCTTATTTATATAGCTCCAACATATTCCGCAGCGCTTACAAGACAGGGGGAAAAAAAACAAGACCATGGTACATGAAGTAATCAATTGATGGAAACAGTAGGGGTGAGGGTCCTGCTCCAATAAGCTTACATACTACAAATAATGGGGTTATAGAGAAGGTAAAGGGGCTGGAGATGTGCATGGTATGGCGAGGTGGGGAGTGAGGGGTGCTATACACACATACAATTGTCAAGCCGTATAGTGGCTAAATTGGTATGACTGCAGGTGTCGGTTGATTATGGTTAGCAGGAATTGCAGTCAGTAGGACAGGGAGCATGTTATCAGGCAGAGTACAGACGGGTTTGGTTTAGGAGATGTGGTATGCCTCCCTGAAGAGGTGCGTTTTTAGAGCATGCCTGAAGTTTAGTGTGTCAGTGTTCTGCCACTGTTTTTGCAGGGGATCTGCATGCAGATTTAGCCTAGTCAGTGGGCAAAATCTGTATGTAGAACTCCAGTGCGATAGTACTTCATGTGAATCCGTGCGGTAACATGTCGCCCCCCCCCCCCCCCCCGCCCATTGAAGGGGTTGGCAGAGTTTTTTTTTTTAATTATGATTCCTGCTCACCATGCCTAAAAATTATAAACAATCAAATCCTCCCCTCTGTACAGGGTCTGTCCTGCCAGACTGCATTCAGCCCGTTTACAGGATGTCAGACTGCTGCAGCCAATCAGAGACCTCAGTGCTCGAACACTGAAGTCTGATTGGCTGCAGCTGCCTGCGACCTTCTATACACAGGCCGATTGCAGCTTGTCAACTCTACATTAGAGGGAAGACTGAAGGATGCGACGCCGGAGCTGAACGAACCCGGGAGAAGGGAGTATACCTTATTTCTGTAATACGTATATTTTATGCATGGCGAGCAGGAATATAAAGGGAACCTGTCATGTTCCCACTGCACCATAAACTAGTTACAGCACCATTAGGGAACTTGACAGGGAGTCAAGTGATTTTTTTATACTCACCGGTTCCCACGATCCACTGATGTCACCTTGTGAATTCTTTTTTGGGGTCCCGTGCTCTTCAATAGACGTGTATGGGAGTGTGCATGCACAGGACTCTGAAAAGTCGGAATTTCATGCCGTGCGTCGTGTTCAGAGGGGGCATCGTGGGAACGTATAAAAAAATACATCACATGTCCTAACAGCACCATAACTTAGTTAATGGTGTTGTGGGGATGAGGCAGATTTCCTTAAAATTAAAAAAAAAAACTGCAAATGTGTTATTGCACAATAGTAGAACAAGCCTCATACGTATTGGGCATCACCATAATTGTACCGAGTCCTAGAATACGGGTTACACATTGTACCACATGGTACTGTACAATTTAGAACACAAAAAGACATTTATAGTTATCTAACAGAAGTGCCAAAATTGGCCTGGAAAGAAGTGAAAGGCAAGTGCTTGGGTAATTAAGGAGTTCGTGCTTATTCACGCTAGTGGTTTTGCCTCAGTTTAGGCTGATCCATTTTTAAAACACAGCAACGAAATTCCAACTGGATTAAATCTAACTTTTTCCACTCAATTAATTTTAATTTTTTTTTTTTTTTAAACAGAACGGAAGCAACAAAAGCAGTTTTCAGTCTGCTTTCAGTTTTTTAACATCCCATTGAAAACAAAGTGTGGGGTGGAGCCATTAAATTCAATCTTAATTCTGTTGCTCTGGACCAACAAGAGAAACATGGAAAGCCTGAATGTAGGTAAAACTCTAGTATCGCTGAGCCCTTAAAGAAGTTTTAAAATTGTCAATAATTCATGGCCAGTTTCTTATGATAGATCAACAGTAGATTGGTGGGGGGGGGGGGGGGGGGGGAGGTAGGGGGTCCTGAATGACAGACCCTTTGCCAATCAGCTGTATGCTGAGCTGGCACGCTTCTGTACTGACCCGATTTCTACGGGAAGCAGACAGCTCTGTTCTAACTGCAGTGGCCAGGCCTGGTATTGCTGGCCAAGTTTCCTTTGAAGTGAATAGGAACTTGGCCTGCAATACCAAGCCTTGCCACTGCAGTGAGAACAGAGCTGTTCGCTTTCTGCAGAAATCAGCTCAGCGCACAAGTACATTAACCCAGTGAACAGATAATCAGTAGGATTCCTGAATAACAGGCTTCTTTCTATCTAATATTGATGCTCTACGCCGAGGCCAGTCCATAAATAGTTTACAACTGGACAAACCCTTTGACTAATTCAACATACAAATTAAATACATGGTATCAAAATAGTCTTAACCGGGAGAATATATTGTGCAGTATAAGGCCTCATGCCCATGGCCGGGTTGGATTCAGACTCGATGCTCCGGCAGTGACCCCCAGAGACCTGTCTGGAGCCGTCAGGAGTGTCGCGGCCGGCGTGCAGTGCAGGGAATGACGTGCTGGAACTGGGCTATGGCGCGGATTCCCGTAATACTTCTGCAGTGCTCACTGCAGAAGTGCCGCAGGACAGACGGCTTCCATTGATTGCAATGGAAGCCATCCGTGCGATTTTCTGCACCAAATAAAGCATGCTGCAATTTTCCCCCGCAAGCAGAAAAGTGCAGTTGATTTACGATCTTGGGCAGGGGGGAATCTTCTATACATAGCATGCTTTGGACGGACATTGCTGCAGAATTTACGGTGGGCATCTGACCGCAAATTCCGCAGCAAAAATCCATCCGTGGGCATTCGGCCCAAGTGCTAACTCAGAAAATTAAAACAAGAAAGAGTGCAACTGCGGTTTTTACTACCACCTCATTCTGAGCAACACCACAAAGCCTCCACAGTGATGTCACTAGGAGTATTAAGTTGTGGGGGAGATTCTACTAATACGGGAATGTGTTACAAACCTTGCCACCTGATGCTCCTAGCTTATTAAGAGGCCGATTAATAGTTATGCCACATCTTGGTGTGCCCGTCCATGCATCAGAATATCACATTTACACCATGAGTTATGCCAATTACTAGCATAAAATAGATAAGTGAAATTAATTTTTCCAGTGGACGAGGTTTCCTGAAGTCTCATCCACATTCCTGGTTCTGTGAAGTGCTGCAGATTCTTCCCAAACTCTGCAATGGGGAATCCACAGCATTTCCAGTGTTCCCCTCTCCTAAGGGGTTATACAGTCCAGCAGAGGCTCCTCTCTGTATGTTACAGTATATTATCCCGCTGTATGGAGGAGACATTTCTCACAGCAACATAAGTAACAACTCATCCCAGCAACCCAAAATACCTCCTGAGCGCTAGCAGGGTCATACTAGCAGCACAGACCCAACAGCAATCTATGCACTGGTCATACCCCTCCTGTCTGCGCCTGTCTTATAGCCATCACTCACTAGTACTCCTCCATGCTAGCAGGGTCATACTAGCAGCACAGCCCCATCAGCAGTCTCTGCCCTGTTCTTACCGCTCTTGTCTGCTCCGGTCTTAGAACCATCACTGACTAGTACTCCTCCGTGCTAGCAGGGTCATACTAGCAGCACAGACCCATCAGACGTATCTGCATTGGTCTTACCCCTCCTGTCTGCTCCAGTCTTACAGCCATCACTCACTAGTACTCCTCCATGCTAGCAGGGTCATACTAGCAGCACAGACCCATCAGCAGTCTCTGCCCTGTTCTTACCGCTCTTGTCTGCTCCAGTCTTACAGCCATCACTCACAAGTACTCCTCCGTGCTAGCAGGGTCATACTAGCAGCACAGCCCCATCAGCAGTCTCTGCCCTGTTCTTACCCCTCTTGTCTGCTCCAGTCTTATAGCCATCACTCACTAGTACTCCGTGCTAGCAGGGTCATACTAGCAGCACAGACCCATCAGCAGTCTCTGCACTGTTCTTACCCCTCCTGTCTCCTCCGGTCTTATGGTCATTACTAGTACTCCGTGCTAGCAGGGTCATACTAGCAGCACAGACCCATCAGCAGTCTCTGCCCTGTTCTTACCCCTCTTGTCTGCTCCAGTCTTAGAGCCATCACTCACTAGTACTCCTCCATGCTAGCAGGGTCATACTATCAGCACAGCCCCATCAGCAGTCTCTGCCCTGTTCTTACCCCTCTTGTCTGCTCCAGTCTTACAGCCATCACTCCCTAGTACTTCTATATAAAGAGTCAGCTCTTCTAACCTGGTCAGTCAGAGCAGCAGGTGTAATTCATGGGATGGAATGAGGGTTGGGGATCCACCCAACTCTTCCCCAACCAGTTCCAGGACTGTCCTTATGCTGGACTGGGACACAACATGGTTTTCTTCTATGTTCAAATACAATGGGGCTAATTTATTAGGACCAGTAACTGTGACTGGTTTATGCCTCTTAACCCCTTAGTGACCACCCTATAGACTTTTTACATCCTAGTTTAGTGGGCTTTATTCCTCAGGGATGTAAAAACACGCTCGCTCTGGGGATTAAAGCCACATGGGCTGTGGACGTGACAGCTCCATGCTGTCGGCTAGCCGGAGGTAGCTGACAACCTGCAGCGGTCATGGGGGTCCACAGGAAGCCACCCCAGTCACACGATCGCCGGTATCCACCGGATACTGGCGATCGCATAAAAGTGTAAAAAAAAAGTAAATATAAGTTAAAGATTCAGCTCCCCTCTTGGATCGGATCAATGAGGGGAGGTGAAAGTACTCAAACCCGTCCTCTGTGATGTCCCGCAACGTTCTGGTCCTTCTCGGACCTGATGTCGCCTTCTGCACATGCGTGCCGGACATAATACGTCAGGCGCATACACAGAAGGGTTCGCGCCCCAAGCTGAGAGCAGAGAGATATCACTGGGGACTGATGTATGCGGTTTCCGGTCACATGATCGCTGCTATCCAATGGATAACAGTGATCATTTAAAGTAAAAAAAGAAAAAAAAGTTTATTAAGCTTAAATTTCACCTCCCCTCACAGATCACATCCATGAGGGGAGATGAAATTACGTACCTAAGGCGCACGGATTTAACCCGGCTTCTGTGCATGCATCAATTGCCAAAATGGCAGACGCATACACAAAAGCCGCGGATTAAAGGGGTAATTTAAAATCTCCCTGCTCCTGGCTAATAAACCTAGCTGAGAGCCTGGAGATCTCACGGGGTCCGCGTTACGCGGTTCTTAGTCACGTAATCACCATTATGGCAATGGATAACGGCGATCACGTAAAAGTAAAAAAAAAAAACTAAAGTTTCACCTCCCGTCACGAATCTGAACCGTGAGGGGAGGTGAAATAACTTACCTAAGGCCTCTAGGAAAATCCCCGATGGGATTCTTATCCGCTGACCTTTCCCGAGCTTCGGCGCATGCGCTTGTCGCCAAAATGAGGGACGCCGAACGCAGAAGCTGAGGAGGGCTCAGGAAATTTAAAATCTCCTTGTTCCTGACTACTAAAGGTAGCCGAGAGCCTGAAGCAGTGACCGAGGGCCGCGGTGAGCGGTCTACAGTCACGTGATCAACGTTATACAACGGATAATGACGATCACGTAAAAGTTAAAAACAGTTGAAGTGTAATGCTCCTTTCTATTTGGGCCCAGTTGTGCATCTGGACATAAGATTAGGGCCACAATGGGTATGTTTCTGAACACGGGACAAACAGGGGTATCCATTTTGGGGTGAAAGTCTTCTTTCCTATGTGTGCTGTACAAAAAAAACAGTTTTTAAAATGACACAATTGCAGAGAAAATGAAAATTGTAATTTTTTCCTTCTGCTGTGCTTAAAGGGGTTGTCTCGCGATAGCAAGTGGGGTTATACACTTCTGTATGGCCATATTAATGCACTTTGTAATATACATCGTGCATTAAATATGAGCCATACAGAAGTTATTCACTTACCTGCTCCGTTGCTGGCGTCCCCGTCTCCATGGATCCGTCTAATTTCAGCGTCTAATCTCCTGATTAGACGCGCTTGCGCAGATGGGTCTTTTCCCTTCGGCTCGCTCCGGCAGCAGCTGCGTTCTGGCTCCGCCCCCTTGTACGCATCATCTCGTAGCTCCGCCCCCGTCACATGTGCCGATTCCAGCCTCCTGATTGGCTGGAATTGGCGACGGGGGCGCCAGCAACGGAGCAGGTAAGTGAATAACTTCTGTATGGCTCATATTTAATGCACGATGTATATTACAAAGTGCATTAATATGGCCATACAGAAGTGTATAACCCCACTTGCTGCCGCGAGACAACCCCTTTAATAGATTCATTCAAAGACTGTGGAGTCAAAATACGCAATACACCCCTAGATGAATTCATTAAGGGGTCTAGTTTTCACAATTTTGGCGCTTTTAATAAATATACACAAATTCTATCTGTCTATTTTTACCACCTAAATGAAGTACAATATGGCAAAAAACCCATGTCAGAACCACTTGGATATGCAAAACCTTTATGGACACGTCAGACTTCCAAAATTTGGCCTGGTCATTACGGTGCAAACAGGCTTGGTCAGTAAGGGGTTAATACATGTGCAATGGGCGGCTCATAGGCCTGAAGAAGAAATCTTTACCAGCTATGAAGCAGTTCTCTGGTATAAATTCTACTCAATATAGTGGGTTACCCCCACCTACTTTTCTAAAAGTGTGGAGTGGGGTGTAGAAAGACCAAAAGTTACAAGTCTTAGGCCGCCTGCACACGGGCGGAAATCCCGCGGCGGGATTATCCGCGGGATTTTCGCCACTGAAAGCCTGCATAGGAGTGCATTACAATCTCGCGCAGCAAACAAACCGCGGCATGTCCTATTTCTGTGCGGGGCTTGCAGAGCCTTGCACAGAAACGTCACTCACCCGGCCGCCGGCTCCGGTCTGCGCATGCGCCGGCTTCTGGCACATGAAAGAGCCGGGGCCGTCGGGCGCGGGGGGAGTACGCGCTCGTCCCTGCAGGCGCTGGGGTCGGATCGCGCGGTGAGAATCCTCGCCGCCGGATCCGACCCGCTCGTCTGCAGGCGGCCTTACTGCAATGTGCTACTTTTCTTTTCTCACCACTTGTCCAAGTTGTGCCAGAGAATCTCAGGTTCAGCTTTCTGTTTATCCATGTGCATATCCCCTCAGAGCATAATACGCGCTATTTATCCATGTGCATAATACGCACTGAGATAGGACATGCCACTAATTTTTTTTTCTGCGATTGTAAATCAATGAGTTCTATTCACTGCATGTGAACGAGCCCTTAGTCTGAGAGACGTATTATAATTGGCACACACTATAGTATCTATTTCTATCTGCTCATGAACTGATACCTATATAAAGAATGAGAAATATGTTGCTTCATTTGACAAGTTTCCTTCTTCTGTTTCTGTGTCAGGAATAATAGAGACAGGACACCGCAACCCGTTATCTCCAGCTCACTGGCGTACATACAGGAGTCGCTGGGGCCCGGCCCCTAAGCCAGGAGGGCCCAGAGGGCGCCCTTTCCACTCGCTGACTGACTGCAGAGTTACTGTCACTTGGCGCTCTGCGGCTTCTCCTGCACGCCGGCGCCTCCTCACGGACCTCCGCTCAGTCTCCTTCCCTGTCTTGTTCTCCTCCACGATCACCAGAGGGGAGGAGTCTGAGCGGAGGTCCGGGAGGAAGTGTCTCCGTGCAGGAGAAGCTCCCCGCGGCGCACAGAGTGCCTAGTGATAGGCAGACCGAGGGCTCTACATCGTGCCGCCCTCCCCGACTCCTACAGTCATCCTCAGCCAGCAGGGGAGTGGATGTAGATCGTCCAGCAGCAGCCTGACAGAAAGTGTAAGTACTGACTCACACATGTCTGTCTCAGTGGGGGAGGGGGGTCAGAGCAGCAGGCAGTGTGAGAGGGGAAGGGAATCAGGTAGGGGCATCCTGTGTCAGAAGTGGGAGACAGCCATGAAGGGGCATGGGATGTACCATGCTAGGGCATCCTGTGTCAGAAGGGGCAGAGACAGCCATGAAGGGGCATGGGATGTACCATGCTAGGGCATCCTGTGTCAGAAGGGGCAGAGACAGCCATGAAGGGGCATGGGGTGAACTATGCATGGGCATCCTGTGTCAGAAGGGGCAGAGACAGCCATGAAGGGGCATGGGATGTACCATGCTAGGGCATCCTGTGTCAGAAGGGGCAGAGACAGCCATGAAGGGGCATGGGATGTACCATGCTAGGGCATCCTGTGTCAGAAGGGGCAGAGACAGCCATGAAGGGGCATGGGGTGAACTATGCATGGGCATCCTGTGTCAGAAGGGGCAGAGACAGCCATGAAGGGGCATGGGATGTACCATGCTAGGGCATCCTGTGTCAGAAGGGGCAGAGACAGCCATGAAGGGGCATGGGATGTACCATGCTAGGGCATCCTGTGTCAGAAGGGGCAGAGACAGCCATAAAGGGGCATGGGATGAACTATGCATGGGCATCCTGTGTCAGAAGGGGCAGAGACAGCCATGAAGGGGCATGGGATGTACCATGCTAGGGCATCCTGTGTCAGAAGGGGTAGAGACAGCCATGAAGGGGCATGGGATGTACCATGCTAGGGCATCCTGTGTGATGGGAGAGCCATAAGCCCATTCTCCCACTGGCGCTGATTACTGCGGCTCTTTGAACGCTGCGGTAATCGCAGTAAAACACTCCCATTGTTTTCCATGGGGCCTCGCAGACATTTGCTCGATTTCGAGCGCTGTTTGCTGTATTTTGCCGGTTTTAGCGCTCCTCATCAATGATGGCGTGCGCTAAACCCAGTATGGACCAAAAATGAAAGTAAAATCCAGCAAAACACAATCCAAATGTCAGAGTTTTGCCGAGCGCCTGTGTGAGAGCGGCCTAAAGCCACGGTCACACACCATCAGTGAAACGCTGCATTTAAAGACGCGATTTTGAGTGGTGTTTAACCCCTTCCCGCCCCATGACGTAAGGGTACGACATGGGAGCGGGGTACTTCCCGCAAAATGACGTATCCTTACGTCATAGGTATAGCGCGAGATCATGACTGATCTCACACTATCCCACAGCGGGAGGCGGCTGTCAGTCACAGCCGCCCTCCCGCTGCAGCAGCGGGGGTGCATCGGAGATGCGCTCCCTGCTGTTAACCCCTTCCCTGCTGCGATCTATGTAGATCGCGGCATGGGAAGGGTTCACAGAGGGAGCGCGCTCCCTCTGTGAAGTTGCTGGGCTCTCGCGATATAATTGCAGAGAGCCTGGCTGGTTGCCATGGCAACAGGATGCCGGATACCGGTGTCTGTGTTGCCAGAGCCTATGATCACTGTATAAGCGATAAGGCATGGCAGGACAGAAGTCCTGCCATGCCTTATCACAGCGATCATCAGTGCTGTGCTGTAAGTCCCTCGGAGGGACACAAGTTGTGTTAAAAAAAAGCTAATAAAAATGTGCAAAAAAAGAAAAATGTAACAAAGCACCTTTTGTTTTACGCTTTCTCATATCGGCATAAAAAGGGTAAAAAAATAAATAAAATGGCACATATTTGTTATCTACGCATCCGTAACGACTTGTACAATCAGTTAAACATGCTTTTAATTCGGCATAGCAAAAAGCGTAAAAAAAACGCTAAAAAACAGAGGCAAAATGCTAATTTTTAGCATTTTGCCTCCCAAAAAATGCAATAAACGTGATCAAAAGAGCCATATATTCCCCCAAATGGTACCAAATAGAAACTACTGAAAAAGCCAAAAATACCTGAAAGTCTGCAAAAAGCAGACACGGTCGCCATAGGCACGATCGCCATAAGGCAGGCACAATCGCCGTAGGGCAGGCGCAATGGCCTTAAGCCCTGAAGATATGTAGTCAGCCAGACAATAATGTGTGGAGGAGCAGCTTGTTCCCGGCAGGCTAATATGCAGTCACCCACTCAACCCAGCCCAGTTTGGGGAGGAGTGACTGCATATACTAATAGCCTGCACATGTGAACGATACCAAAGATGTCAGCCATAGATGGGTGGTGACACACCATACAGGATATCAACCCTGGCTGATATGACAGCGGGTTGTCCTGTATCTCCAAGGTGGGCCACACTGACTGACATCTTGGGCTCCCCCACCAACTAGCAAACTACATACAAAGATACTAATGCATACTAATAAAATGCGGGTGTTGGTACTGCATTTTGGCCAAAACGCGGTCCGTCAGCCTATGACCCACCATACAGGATATCAACCCTGGCTGATATGACAGCGGGTTGCCCTGTATCTCCAAGGTGGGCCACACTGGCTGACATCTTGGGCTCCCCCACCAACTAGCAAACTACATACAAAGATACTAATGCATACTAATAAAATGCGGGTGTTGGTACTGCATTTTGGCCAAAACGCATAGGCTGACGGACCGCGTTTTGGCCAAAATGCAGTACCAACACCCGCATTTTATTAGTATGCATTAGTATCTTTGTATGTAGTTTGCTAGTTGGTGGGGGAGCCCAAGATGTCAGTCAGTGTGGCCCACCTTGGAGATACAGGACAACCCGCTGTCATATCAGCCAGGGTTGATATCCTGTATGGTGTGTCACCACCCATCTATGGCTGACATCTTTGGTATCGTTCACATGTGCAGGCTATTAGTATATGCAGTCACTCCTCCCCAAACTGGGCTGGGTTGAGTGGGTGACTGCATATTAGCCTGCCGGGAACAAGCTGCTCCTCCACACATTATTGTCTGGCTGACTACATATCTTCAGGGCTTAAGGCCATTGCGCCTGCCCTACGGCGATTGTGCCTGCCTTATGGCGATCGTGCCTATGGCGACCGTGTCTGCTTTTTGCAGACTTTCAGGTATTTTTGGCTTTTTCAGTGAATATGTGTTTTTTTCTTTTTCCTCACCTCTGTGATTTCAAATAGAAACTACAGCTCGTCTCGCAAAAACTAAGCCCTCACAGAGCTCCGTACATAGAAAAATAAAAAAGTTACAGGACTTTGAATGCAGCGATTTAGAAAAAAAAAAAAAAAGGGTTTTCATTGCAGAAAAGTGGAAAAACCTAAAAAAAATATAAGAATTTTGGTATAGTTGTAATCGTACCGGTCCGCAGAAAAAATGGATTGTGTCATTGATGCTGCATGATTAACGCTCTAAAAATAATAATCCATGGCAGAATTGATGCGTTTTCTCTCCCTGTTATAAAAAAATAATAATAAAAGTTTTACAACATAGTCTATGTTCCCAAAAAGGGCACCATCAAAAACTACAGTTCGCCACGCAAAAAACAAGCCCTTATACGGCCGCGTCAACGGAAAAGTAAAAAAGTTATGACTTTTAAAAATTGGAGATGAAAATCTGCCAAAAATCATTGCGTCCTTAAGCCCAAAATAGGCCGTGTCATTAAGGGGTTAAGAACGCATTGTACAGCTCTACACTGCGATTTTTACGCACCCCATCATTATAAGGGGCGATGAGGTGCGTTAAAAAGTGCTTAAACACATGAAAATAGAGCAGACAGCGTTGTACAGCGTTTACTGCCGTGTTTGAAACGCCGCGGTAAACGCTGTAAAAAAGCGGTGTGTGTGAAAGTGGCCTAAGGGTATATTCCTAAGTACGTAAAATAGCGCAGATTGTCCGCAGCGGAGAATTCACACAAGTTCCGCATCAAAACCACATCAGAAAAAAATGTCAAAATCCGCGCCCT
This sequence comes from Eleutherodactylus coqui, assembly GCF_035609145.1. Lineage (NCBI taxonomy): Eukaryota > Metazoa > Chordata > Amphibia > Anura > Eleutherodactylidae > Eleutherodactylus > Eleutherodactylus coqui. The sequence continues at coordinate 227,471,388 of NC_089837.1, forward strand.
TGGTGAAGGCTTTGGCGCAGGTTTTTATGTGTATCCGCAGCAGGTTTCACCCTTCCAATTTTCTTTTGTGGTTTTGATGCAAAATTTTGTGCGGATCGGCCGACTGAAACAAGAGCTGTTTTCCACTACTTGGGCACAGACCCCAAGACCAGTCTCACACGGGTGATAACGCAGAATTATGAAGCCCCGGCTTTTCAATGGTTTCTTTCACATTTTCGATGTTTTCACTGATGTGATGTTGCGTGGAAAAACAAATCGCTGCCTGCCCTATCTTTGTGCGTTCTGCTCTTTTTTATCGCCCATGTTTCCCTATGGAGTCTTCGTTTTATCGTATCGCACAAACTTGCGATTTTAGTGCAATGCGATTTTTAACATTAGAAAGTCCTATTGTTTTTCTCGTGTGAAAACTGCAAACGACGGCAATGTTTCTGTGATAAAAGCATCACTGATGCTCTATGAGAAAAACTGCAATATTGCTGCAATTTTGCGATCGCCCTTGTAAATCTAGCCTAAGGGCATGGGGAGGGGGCCCAAGCTAAACTTCTGCACCCGGGCCCATGAGCCTCTAGTTACGCCCCTGCTCCAGGGGGAATGGCCGCTCTGTACAGGCCCACAATTCTGCAATTTTTTGTGTAGAATGGCCATTCCCTCTGGAACAACCCCAATAGTAACAGTGTCCTCCTCCCCTCGTGTCCCTAATAATAACAGTGCCCTCTGCAGTGGCCCCAATAGTAACACTGCCCCCTGGGGTGGCCCCAATAGTAACAGTGCCCCCTGGAGTGGCCCCAATACTAATAGTGCCCCCACATCTCAAAAAGCTCAAACTGTGCAAGATGAAGAAGAGTACCAACCAGAAGAAATTCAATGTTGACAACATAAAGCTTATGTATGCTGCGGGAGTAAGGCCTCGTTCACGCGGGTGACAAAGTCGCGCGATTTTGTAGCGTTGCTACAATGCTACAAATTGCATGTATGAGAACCCCATGATTTCCTATGGATTCTTCACACATGCCATGTCTTGTAACATGCAACAACCCAAAACAAAAACCATGTAAAACATTTGAACTAACTTCAAGTTCTGAACCTTCGAAACAATAAGCTCACTTGTATACGTGAAGTTTTAGAATCCCTGCCTCGCTTGAGACACCTCTACTTAGATGGGAACCCCTGGAATTGCACCTGCAGTCTTCTTACTGTTAGAAGATTGCTACTAGAAAAAGGAACTGACATTAAGGAAGGGGAGTGTGCAGAGCCCCCATATTGCCGTGGGGAGAGGTGGATGTCTTCTAATTCCATGCTAAGACAGTGTGAAACTTCCTATACTTTTGACAAAGGCAAAGAAAGTAAGAAAAAACTGAAGGTTCCTGAGGTATCAAATGGGAAACCTTACATAGATGATGATGAGGATTATGATTATGATACAGAATACTGAAGTTCTTTTTATCCCCATGACATTTATTGGATATGGACTTAAAGGGATTGGCTCAGAACCACCGACAGGTGTCAGCGCTTTCCATAGCAATGCTATGGGAAGCGTTGGCCAGCGTGGTTGGACAGGGGGCCTTCCGCAGCATTTCCGCATCCACAACAAAGTCAAAATGATGCTGTCTTCCGAAGTCTTCAGCTATCAGCGCACCCCTTTCTCCGGTATGCAGTACCGCTTGACAGGTGATGGCACTTCCTCATTATCTGACCAATGGCACTGCACACCGTACAGGCCACCAGGTATCGGCTGAAGGAGTGCGCTGACAGCCGAAGACTTCAGCAGTGAACGCCATATCTTCTGAAATCAGCCTCAGGTACGGATTTTGACTCTATTTTGGATGCAGAAATGGTGCAGAATTTGTTGCGGACATTCCACAGCATTTCCGTCCCATATAAGCACTCTCTAAAGCCCAATGGCCACGGACGGATCTGATTTGTGGAATTCACAATAGGGATCACTATTACTACTGAGACCATTCTGCACATGGCAGCATACCTCAAGCTGACATAGGGTATGGTTACATGTGGCTGAAATGTTGTGAAATGTCTGCAGTGGACATTTCCATGGCAAATTATGCAGCATTTTCATATCCAAAAACGGTCCAAATCTGTACCATTGGTGCGGATTTTGACTGGAAATCAGCTACGTTTCTGCAGCTGATTTCATACTATGCGGCGCTCCCCCCTTCTCTCTTACCTCCTCTGGCTTCTGGTTCCTAGCGGCCTATAGTGGCCTCACCTGACCAGCCGCACCGCACCTGATCAAACCCCTGGGAACTGGAAGCCGGTTACTACTGAGGCCAATATAGGGGACACTATTACTACTGGGGCCACTGTGGGGGTCACTATTACTAAGGTTTTTTTTTTACTTGTTTTTGCTTTTTTTTAAAAAATCCCTACAAGGGACTTGAACTTGCAATCGTTTGCCTGCTCATGCAGTATAATGTAATACCATAGTATTACATTGTACTACAATGTGGCAGGCATTCTACCAAGCCACACTACAGGCATGGTTTGATCAGCCATAGCAGCTCTAGGAGCCCTCACAGGACAACCAAACATCACTCTGCATTCACATAATGGGGGCACATTTAGGAGCCCCAGACTTCCATTGGGGGATTTGAATGCCACTTACCGCAATATTTAAAGGGTTAACAGCTGCAATCAGCATTTACTCTGATACTGACTGTTGCCGGCAGGTGTCAGCTATAAGAAACAGCCGGCACCCGCATTGTATGGAGCCGGATCAGCTCATGATCCCCCTCCATACAAACACTGAATGCACAGGACCTAACTGTATGCCCTGTGTCATTTAAAGTGCTTGTCCAGGGAGTGGAAATAGTCAGTCCATCAATGTCGAAAGTTCCACTTCTGGCAACTTCCGACACAGGATTACGTGGTATGGCCCTTCTATTGCTCATGATGTCATTACAAGGAGCTAGCTTTTCAACTAACTTTAGTAACTAAAACCAGCCCGCGTCTCTGCCTCTGCATTGGTCATGACAGAGAAGGGAGTAGGCTTAGACCCCTTTTATGCGGGATGACAGTCATGCACAAAAGCGCTCAACAGTCGTCCCAGCAGTAATTGTTCCTGTGCTTTTACACAGAAGTTATCATCGCTCCGTGAATGGACAAAAGCGGGCCGGAGATCACTGCTGCCTGCTTGCCTCCGTTCACAGTAAACAGGCAATCATTCATAGATATATGATTGCCTCCTTAAGGCCCATTTACACCAGCCGGTGATCGCTAAAAAAATTGCTAATCAGCGATCGTTTTAGCGATAATCGGTGCGTGTAAATGTGCACGCATCGTGTGCTTTTCGGGCAACCTAAAAATCGTTCTTCCCTCTTATCAGAAGTTCTCCACGGGGAGTGCTAATGGCATGGTTTCACCATGGAGAACAAAAGATCTGAGGCTACGAACTGCTTTCATTGAAGGCTTCATTTGCACACCTAATTAGTTGTTAAGTAGCTGAGTAGCTACTTAATACTTTATGCAAAATGATCTCTCAAAGCTGTCACTCAAACTGTCATTTGAGCGATCTTTGAGCGATCATCTGCCCGTGTAAATGGGCCTTTACACAGGTTGGTTGTCGTTTGATTTTTATGCCTGCACGATCCTAATGATGAACAAATTCATTCGTCTTTCAGATTGCGCAGGAATTTACACTGAATGAATATTGTTCCGATTCCTGTCATCCAACAAGAATCTTAATAATCATTCAGTGTAAAAGGGCCTTTAGAATAAGCCAAACAGCTAGCCTCCTGTGAGGACATTACAGGCAATGGAAGGACCATACCCCGTGAACTGGTGTCAGATCCAATACGGCTAGACTGGGTAAGTGGTTAAGTATTTCCTTTCCCTGGAAACCCTCTTTAAGTCACAGCGTTGATCTTATAATGTTGATAATGATTATGGCTCCAATATTTCCCAAAACGACATCTTCAGTGAAGGTATGTGACCTTTTAACAAGGTATGAAAAAAGTTCAAGTATGGGTTCATTCACATGACAATGCTGCATGTATGGCAGTAGATGGAGTCCCACAGAGTCCATATTATAGATCTATAGGCTTTGTGGTCTGAAACATGGCCAATCTGCGGGGACTTTCATATACCCCCCTATCGCCAGCCACAGCATAGAACTGTGGGGCATTAACCCCTTAAGGCCATTTTTTCTTTTTTAAATTTTGGTTTCTCCTCTCCACTTTTAAAAACTCTTTTATTTTTCCATTGACATAGCTGTTTGAGGACCTGTTTTTTTTGTGGGGAGAATTATATTTTTCAATAGTATTATCGAATGTACTATATAATATACTGAAAATAGTTTTAAAATTTCTACCTTGATTGTAGCAGCCTGTTTCACCGCCTTTAGCTTGGATACGAGATGTCATCCCGGGGGGCATGGATGCTCTAGTGCTAAGCAGGGCCACCTTTTGCTTGGATGCAAGATGTCATACGGGCTGGCAGGGACTCTCTAGTGCCCTGTTGCTCCAGCTTTCATAGAAGATGGGATACGGTTGGGCACGGAGGCTCCAGTTCACTGCTGTACCACCTCTGACAGATGAGCCGTCATCAGCTCCCTTCCGACAATGCTTTCAGTTTTCAGGCCCCTGGGGTTCAGCTGCAGCGCCACCGGCCGCACTGTGTTCTAATGCCAATTTGGAGCCGTTACCCTGGGCCCGGGCCTATGACTGCTTTGAGATGCCCATAATGAATCGCCTTGCGGGTGGTGATACACTAACCGTAAAGCTACAGTGTCAGTCAATCACAGCGCTTGCCTAGTGACGCACGCTAAGGAGCTGCTGGAATAAGCAGATAGGCAGGTGACAAAGCCACTGTTTTTCCAATGGCAATCTCCTAACGGTTAATTTCGGTTGGCTCTTTCGGGGTTTTAAGCACGCGGAGCTAATATTTCGGCACGAATTTTGCGTTCCGTTGTGATAAGTAAAATGCGCACGTCTCCCTAAGGGCAAAGACTCTGCGGTTGGCGGCAATAGAGATAGTGCTCAGGTTTACAGTCACGATTGGGCGGTGCTATGGGTCAACCGCCACAACGGCAAGGGGGTGCGGCAGTGGAGCTGTGAGGCCCGGTGAGCCAAGCCAGGTGAGGTCGGCGTAACCCATAGCCACCTACGTTTTTGGTGGCTAACAGCGTGGTGGGCAATGCAGCGTTCGGGTTCCGGGTAAAAATGGCGCCTTGGCGGCGACATGTGCACAATGTAAGAGGCCTGTAATGATTTTCTCTGGTCTTCTGTATGTGCAAACTGTTTGGGTTAAATGGACGTCCACGGGAGTGCGGTAGGGAAATTGCAGTGTGTAACGGAACTATGTTGTGCGGTGATGGTTTGAGTTTTGTCGGTTTTGAATTCTTCTCTAATTAGAGTAAAAGGCTGTGAAATGAGCGGTTAATTTATTACAGAGCCCAGAGGGTTGGGTGTGGTAGGAAGCCTAGGCCACTAAGGTAAAAAGTAGAGCGTGCCGGGCAGTAATCCACCTAGTCGCGATGGCAGTATGCCTTCAGCTGTCACTCTACCCCTCAGTGGGTACTCATTGCACCGACCTCGGAAGGATAGAAGGCTGAGTCGACCCTGAGCCGGCTACCTGACATACACAGGGTTTGAACCTGCACATCTCAGGTCGTGAAGCGAGAGCTTAGCACCGCGTACTGCTGCACTGATGCTCTGCACCACACGAGGCTCACAATGTAACTAGGTGACCGTTTACATCTATAATCCTGTTCCGGTGTCTAGCTTGGAAACGAGATGCCATATAGACAGGCGTGGAGGCTCTGGTACCCTGCTGTACCGCCTCTACCTTGGATACAAGATGTGCTACGGTGTGGTGGGGCCTGGATGCTGTAGTGCTAAGTTGGGACACCTCTTGCTTGGATTCAGAATGTGATACGGGCGGGCATTGAATCCCTAGTGCCCTGCTGGGACACCTCCAGCTTTCGTATAAGATGTGATACGGGGGTGGGAGAAGGGGAAGGTAGCTGCAGCAGCCTGTTTCACCGCCTTTAGCTTGGATACGAGATGTGATCCCGGGGGGCATGGATGCTCTAGTGCTAAGCAGGGCCACCTTTTGCTTGGATGCAAGATGTCATACGGGCTGGCATGGACTCTCTAGTGCCCTGTTGCTCCAGCTTTCATAGAAGATGGGATACGGTTGGGCACGGAGGCTCCAGTTCACTGCTGTACCACCTCTGACAGATGAGCCGTCATCAGCTCCCTTCCGACAATGCTTTCAGTTTTCAGGCCCCTGGGGTTCAGCTGCAGCGCCACCGGCCGCACTGTGTTCTAATGCCAATTTGGAGCCGTTACCCTGGGCCCGGGCCTATGGCTGCTTTGAGATGCCCATAATGAATCGCCTTGCGGGTGGTGCTACACTAACCGTAAAGCTACAGTGTCAGTCAATCACAGCGCTTGCCTAGTGACGCACGCTAAGGAGCTGGTGGAATAAGCAGATAGGCAGGTGACAAAGCCACTGTTTTTCCAATGGCAATCTCCTAACGGTTAATTTCGGTTGGCTCTTTCGGGGTTTTCAGCACGAGGAGCTAATATTTCGGCACAAATTTTGCGTTCCGTTGTGATAAGTAAAATGCGCGCATCTCCCTAAGGGCAAAAACTCTGCGGTTGGCGGCATAGAGATAGTGCTCAGGTTTACAGTCACGATTGGGTGGTGCTATGGGTCAACCGCCACAACGGCAAGGGGGTGCGGCAGTGGAGCTGTGAGGCCCGGCGAGCCAAGCCAGGTGATTGTCGGCGTCACCCATAGCCACCTACGTTTTTGGTGGCTAACAGTGTGGTGGGCAATGCAGCGTTCGGGTTCCGGGTAAAAATGGCGCCTTGGCGGCGACATGTGCACAATGTAAGAGGCCTGTAATGATTTTCTCTGGTCTTCTGTATGTGCAAACTGTTTGGGTTAAATGGACGTCCACGGGAGTGCGGTAGGGAAATTGCAGTGTGTAACGGAACTATGTTGTGCGGTGATGGTTTGAGTTTTGTCGGTTTTGAATTCTTCTCTAATTAGAGTAAAAGGCTGTGAAATGAGCGGTTAATTTGTTACAGAGCCCAGAGGGTTGGGTGTGGTAGGCCTAGGCCACTAAGGTAAAAAGTAGAGCGTGCCAGGCAGTAATCCGCCTAGTCGTGATGGCAGTATGCCTTCAGCTGTCACTCTACCCCCCAGTGGGTACTGGGTACTCATTGCACCGACCTCGGAAGGACAGAAGGCTGAGTCAACCCTGAGCCGGCTACCTGACGTACACGGGGTTTGAACCCGCACATCTCAGGTCGTGAAGCGAGAGCTTAGCACTGCGTACTGCTGCCCTAATGCTCTGCGCCACACGAGGCTCACAATGTAAATAGGTGCCCGTTTACATCTATAATCCTGGTCCGGTGTCTAGCTTGGAAACGAGATGCCATATAGACAGGCGTGGAGGTTCTGGTACCCTGCTGTACCGCCTCTAGCTTGGATACAAGATGTGCTACGGTGTGGTGGGGCCTGGATGCTGTAGTGCTAAGTTGGGCCACCTCTTGCTTGGATTCAGAATGTGATACGGGCGGGCATGGAATCCCTAGTGCCCTGCTGGGACACCTCCAGCTTTCGTATAAGATGTGATACGAGGGTGGGAGAAGGGGAAGGTAGCTGCAGCAGCCTGTTTCACCGCCTTTAGCTTGGATACGAGATGTGATCCCGGGGGGCATGGATGCTCTAGTGCTAAGCAGGGCCACCTTTTGCTTGGATGCAAGATGTCATACGGGCTGCCATGGACTCTCTAGTGCCCTGTTGCTCCAGCTTTCATAGAAGATGTGATACGGTTGGGCACGGAGGCTCCAGTTCACTGCTGTACCACCTCTGACAGATGAGCCGTCATCAGCTCCCTTCCGACAATGCTTTCAGTTTTCAGGCCCCTGGGGTTCAGCTGCAGCGCCACCGGCCGCACTGTGTTCTAATGCCAATTTGGAGCCGTTACCCTGGGCCCGGGCCTATGGCTGCTTTGAGATGCCCATAATGAATCGCCTTGCGGGTGGTGCTACACTAACCGTAAAGCTACAGTGTCAGTCAATCACAGCGCTTGCCTAGTGACGCACGCTAAGGAGCTGCTGGAATAAGCAGATAGGCAGGTGACAAAGCCACTGTTTTTCCAATGGCAATCTCCTAACGGTTAATTTCGGTTGGCTCTTTCGGGGTTTTCAGCACGCGGAGCTAATATTTCGGCACGAATTTTGCGTTCCGTTGTGATAAGTAAAATGCGCGCGTCTCCCTAAGGGCAAAGACTCTGCGGTTGGCGGCATAGAGATAGTGCTCAGGTTTACAGTCACGATTGGGCGGTACTATGGGTCAACCGCCACAACGGCAAGGGGGTGCGGCAGTGGAGCTGTGAGGCCCGGCGAGCCAAGCCAGGTGAGGGTCGGCGTCACCCATAGCCACCTACGTTTTTGGTGGCTAACAGCGTGGTGGGCAATGCAGTGTTCGGGTTTCGGGTAAAAATGGCGCCTTGGCGGCGACATGTGTACAATGTAAGAGGCCTGTAATGATTTTCTCTGGTCTTCTGTATGTGCAAACTGTTTGGGTTAAATGGACGTCCCCGGGAGTGCGGTAGGGAAATTGCAGTGTGTAACAGAACTATGTTGTGCGGTGATGGTTTGAGTTTTGTCGGTTTTGAATTCTTCTCTAATTAGAGTAAAAGGCTGTGAAATGAGCGGTTAATTTGTTACAGAGCCCAGAGGGTTGGGTGTGGTAGGAAGCCTAGGCCACTAAGGTAAAAAGTAGAGCGCGCGGGCAGTAATCCGCCTAGTCACGATGGTGGTATGCCTATAGCTGTCACTCGCCCGTGTTCTTTCAAGCGTCGACGTCATTGTTGCTTTAGTAGGTGGGTCTTTCCGTCCATCAGCTGGGCCATCATGGGATACAGGAACTGTGGTGGGCAAGTGCTGTTGACTGTTCACCACACACTGTCCTGTTTCTACTGCTCCCATATTAGTCCATTTATCCTTTCCTTCCTTGCTGGCTTGTAACTGTAAAAGTCTTTAGCATATCAAAGTCCAAATTTTGTCAATGTCCAAAGTTTTTACCACTGACTCATGCTGTCAGTATCTTTCTTCTTTTCTCCACGGCTTGAGGGCCGCTGCCTTTTCTGTGCTGTTGGTGAGGGTGTCGTCTCTCGCTTCTCCAGGGTAGGAATCGGTGCGAACTCTCAACTTTGTCAGGTAGAAGTAGGGCCTTCCATGAGACTCTGCACCGCTGCACCATTCTCAATTGGTTGTCCTGCTAACGTAAAAACTGTCTGGCCTTCCATATTGGGCCGTAATCATGAGCTATGCCAGATGCATACCAGGAGTCAGTGTAAATGGTTGCCGTCTTACCTCTCGCCACTCTACTCGCCTCAGTGAGGGCCTTCAGTTCCGCTTCTTGTGCTGAGACATGCGGATGCAGAGTTTCTGCTTCTAGGACATCTTGTTGTGTGACCACTGCATATCCGATGTGGAGTCATCAATCCTCACCCTGGTACCATCTGCAAAAAGCTCAACATATGCATTATCAACAGAGGTTCCGGTAACTGTTTGCATACCTGCAGTTTCTTACTATATCAGCACTAAATAATCATGTTGATGTTCTATTTCACATGGATCAGAATCTTGTGGCACAGAATCATTTATTTATTTTTTTTTTTTTTAAACCCAATAGCTGATCTACAACACCTAGATCATCTATGACCCAGATCACCTATGCCTCCCCCCTTTTGAACCAGAAAACTCAATGGAAAAAGAGTAATCGGTTCAAACTAATACAACGTTGAAAAAGGAAACCAAGAGGCACAAAAACAAGCACTTTTTAGGTAAAGGTGACATTGTATGCAGCGAAGTCTGAGCGAAAATCTCCTTAAAAATTTTTTTTTTTTTTTTTCCAGGTCGCAGTTAGCATTTTTTAACACAAGGGGGCGCAACACAGCTAAAATTTTACGTCACCCAGTGTAATAGTATTTCAGGGAACGTCCAGCGTTTAACTTTCACTCTCCTGTCGGAATATAATTATAGCTTCAGTGTAGACTGACACTAGAATATACAAAAGACTTAAGGAAAAAAACTAAAAAATACGGATGAATTAACATCCCACTCTGGGCAATTTAGTCCCTCTTTCTCTCATAAAAAGTAAAATTACTTCATCAAATTGCGTGAAAAAGTTTGCTGGGTGACTATAGGGAAATTATTCCATCTGTAGGAGCCTTCCGTAACATCATCTGTCTGAACATCCATTGGAGAAGCAGGCAGTGGAAAACAGAGCCCCTGGGAACATGAGAGAGCGTCCCCTGTCATGTATTCCTGGCCTCTGTCCCCCATGCATCAACTCCAATCTTCCATGCACTATAAACCAGCTTAGTCATCTACTATGTCCCAAGCTGCATCTTCACAAAGGTTTGTTTCCCTGAACTTATCACACATCCAAAGTGGCCACATCTTGGAGTGTAACAAAGTCCGGTCAAACAAAACCTTACTTCAGACAATCATGAGGTTAGCACTGGATACAGTGGCATTGGGGAATGTAGGCCTCCCAAGTGCAGCAAAATGGCCGCCAGAGGCAGAAAGGGGCGGGGCTTAGTCCTATCCCGGATTGGAATGGCCGGAAGTAACATCACACACCCTGAAAGTGAGCACATGGGGGGAAGTAACTTCAGGGTGGGGGCAGGGCTCACCACATTTGCTGCAGAGTCACACTATGTGGGGTTTTAAACATTGCAAGTGCGGCAGCCATTACAGGGAGGGGCTGTAGTCAACACAAAGGCATTACATTGTTCATAAGCAATACACATCTCCCACTATACTTTCTCATCTTGAATCGCTTTCCTACATTATACCTCCTCCTAGAAATCTAAAAACACCTTTTTTTCTGCTTATCTGTCCATAACCCGACATTTCTTTCTGCAACTTTTTCTGATCCTTTTCTTTGTAAGACGTTTCTACATGTTTTACATATTCCAAAACATCCTGTACTGATCTCTCATTCTATTCTGCCTGCTTATTCTATCCTATTTGAAATTTCTGGACACAGTAAAACTCCTTTACCAAATTCCACCTCTTCACATTAACACTATAGGCAAAGGGAACAAACGGGTTAACTGGGAAAAGCTTTCAGTGGCTTAACTTCAGTCCACTCTCTTATCAGTAACCCTCCCCCAATAATAAACACTGCACATTCTTTAACCTAAACGTCTGAAACACACAAAGACTTATTATTTTCAATGATCAAGAGTTTCTGGAGCCTTCAGCCGACACACAAAGCACGGCTATAATTCCCGCGTATATACCTTTTCACATATGAGAACATAACACGCTCAATCATACAGGTAAATATGCATATCATAAATTTTCCTGACCTCACTAGTTACCTAGGAGTAAGTGTCTGGCGCGCTCCCTCAGACTTAAACAGCCAAGTCCGCCCTTCTGACACATTAACCCTCACAGAATTTATCTCTTGGTCTTGTATACACAATCTTTAACCGTCTCAGACATAGCAGCCACAGCATACAAAATACCCCTAGACAGGTAACATGGTGATAATCGGGTGGACAGAACTAGAGTTATTACCTGCCTTTCAGTGAAGGTCTAGTCTGGATCAGATACAGGCAGATTAGCAGTTGGAAATCAGCTTGACACAGGTAGATTAAAATAAAGCAATCTTACCGTGTTCTGTAGATTTTTGGGCCCCTGAGTTCCGCATGCTATCTGCCGGTCTCTATACGTTCCAGGCTCTGACCTCACAGATCCACCCGCGCACCCAGGAACGCCAGTGAGCTGGACATTGGTTTTCTCCAGCAGGTTTCGGGGTATTTTGTAGCTCCCAAATTGAATGGAGTCATACACATGAGTGACGTTTTCCCTTACAGCGATGCTGCGAGGGAAAAAAATTGCTGCATGTCTTATTTCTTTGCGTCCCTTGGAACACATCATCCATTTATTTCAATGGGACCTTAAATACATTGCATGGCTCTCGCATGCTGTGTGATATGCATGCAAGCTCGATACGAGGTTTCCTATTGAAATCAATGGGAAACACTTCCAATCCTCTATCCCGCGTGCAACGCATACAAGAGGATCGGAATTTCACAGAAGCCTGGCGTTTGTCTGAAAAACTCCCTGCATCCGCAGGTAAAAGGCACATTGATCAGCGTATCCGCAGGTAAAAGGCACATTGATCAGTGTTCGTCCGTGTGAAACCAGCCTTAATAAGAGCTTTATCGCAGCCTTTACGGAAATGCAAAATAAGTAATAAAAATTGAACAAAAAGTAATTTGTCTTTGACGATTTAAAGGAATTCTTCAGAATTATAAAACATCTAACAGTTCATCTGCTACTTTTTTTTGAATAGCAGCGCGCCACACCTGCCTGCAGGTTGTGTCTGGTATTGCAGATCGATCCTGCTGAAGTGAATAAGCTCAGCTGCAATACCACACACAGCCCGTGAACTTATGTAACACAGTTCTGGAAGGCAGTAGCCATGTTTTTCTAATCCTGTATAACCCTTTTAATGGTAAGTAAAGAGCACCTGTCATTGTTTCCAGAGCTGCAATCAATACATAGATCAATGCACGGCTCTCTGGGTTGAGCTCATACAATCCCCATTAACTGACATACGAATATATTCGCAGTGGATTCTAGAGCTGCTGCAGAATTTAAAGCCTATCTGGTGGAAAATACGAAACATTTGCAGAGCAGATTTCATTCATCGGAATGCAACAACTGAAACACGCATCTTAGGTTAATTTCACACTAGCGAGTGCGATATCAGGCCGTGAAACTCGAACCAATATCACGTTAGGGAACATGCGATTTCCCCACGGATACAAAGCGGTTTTGTATCAGAAATGCCTCCCATCACTTCATGGAAGTAGCGATCGGTAAGTGTTTCCCATTGTTTTCAATTGGAAACCTCCCATCCTGCTTGTGTATTTCCTTCCCCATTGAAAACAATGCGCTAGGCATTCCAAGAGAACGCCCGGTCTTAGGACATGACGCTCGTGTATATGACCCCATTAAAAAGAATGGGGCTCATTCTCATGTGAGATTTGTGCGTTTCTCAGCTGTGTGAAAGTGGCCTAAAGTTGCAACAAATATCTGCATGAAACATACGAAAATTTCAGCAAAGACTTACAATGTAAAAATTTATGCTATGTGAGAACCGGCCTTATAGTATAGTTAGGGCTCATTCACGTCTGAGATAAGGGGTTCTGTTCTCCTGTTCCGTTATTAGGTTCTGTCAGTCACCCGCTGACTGACAGAACCTAACGGTGCCAAACAGACCCCATTGACTCTAATGGAGTCCATTCAGATTTTGGCATTTTTATCTTGTATTTAATGGAAATCAGCGACAGAGATTTCAAACTGTAACTCCAAAGCTGACATGAACAGATCTTTATTAGAGATGAGCGAGCACCAAAATGCTCGGGTGCTCGTTGTTCCAGTCGAACTTTCCGCAATGCTCGAGAGTTCGTTTCGAGTAACGAACCCCATTGAAGTCAATGGGCGACTCGAGCATTTTTGTATATCACCCATGCTCCGCTAAGGTTTTCATTTGTGAAAATCTGGAAAACCCAAGAAAGTGATGGAAACGACAGAGAAACGGATAGGGCAGGCGAGGGGCAACATGCTGGGCTGCATCTCAGGTTCCCAGGTCCCACTATTAATCCACAATAGCGGCAAGAGTGGGCCCCCACCCCTAACAATTTTTACTTCGGACAAACCCTCATTGGCAAGGCACACCTTAGCTAAGCACCACACTACCTCCAACTAAGCACAATCACTGCCTGCTGGACACACCGCTGCCTTTTCTCCTGGGTTACATGCTGCCCAGGAGACTGCTCAGGAGGCTGGAATTGGCACATGTGACGGGGGCGGAGCTACGCGATGACGCGTACAAGGGGGCGGAGCCAGAACGCCGCTGCTGCCGGACTGAGCCGAAGGGAAAAGACCCATCTGCGCAAGCGCGTCTAATCGGGCGATTAGACGCTGAAGTTAGACGGCACCATGGCGACGGGGACGCTAGCAACGGAGCAGGTAAGTGAATAACTTCTGTATGGCTCATATTTAATGCACGATGTATATTACAGAGTGCATTAATATGGCCATACAGAAGTGCATAACCCCACTTGCTGCCGCGGGACAACCCCTTTAAGGTGAAATTCTTGGACTGCCACCAGACGGACCACTGCGAAAGCATTTGCCAAGAATGTTTTCATTGTTGGAGGAGGAGGAGGAGGGGGATGTTTTTGAGGCAGTACGTGTCCTGTCCACATGTCCGTGGTTATATACACCTTCCCAGTAACCGCGGCGCTGAAAAATTGTCGTGCCTGGGGACCTAGTAGTGCGGCCTCGCCACCATCATCTCTTTGGGAAGCCTCCGTTTCCACAACCCTGTAACATAGCAGTAGCAGCAGTATATCAGCAGAGCCCAGAATTAGTAACATTTCAGTGGTAACAGTATAGGCAGACCCCAGTAACATTTCATTGGCAGCAGTAGGGACAGACCCCAGTAACATTTCATTGGCAGCAGTATAGACAGACCCCAGTAACATTTCAGTAGTATCAGTAGGTAAAGGCCACAGTAACATTTCAGTTCCAGCAGTGCAGGCAGACCCCAGTAACATTTCAGTAGTAGTAACAGTATAGACAGACCCCTTTAACATTTCCGTAGCAGCAGTGTAGGCTGACCCCAGTAACATTTCATTTGCAGCAGTGCAGACAGACCCCAGTAACATTTCAGTTCCAGCAGTGCAGACAGACCCCAGTAACATTTCAGTAGTATTGAGAGGGATACATATATATCCTTGTAGGTAGAAAAGAAAACACTGGAATATATACATTTACATAGGTATAGTTATGTGCCTTTCTTTTTATGTATACTAACTTTATTCTCATTTGTACTAACTATGAAAAAACTTAATACGTCGCCTTATACCAGATATGCCAAAGGCCTTGCCAGGCGAAGACAAAATGTATCTTTAAACACAGCAAAGGAAGAACCAGACACAAGGACGCGTACTTGGCTGTTTTTCCAGAGGCGCCGTAGCAAGATATCAAGATGTTCAACTATGCATCTGAATTTTCACTGTCTCAGGCCGGAAATCCGGACTTCCCATATATGGTTATAAGCCCATCACCCATTCCTGGTGATGAGACAAAGGGTATAAGATCTCATGTAATCTGTAATAAAGGGCAAAGCGCAGCCATGTCCCCGTGTGAGAAACTATACCAGACCTCCGTGTGGTGTTTTCTTCTTACCGCCGGCAGCGGGGCAAGTGGGGTGGGCCTGATTGGTGCTGTACTTAGAATATTACCCTGACAGTATCAGTTGGGATAGGCCCCAGTAACATTTCAGTTCCAGCTGTGCAGACAGACCCCAGTAATATTTCAGTTCCAGCAGTGCAGACAGACCCCAGTAACATTTCAGTTCCAGCAGTGCAGACAGTCCCCAGTAACATTTCAGTTCCAGCAGTGCAGACAGACCCCAGTAACATTTCAGTAGTATCAGTAGGACAGGCCCCAGTAACATTTCAATTGCAGCAGTGCAGACAGGCCCCAGTAACATTTCAGTTCCAGCTGTGCAGACAGACCCCAGTAACATTTCAATTCCAGCAGTGCAGACAGACCCCAGTAACATTTCAGTAGTAGTAACAGTATAGACAGACCCCTTAAACATTTTCATAGCAGCACTATAGACTGACCCCAGTAACATTTCATTTGCAGCAGTATAGACAGACTCCAGTAACATTTCAGTAGCAGCAGTCTAGGCAGAGCCCAGTAACATTTCAGTTGTAACAGTATAGACAGACCCCAGTAATATTTCATTTGCAGCAGCATAGACAGACCCCAGTAACATTTCATTTACAGCAGTATTGACAGACCCCAGTAACATTTCAGTAGTAGTAGCAGTATAGACAGACCCCTTTAACATTTCCATAGCAGCAGTATAGGCAGAGCAGCACATTAACCTTTCCCTTGCAGCAGTATAGGGAGAGCACAGTATTTGTAACATTTCAGTAGTAGCAGTATAGACAGGCCCCGGTAACATTTACGTAGAAGCAGTATGGGCAGAGCAGCAGATTCACATTTCCCTTGCAGCAGTATAGGGAGAGAACAGCATTTGTAACATTTCAGTATTTGCAGTATAGACAGACCCCAGTAACATTTACGTAGAAGCAGTATGGGCAAAGCGGCAGATTCACATTTCCCTTGCAGCAGTATAGGGAGAGCACAGTATTTGTAACATTTCAGTAGTAGCAGTATACACAGGCCCCAGTAACATTTACGTTGAAGCAGTATGGGCAAAGCAGCAGATTCACATTTCCCTTGCAGCAGTATAGGGAGAGCACAGCATTTGTAACATTTCAGTACTTGCAGTATAGACAGACCCCAGTAACATTTACGTAGAACCAGTATGGGCAAAGCAGCAGATTCGCATTTCCCTTGCAGCAGTATAGGGAGAGCACAGTATTTGTAACATTTCAGTAGTAGCAGTATAGACAGGCCCCAGTAACATTTACGTAGAAGCAGTATGGGCAAAGCAGCAGATTCACATTTCCCTTGCAGCAGTATAGGGAGAGAACAGCATTTGTAACATTTCAGTACTTGCAGTATAGACAGACCCCAGTAACATTTACGCAGAACCAGTATGGGCAAAGCAGCAGATTCGCATTTCCCTTGCAGCAGTATAGGGAGAGCACAGTATTTGTAACATTTCAGTAGTAGCAGTATAGACAGGCCCCAGTAACATTTACGTAGAAGCAGTATGGGCAAAGCAGCAGATTCACGTTTCCCTTGCAGCAGTATAGGGAGAGCACAGCATTTGTAACATTTCAGTACTTGCAGTATAGACAGACCCCAGTAACATTTACGTAGAAGCAGTATGGGCAAAGCAGCAGATTCACATTTCCCTTGCAGCAGTATAGGGAGAGCACAGTATTTGTAACATTTCAGTAGTAGCAGTATAGACAGGCCCCAGTAACATTTATGTAGAAGCAGTATGGGCAAAGCAGCAGATTCACACTTCCCTTGCAGCAGTATAGGGAGAGCACAGCATTTGTAACATTTCAGTACTTACAGTATAGACAGACCCCAGTAACATTTACGTAGCAGTATAGGGAGAGACCAGTATTAGTTAGATTTCAGTAGTAGCAGTATAGACAGGCCCAAGTAACATTTCCGTTGAAGCAGTATGGGCAGAGCCCAGTATTAGTTACATTTCAGTTATAGCAGTATAGACAGGCCCCAGTAACATTTCCGTTGAAGCAGTATGGGCAGAGCCCAGTATTAGTAATATTAGAGTAGTAACAGTATACACAAACCAAGGTAACATTTCAGGAGCAGAAGTATCGGCAGACCAAAGTTACATTTCTGTTGCAGAAGTATAGTCAGACCCCTCTAGCATTACTGTGACAGAAGTATAGGTAGGCAGAACAGAGTTACATTTCTGTAGCAAAATTGTAGGCCAACCCCAGACACAGTGGTGTACCATGAGTGCAGGTGAAGCCCATAAAAATTACTTGGATTACATTCTAGGTGAGGCCCCGGAAAATTGGTGTACCAACAGTACAAATGTACCCCAGAAAAATTGCCCATGCCCAACCCAGAGGGCAGGTGAAACCAATTAATCGCTCAGCTTACTGTGGCTTAATTTGTAACTAGGCCTGGAGGCAGCCCAGTTAAAATAAAGATTGGTTCAGGTGGAAGTTTCAATGCTTTAATGAGAATTGAAACATATAAATATTGTTTAGAAAAGTTATATGAGGGGGGCGTGGCCTAGCCTGGGGAGAAAGCAGTCGCACATCTAAAGAGCTCCTGCTACTGAGGACGGTTACTCAGCTCTGAGCCGTGCACTGAGCCCGTTACGCACTGCTGAACATAAGCATCAGCTGTCCCACAGGCCAGGGATCAAGAAGAGGGGTTTTGAGCCACTTCGGAAAACCTTAAAGAACGGGGCCTACCTGCAGGGGTGAAGCCGGGACCTCGAGTTGAAGGCCGAGACGGACCGGAAGTTCGGTGCCTCCACTTTTATCGCGGAGAACCCGCTCGCACTGCCGCCGGATCGGACACCGGAGCTTCACCAGCCTAAGGTCGGTAGGGAGGAGGAGTGTGGTGAGCAGAACAGAAGAAACGAGACAGAGGAGCGGCGGCCCGGACCCCCCCTCTCCCCCCTCCCTCAACTCCCGAGGGTAAAAGAGCGGGGAGACTATACCCAAGCAAGCTGCAATAGCGATCCTGAGCCTGACGCACAGAATATATCCCAGCACTGGGGAGTCAAGCCAGGACGCAGCAGACAGACTGAAGCGCTCAGATACACAGCAACCTGCGGAGCAACAAGAGCGCCCTCTCCCCCCCTCCCTCCCATTGATCCTCGAACACATATTAGCTTCACAGCAGGGGATCCTGCCTGCCCTCCCCACCACTGATACTGAAACTAAACAGTTAAAGGAGTTGTCCGGCCACACAGGGTAAAAATTTTTATAATGCTGCTGCTTTCCTTTCAGTAAGGATAGTAACACACAGCATACAGGGGCTCAAACCGGCCGGCAGATCAGCTGCAATGTCAGTTTCTTACCTTAGATTCTGATCTTCACTGCAACTTTCAAAGATGGCGCCTCTGTGCTGCCTTCTCACATGCTCTGCGCTCTCCCTCTTCTGTGTGCGCGCTCCCGATGGTAGTAAGAGACATGAAAAGGCAGGATTTCATGGCCTCCCTCAGTTCACGTGCTAGCCCCGCCCACGACATGCCCACCTCTATTGAACTGCTCTACAGTCTCTCCCCGCCCAGGCCCCGCCCCCTGCTGCATACTATAATCAGAGGGGGTGCGGCCAGGGGAGACTGCGTTATACACTCATGTCAGGATAAAATCCTGGCATGAGTGTAAACAGCAGCACAGTGTATAGTGAATGGAGAGGGGCGGGGAGAGCCGAGA
This sequence comes from Eleutherodactylus coqui, assembly GCF_035609145.1. Lineage (NCBI taxonomy): Eukaryota > Metazoa > Chordata > Amphibia > Anura > Eleutherodactylidae > Eleutherodactylus > Eleutherodactylus coqui. Next base: position 227,490,322 of record NC_089837.1, read on the forward strand.
GAGAACTCTCCTGCAGCCCCCCACTGCAAGGCTACCTACTGCCCCCCCACCCTGCTAAAGTGAAACAAAACATTTCCCCACACACACATGCCCTCATAGTGCCCCTCCCACAGCGACCCCCCCCTCACAAAGACCCCCCCCCCACAGTGCACTCTCCCACAGTGCCCCCCTAATGATCCCCCACAGTGCCACAAACAGTGCCCTCTACAGTACCCCCTACACATGCCCCCCAGTGTCACCCCTACAGTGCCCTCCAAAGTAGCCCCCCTCATTCTCCCCAACCACAGCATTCTCCACAGTCCCCCCTCAACAGTGCACCCCCCAGTATTCCCCCCTCAACAGTGCACCCCCCAGTATTCCCCCCCCACAGTGCCCTCCGCAGTACCCCCCTACACATGCCACCCCCCAGAGTCCCCCCCACTGCACTCCAAAGTAGCCCCCCTCCACATGCCCCCCATCCACAGCGTCCCTATACAGTGCCCCCCCTGTGACCTCCCCCACAGAGTCCCCCTTTACAGTGCCCACACACAAGTACACTAACCGCACCCCCCCCCCACCCCAGGACTTCTGACAGCCGAGTCTCCTGACATTGCACACACACACACACATCACTGCACCCCCCCTCCCCCCGGGACTTCTGACAGCCGGGTCTCCTGACATTGCACACACACACACACATTAGTGCCGCCCCCCCCCCCACTTCTGACAGCCACTTGCACACATCCATCCATCCTCCCCCCCCCCACGAGAGCCCGCCCCTCCTCTCATTCTTACCTTGGAGTTGAAGAGCCAGCAGACACGCCTCCCCTGCAGGCAGAACTGAGCTTCCCAGGCTGAAGTTCTTCTGCACATGCGCAGAGCTGTGCTGGAGAGGCGCGTCCCAGGTCGTCCCGACAAGAAGAGGACAAGAGACTTGTCGGAACCAGGAACCATGGCAACCGAGGAGCAACACAGGGGGGGGGGCAACCCTAAAGGTAACTGAATAACTTCTGTTTGCCTAATTTACAATGCACAATGTATATTACAAAGTGCATTGTATTGGGCAAACAGAAGTAATGAGACCTAATGTTTATGGCCGGACAACCCCTTTAACTGTTAAGTGAAAGGCTCTAGCGGGGGAGACAGATCCTGGAGAGAGATAGGGAGCTACAGAGTGCATCACTGCAATTTGCAATTATTTAAAGAACTAGTGCATCCTAAAGAAACCAAAACACCCAGCCAGTAAACCCTGGGGATCTGCACACTACTCAATTGAGACATCCTCCCCCTCCCACGACCCACCACTCTCCCATTACTAACAGAGAGAGGAGAAGGAGCACAGAAACTGACCGGAGATTAATAAGCACAGGCATAGCCTGAATTTTTACAGGTACTCCGAAAGGGGTACTGACCAGCTACATTTTCAAACACCTTGGACCAACCCCGTCAACCCGCGCTCCCTCCCCCGCTGCCATATAAAGAAAATCTTTCATCAAATAATCTACATCTACATCAAATAACACAGGCTCAGCCTGAATTTTTTCGCGTACCAAGAGCGGCGCTAGAAGTTCTGCCACTTCAACTGGATCGACCAGGAATGCATACACTGCCCTCCCTCGGCGCCTAATCCTCCCACTGTCCCTGAGGAGGGAAACGCACTGTGCTGCCCGCCTGCCTCCCGGTAGAGGATAAAGGTAGAAAAAACAAACTTACAAATCTTGTCTACCTGCCATACCGACCTAAGTAATTCTTTAACAGGGGCACACGCACAAAATGGCCCCCTGAACGGGCAGGCTGAGCACGGGGCCCCGTCACACGAATAATTCCGCAACATGCCCCAGTACGTAGTGGGGAAAAACAACAGAGATAGGAGCAGTGACTCAATCGGCACCCCGAGACCATCTAAAGGACAGCCCGACATGCAAAAGTTCTTCAGAGAAAAGGTCTCAAGATCCCCCCACCCGACGAGCAAAAAGTCACTGAATTTAACTACACCGATCTCAGCCGACTTAGAGAGAGAGGATGCTGCGTCCTCAGAGGGCGAGGAAGACGAGCAACTTTCGAAAAGTTTTATGAGGGATCTACTTACTAACTCTCTAAGGCCAATCAGAGCAGATCTCCTGGAGATCAAAGAGGACATTAAATCTATGGGGAAAAGGGTCGAAACCTTAGAATCCTCCTCAACAAACCTTATCAAGCACTCGACAGAATTGGCCCACCTGGTACAAGAACATCACCACCAACTGAACCGTACCTTGATTCTTCAGGAAGATATCGAGAACCGCAATAGGCGGAACAACATTAGAATTAAAGGGCTTCCAGAGTCGTGGGCGGTGGAAGCGCTACCCAGAATCGCTTCAGAACTGTTTGCCTTACTGCTAGGTGAGGAAAGAGCTTCAAGCATTCTGATAGAACGCATTCACAGATCACTGAGACCTCCACCATCAGGCACAGACCCCCCCAGGCATGTAATCTGTAAGCTCCTGGCTTACCCAGACACACAAGCAGTGCTAGATGGCTCCAGAACTAAAAGAGAGCTGCAATATAACGGAACATCCATTCAATTTTACCAAGACCTCGCACTGACGACCTTGTCCAAACGACGTTTAATGAGACCCCTACTAGAAGCCCTCCGAGCGAAAAATATTAAATATTCTTGGCTCTTCCCCTTCGGGCTGGGCATCAACATGAAAGGTCGCAGACTAAATATCAGAACACCAGAGGATCTCCAGAACTGTTGGCAATTTTTAGAAATGGAGCCAGTTGAAGTTCCATCATGGTTACCCTTACCAGATTTGCCTACACTCCCTTTACTGCCCTCGGTCACGATTGAGCAGCAGACAGGCGGCACTAAGTCACCCAGAGAGAGGAGAAAGAAGAGCAGAGAAAGCACCGCAGATGAGGACACTTGAGAAGAAACAGGGCGAATTGTCCAGAAGGAGTAAACATAAAGAACTCTCAAGTGTCTACTAATCTAAATAAGTATCTTACTGCACTTATACTAACCTCTCTTTTCTGACTCTAACTCACGTTTCGCTTATGCCCTATGTTAACCCTACTCTTATGTTTGAGTTATAATTTGCAAGTGATGGGGCCCGCTTACTCGGGCCACCCATAGTTCAAAAAGTTCTATATCAACAAAAACCAGATCCGAGATCTCCCATCTAGGTGGGGGACCCCGGTGAACCTGTCCACAGGATCTTCCCGTTACCCGGTGGGTGACGGAGAGTTATTGCCGGTGTTTAACTGGCTTTCAAGTTGAACCCCGTTGGGAAGGGTGATTAACATTATCCTTCTAATACCCACCCCCCTGCGACCCTTTCTCCCCCCCCCCTCTGTCAATACCTAGGTCTATCCCCTTTTCCCCGCTAATTCATAGGCACTCCAGCCCGGGAAGCGACTCCCGGTGCACTAACGTACAACTGCTCCACTGAACTGAATAGAAAGTCGTTGTCTCATTCTCTCTCTCTTACTTACCTAGATTTACAGGTCCGGCTCCCGACAAGTTACTCCGGGACTAACATGGCCTCGATCCGCCTCACGTCATTCAACGCCCGGGGCCTCAACTCACCTCGCAAAAGACACAGTGTTGCACATCTCCTCAAGAAGTGTAAGACCAAAATTTTATTACTTCAAGAAACACATTTCAAAAAAATAGACAGTTCCCATTGTCAGGGTTGGGGTTCCAACAATACTATCACAACACACACCCCACTACAGCAGCCAAGGGGGTCACCATAGCGATCCACAAGTCAATCCCCTTTAAACTTGAAACGGAATTTCAGGACGGAGAGGGAAGAGTCCTCTTTTTAAGAAGCTCAATTAATAACATAAAAGTGACAATTGCTAATCTCTATACCCCGAATTCAGATCAAGTCCCCTGGCTCATCAAACAGTTAGAAATCTTAAAACAATTCGCAACAGGGCATATCCTATTGGGGGGGGACCTGAACGTCGCACTAAATCCCTTGATGGACTCAAAAGAGAAAAATAAACCGGTTACTACGCTCCATTAAGGAACTTGGGATCCTGGATGCATGGCGCTCCCTTCACCCCTCCACTAAGGACGTCACCCATTTCTCCCAGGTACATCACTCATTTCAAAGACTAGACTACTTTCTCATCTCTGCAAATCTACTCACCCACCTAAGTAGAGCGAGTATTGATCCAGTCACCGTCTTGGACCATGCCCCCATTCACATTGATATCAATCTGCCGCAGCTCGCCCCCGGCGAATGGCGTTGGCGGCTAAACGACTCCCTCTTAGACCCCCCAGAGGAGAAAGCTAAAATAAGCGAGTTATTAGAAGAATACTTTAAATTCAACTCTGAGGGAAACATAGAACTACCAATAGTATGGGAGGCACACAAGGCCTTTGTCAGAGGCCTCTTAATAGCTTTGGGTGCAAAGACGAAAAAACAGCATCAAAAAGAAGTAGACAGCTTGTTAACCCAAATAACGAAACTGGAGCAGGTTACAAAACACTCGCAGTCCAAAAAAAATCTAGACGAATTAACGGCCCTTAGACATCGGCTGAAGTGCCATCTAGCAGAAAAGTTCAACAAAAAACATATGCACCTAAAACAGACCTTCTATGCCCATGGCAATAGGGGTAGTAAGCTTATGACCCATCTCCTAAAAAAGACCAAGAAAAGGAATGCGATCCTCACCATAAAAACGCAGTCCGACTCTTTGGCTTCCGCCACTGTAGATATAGCGAAGGAGTTTCAACTCTTTTATTCAAAACTTTACAACCTAAAGGAGGAGGAATACACAATTCCCCAGCAAGACGCAATCAGCAGAATAGACGCCTTCCTGAGTTCACTTAAATTGCCGGAGCTGAGCAAAACGGATGCCCTCTCGCTACTCTCTACAATCACATAAAAAGAGGTGGAACAGGTACTTAACTCCTTCCCACAGGGCAAAAGTCCAGGCCCAGATGGTCTAACAATTACCTACTACAAGGCATTCAAATCACAACTGGTCCCTAAGCTCACCGATACGCTAAACGCACATCTTAAAGGAGCGGATCTTCCCAGGCAAGCCCAAGAGGCACACATAACCCTCATTCTGAAGGAAGGTAAAGACCCGACGCAGTGTAGTAGCTATAGACCGATTTCACTAATTAATCTGGATACAAAGATTTGGGCCAAGCTATTAGCTAAAAGACTAGGAGAATTCATCCCCACATTGATTAATTCGGAACAGGCAGGGTTTGTTCGTGGAAGAGAGGGAAAGGGTAATTGCCTGAGACTTCTCCACGCCATCAAATACGCTCACTCCAGCAAAATCCCTGTAGCCTTCGTAAGCACTGATGCGGAGAAGGCTTTCGACAGGGTAGACTGGACTTTCATGGAGAGAGCCCTGCTGCGCTTTAACCTCCCACGACCTTTTATTTCGGCAATATTCACCCTTTACTCAAATCCCCATGCCAGACTCAAAATGAATGAAGCGCTGTCACCAGCGTTTGAGATCAAGAACGGGACCTGCCAGGGTTGCCCCTTGTCCCCCATACTATTTATTCTCTCACTAGAACCCCTGTTGCAGTGGGTAAGACAGGACACGGTCTTGGAGGGCCTGAAGATTTCTTCACATACCTTGTCGGCCGCGGCATTTGCGGACGACATTATGTTTGTTATCACTAAGCCAGAAAAGAGCCTGCCCAGACTGGTTTCTATCTTAAGCGACTTTGGCAAGTTGTCAAATTTTAAAATCAATTTCACCAAGTCCACAATACTCAATATCTCAATCCCAGAAAAGAAATGTGGCCCCTTGAGAGCGAAATCTCCCTTCGCCTGGTCCGAGACGGTGACAGACTACTTAGGAATAAAACTCACAAAAAGAACTGAAAAACTCTATGCACACAACTTCCACCCACTATTAGCCCAAGTTAAAGCTATGCTACAAACGTATGACTTACCTACACTTTCATGGTTTGGTCGCAAGAATATTCTAAAATCCTACGTCCTCCCCATAATAATATATAAACTACGCATGATCCCAATAATCTCCAGCTCTCCTTCTTCAAAGCTATCAGAGTGATATGTACGGGCTTTGTGTGGAAACAAAAGAGACCCAGGTTGGCATACAACTTAATGACCAAAAGGAGGGCGGAGGGGGGGATGGATCTGCCATGTATCCAGGAATACTACCAAGCCATTCAACTCAATTACTGGGCAGACTTAACACAACCGGCGAGGGACCCATTGCTACAAGAGCTGGCTAGGGCTTCACATGGGAATTACCTAGTGGAGGACCTCTGGTTCCCTAAAAGAAACCTCTACAGAGCGGGGGGATTTAGCGCTCTCCTCAGAGGCCCATGCGAGATCTGGGACAAACTTAAAGACAAATTGGCCCCTACACCATCTCCACTGATACCTATTCGCAGCTTGAACAGACTATTGGAGATCCCACCAGACCCGGGATCTTTGAGTGTCTGGACGCAACTCCAGGGTACCAAAATAGGGGACGTTCAGGTCCTGGCACACAAGACACCCGAGGATATTATCAAAACATTGGCCCCTAATAGTAACTCCTCATTCCTGCAGTTAGCACACATGAGAGAAGTAATTGGGAAATTCCTAACTAAATATAGTTCCACCAGACCAAGGACGAGCTTCGAAACTGCTTTAGAGAAAGATAGAGCCAACACTAGGAAAATCTCCTATACTAGGAGAAATTTCATAGCACCACCGTTATACGCAAAACCAGCCTTCCTGTTATCATGGGAAAAAGAACTAAAAATAACTCTATCTCCAGAGGATTCTAAACTAATACTAAAACTGGCTTACGGCATGTCCATGTGTGTCCTGATGCAAGAAAGCCACTTTAAACTGCTGGTTAGGTGGTACAAAACCCCCCAGTGGTTGAAGGCATACAAACTGGCTGCCCACGACAGATGCTGGAGGTGTGACGCGGCAGTGGGCTCCTACCTGCACATCTGGTGGGAGTGCGGGCTGATTTCTCACTTCTGGAGGGAGGTGGAGGGAGACTTGAGAGTCCTTTCCCCCAACCTGGTAATCACACCAGAAATGATCTTCCTCTGGAAACCTTCCACAAATTTTCACCCATGCAGAAATAAATTGATAGCCTTTGCGATAGATGCAGCTAAGGCCCTGATCCCCTTAAACTGGCTACAACAAAAATCACCCTCTCTTACGCAATGGAGAGAAAAGATGGACTTGATATGTAATCTTGAAGAACTAACAAGCTGGGCAAAAGGCACACATAAGGACTTCATTCTCACATGGTACCCGTGGAGGGAGGCAAGGAGGGGACATTAAGACCCATCCGTGCAGGGCTGTGGATCGAAGAAACCTGATCTGTTTTCCTTTAATCGAGAGGCTCTTCTGTCGGGACGGAGGGGACCCCGGGCGTTGATACGGAGGTGGAGTATACGAGGCTGTCAGAGCAACAAGACCTAGACAAAGAGGAGAAGAACAACCACAGGAAAAGCGGTAGATTACACTGCTACCCACATATCTCATCCTTCCCCCTCATCTTGTCTTGTCCTTTATCCCGTCTCATTCCAATGTCCCTCCCACCCCCCAATCATCCTACCTATTCCTTACTTTAAGAATACTGCAACCTTGCAGTTAAGTGCAGTTTGTCTTTTTACCTTTATTTTAGGCGAAGTTAATCTTATATTTCAGCTCATATCTTTTTCTCCCTCTCTTCGCAAATACAGTGTTTGCATATATTTTGTTAAAGTAATAAGAAAAAAGCAGTTATTGCCTTGCCTTTTTGCAATGTATGTTTGAAAAATATAATGAAAATCCAAATAAAACTTGATTTAAAAAAAAAAAAAAAAAAGAAAAGTTATATGAGCCTTTTGGGCCACAGAAAAATTGCCCTTTCGGGGTGATTACGTGAGGTTTCAGGAGGAGGAGCAGGAGGAGGAGGACGAATATCATACACAGATTGGCAAAGGTAAAGGTCCCCATTTTTTTAGGTGATAGAGAACAATGCTTGCATCCGCGGTTGTAGCGAAAATAATCTTTAGGTACCTCTGCTGTCCGCTGGTGGAGAAGAGAAGTCTGGGGAAATCCAGGCTTTGTTCATCTTTATGAGTGTAAGCCTGTCGGCACTGTCAGTTGACAGGCGGGTACGCTTATCCGTGATGATTCCCCCAGCTGCACTAAACACCCTCTCTGACAAGACGCTAGCCGCAGGGCAAGGCAGCACCTCCAGGGCATACAGCGCGAGTTCATGCCACGTGTCCAGCTTTGACACCCAGTAGTTCTACGGAGCAGAGGCGTCACGGAGGACGGTGGTACGATCGGCTACGTACTCCCTCACCATCTTTTTACAGTGCTCCCTCCGACTCAGCCTTTACTGGGGAGTTGTGACACAGTCTTGCTGGGGAGCCATAAAGCTGTCAAAGGCCTTGGAGAGTGTTCCCCTGCCTGCGCTGAATATGCTGCCTGATCTCCGCGCCTCCCCTTCTACTTGGCCCTTGGAACTGCGCCTTCTGCCACTTGCGCTATCGGATGGGAAGTTTACCATCAGTTTGTCCACCAGGGCCCTGTGGTATTGCATCACTCTCGAACCCCTTTCCTCTTCGGAAATGAGAGTGGAAAGGTTCTCCTTATACCGTGGGTCAAGCAGTGTGTACACCCAGTAATCCGTAGTGGCCAGAATGCGTCTAACGCGAGGGTCATGAGAAAGGCATCCTAACATGAAGTCAGCCATGTGGGCCAGGGTACCTCTACGCAACACATGGCTGTCCTCACTAGGAAGATCACTTTGAGGATCCTCCTCCTCCTCCTCATCCACAGGCCATACACGCTGAATGGATGAGAGACAAGCAGCATGGGTACCCTCTGCAGTGGGCCCAGCTGTCTCTTCCTCCTCCTCCTCAGGCTCCTCCCCCTCCTCCTCCTCCTCAATGCGCTGAGATATAGACATGAGGGTGCTCTGACTATCCAGCGACATACTGTCTTCCCCCGCCTCCGTTTCCCATCGCAAAGCGTCAGCCTTTATGCTTTGCAGGGAACTTCTCAACAGGCATAGCAGGGGAGTGGTGACGCTAATGATTGCAGCATCGCCGCTCACCATCTGGGTAGACTCCTCAAAGTTTCCAAGGACCTGGCAGATATCTGCCATCCAGGCCCACTCCTCTGTAAAGAATTGAGGAGGCTGACTCCCACTACGCCGCCCATGTTGGAGTTGGTATTCCACTATAACTCTACGCTGCTCATACAGGCTGGCCAACATGTGGAGCGTAGAGTTCCACCGTGTGGGCACGTCGCAAAGCAGTCAGTGCACTGGCAGATTAAACCAATGTTGCAGGGTCCGCAGGGTGGCAGCGTCCGTGTTGGACTTGCGGAAATGTGCGCTGACCCGGTGCACCTTGCCGAGGAGGTCTGACAAGTTGGGGTAGCCTTTCAGAAACCGCTGAACCACCAAATTAAAGACGTGGGCCAGGCATGGCACGTGCGTGAGACTGCCGAGCTGCAGAGCCGCCACCAGGTGACTGCCGTTGTCACACACGACCATGCCCAGTTGGAGGCTCAGTGGCAAAAGCCAGCGGTCGGCCTGCTCTTTCAGACCATGCAACAGTTCGTGGGCCGTGTGCCTCTTCTCTCCTAAGCTGAGTAGTTTCAGCACGGCGTGCTGACGCTTGCCCACCGTTGTGCTGCCGCGCCACACTGACTGCTGGCGACGTGCTGCTGCTGACATGTCTTGATTGCGAGGTAGAGGTTGCGTTGGAGGAGGAAGGTTTAGTGGAGGTGGCATACACCGCCGAAGATACCAGCACCGATCTGGGGCCGCAATTCTGGGGAGGGGTGGGATAGGACATGAGCGGTCCCAGGCTCTGACTCGGTCCCAGCCTCCACTAAATTCACCCAATGTGCCGTCAGGGAGATATAGTGGCCCTGCCCGCCTGTGCTTGTCCACGTGTCCGTTGTTAAGTGGACCTTGCCAGTAACCGCGTTGGTGAGGGCGCGTACAATGTTGCGTGAGACGTGGTCGTGCAGGGCTGGGACGGCACACCGTGAAAAATAGTGGTGACTGGGGACAGAGTAGAGCGGGGCCGGCGCCGCCATCATGTTTTTGAAAGCCTCAGTTTCCACAAGCCTGTACGGGAGCATCTCCAGGCTGATCAATTTGGCTATGTGGACATTTAAAGCTTGAGCATGCGGGTGCATGGCTGCGTATTTGCGCTTGCGCTCCAACAATTCTTTTAGCGACAGCTGGACGCTGCGCTGAGAGACATTGCTGGATGGGGCCGAGGACAGTGGAGGTGAGGGTATGGGTCCAGGCCAGGAGATGGTCGTGGCTGTGTCGTTAGAGGTGGGTTGGATCTCAGTGGCAGCTTGGGGCCCAGGGGGAGAGGCAGTGGTGCAAGCTGAAGGCGGGGAACGGCCTTCGTCCCACCTTGTGGGGTGCTTGGCCATCATATGCCTGCGCATGCTGGTGGTGGTGGCTCCCCGGCTGATCTTGACGCGACAAAGTTTGCACACCACTGTTCGTCGGTCGTCCGCGGTCTCAGTGAAAAACTGCCACACCTTTGAGCAACTTGGCCTCTGCACGATGGCTTGGCGCGAGGGGGTGCTTTGGGAAACAGCTGGTGGATTATTCTCTCTGGCCCTGCCTCTACCCCGACTGCCTCTTCCAACCTGTCCTGCGGCTGCAATTGCCTCCCCCTCTGAAGACCTGTCCTCAGTTGGCTTATCACACCAGGTGGGGTCAGTCACCTCATCGTCCAGCGGCTCTTCCTCCGAATCCGCTGTGCGCTCCTCCCTCGGACTTACTGCCCTTACTACTGCCTCACTGATAAACAACTGTGTCTCATCGTCATCGTCCTCCTCACCCACTGAAAGCTCTTGAGACAGTTGCCGGAAGTCCCCAGCCTCATCCCCTGGACGCCGGGAACTTTCCAAAGGTTGGGCATCGGTCACGACAAACCATTGTTGCCCAATCTGGGCAGGGGCCCGAGAACAGTTCCTGGGAGTCTGCCTGCTCCTCAGAATGTGTCATTTTCATGGAGTGAGGAGGCTGGGAGGAAGGAGGAGCAGCAGCCAGAGGATTCAGAGTTGCAGCAGTGGACGGCGTAGAAGACTGGGTGGTCGATAGATTGCTGGATGCACTTTCTGCCATCCACGACAAGACCTGCTCACACTGCTCGTTTTTTAATAAAGGTCTACGACGTGGGCCCACAAATTGTGATATGAAGCTGGGGACCCCAGAAACTGTCCTCTCTCCTACTCCCGCAGCAGCCGTCTGTGATTCGCCTGGACCAGGAACTCGGCCTATACCCACACCCTCACTTGGAACTCTGCGTCCTCGCCCGCGTCCACGTCCTCTACCTCTACCCCTACCCCTACCTTTTAGCATGGTGGATTAAGAATCGAGCAGACACTGAGCGGTGTAAAAATGTTTGTGAATTATTGCCGCGCAGTTGCTGGCTGCCAGCGGTTATACAACGCAAAATGAAGCCAGAGATAAATTATAAGGAAGGATGCAAGCAGGACTAGCTGTGCACTATGCAGTTGTGATGCACCTGAAGTCCCACAGGCCACGCAGTGATTGGCACTGGGTTACAAGCAGCCGTAAAAAGGATTTCTCTTTAAAAATTGTTTTTTTCCAATGCAATGCAGGCAATGTAGCATGTATTGGACTCTCCCTCTATGGCTGTCTGGCACCGTACACTGTCCCGGCAACTGACTGGTAACACAGAGCGGTGAAAAAAATTTGTGCTTTCTTGGCGTGCACTTGGAGGCAGAGAGCGCTAATGTTACGCTAACTGCCCCGAGCAAAAAATGTAACTGAAGGCTGAACGTAGGCCTTGCTGTGCACTATGCAGTTGAGATGCACCTGAAGTCCCACAGGCCACGCAGTGATTGGCACTGGGTTACAAGCAGCCGTGAAAAAGATTTCTTTTTTAAAATTGTTTTTTTCCAATGCAATGCAGGCAATGGAGCGTGTATTGGACTCTCCCTCTATGGCTGTCTGGAACCGTACACTGTGCCGACAACTGACTGGTAACACAGAGCGGTGAAAAAAATTAGTGCTTTCTTGGCGTGCACTTGGAGCCAGAGAGCGCTAATGTTACTCTAACTGCCCCCAGCAAAAAATGTAACTGAAGGCTGAACGCAGGCCTTGCTGTGCACTATGCAGTTGAGATGCACCTCAAGTCCCACAGGCCACGCAGTAATATGCACTGGGTTACAAGCAGCCGTAAAAAGGATTTCTTTTTTTAAATTGTTTTTTTCCGATGCAATGCAGGCAATGGAGCGTGTATTGGACTCTCCCTCTATGGCTGTCTGGCACTGTACACTGTGCCGACAACTGACTGGTAACACAGAGCGGTGAAAAAAAATAGTGCTTTCTTGGCGTACACTTGGAGGCAGAGAGCGCTAATGTTACTCTAACTGCCCCCAGCAAAAAATGTAACTGAAGGCTGAACTCAGGCCTTGCTGTGCAATACTGAGGTACTACAACTCCCAGCAACCACGGAGTTAAATGCACAGGTAGCCCTAAGAAGGAGCGTTGGGATTGTTGTAGACAGGATTCCACACTACCACTGTCACTGCCTCACTAATACTTCCCCTACACTACGTAGTACAGACTGCAGCCTGAGAACGCTATAGCTGTAATGGGGCTGCACGCCCGATATACAAAAAAAAAAAAAAGTGCAAAACTGCTCCAAGCAGCCACAACAGTAGTGCACTAGGTGAGCTGTGGCCCTAAGAAGGACCGTTGGGGTTCTTGTAGAGGCTAACACTATCCCTATGCCAGCAACAGCAGCACTCTCCCTAATCTCTGCCAGCGTGCGTCTGTGGTGAGCTGCGGGCGGCGCCACTTTATATACTCGGCGGTCACTTGATCTCTCCAGCCACACACTGCAGGGGGGTGGGATAGGGCTGGAACATCACAGGAGGAAGTTATAATGCCTTCCCTGCATGTCTATTGGCCAGAAAATGGCGCAATTTTTTCAGGGAAGGAAATGCAACTGACTCGAACACCGCGTGGTGCTCGTCTCGAGTAACGAGCATCTCGAACACCCTAATACTCGAACGAGCATCAAGTTCGGAAAAGTATGTTTGCTCATCTCTAATCCTTATCATCACATAAAGCTTCAAAAGGGCTCTGATGAGCAGCCGAAGCCTTGTGGTAAAACTATAGATTAATAAAAATTGCACAAGCGTGTTTGCTGCGGGCGCTATGTAGATATCACAGGGCACCTACGCTGTTTGCATAGTAGTCAGCAGAATTCAATAAGTTATGCCGATATTGTAAGGCACGTTAAACAGATGCCGCAGCCCAGCATTGGTTTGGTGCCTGTTACTTCTGTATCATTGGGGACATTCATACAGGACAGAATATTCCGCAACAGCATTGAGGAATATTCAGCACCAAACTCTGCACTGCTAACAAACGGAATCCTTCCAGCCATTCCCCATCAAAATCCACAGTTAGCCATGCAGATTTTGGTGCAGAGTTCAGGGACGGCGTATTCTACATCGCTGTTGCGGAATATTCCGTACCATGTGAAGGGTTCCTTGAAGATATTGGAGTGCTGCTTCTATTTCTTTAGTTTGACACAGCTGCTGTTGTTGGTGGGTTTCAGCTGTGAAAAACAGTCGACACCCGAATTGTATGCGGCAGGATCGGTTTCCAATCCCCCTCCATGCAAATGCCAATCACATAGGACGGAACTGTACATGTTGTGTCGTTAAGGGGTTAAATATACTGTGCCCCAAATATTGCACCAAGAGCTTTCCTGGTATCATTCGTGGGCTTTATATAAGCTGTAGCCTTTTAATCTAGTCAAGGCAACCGTTCACACCAAGACCTTACTGTGCAGTAGGCAGCAATGATGCCACTATCCACGTCATGTGACCAGGCTGCCAGATACCGAATACCAGGAAACTCTAACAGCACAAAGACCTCGGAGGGGAGCTCTCTATCTTCAGAGATCAGCTGGCAATATGTAGCTGATTTAGAGTCAAAATCTGTGACAATGTTGCAAATTTTGAGTCTGTTTTGCATGTGGAAATGCTGCAGAATTTTCAACGTTTTAGGCTGGGTTCACACAGGGCGTATTCCCGTCGGAAATCTCGCGGTTTGGCCGCAGCAAAAACCGCGAGATTTCTGCCAGGAGAACCGCTTGCTTTTCCGTTGCGACCGGCGCTCCATAGAGGAAAGCGCGGCCGCGACGAAAATAAAAAAGAAAAGTAAATAGACATGCTGCATCTTCTGCGGCCGCCGCAGCCGCGGTTTCAGACGGACTTACCGCAGCGGATTGGTCGTCCCGTGTGGCCGCGGCAAATCCGCCCTGTGTGAACCCAGCCTTAAGGGGTCAATATGATTTCAACTAGCTTCTGATAAGAAGTGCACGGCTGTATGCAGATGGCCGTATGCATGCATGTGCCTGAAAAAGGCGGGTGCAAGTCATATTAGACAGCACAGAGACACCCATTTGAGTGCTGTTCAACATATATGGAACTCACCCACAGCATGTGCTATTCTCATCTGAGAAAACAGCTGAGAATAGGACATGCAACGATTTCTGCCAGTTCGATTCTGTCGGAATACACAAACACATGGCATGAGCATACACCTCTCTGAATCCATGTTAGCTTACAAGTTCTCCTTGATTTTGCGCAGGAGTGATAGTCGTTCTATGATGGGAGGCACAGTGGGCCGAGGATGCTCCATTCACAGTAAACAGGCAGTCGCTCCAAGATTGAGCGACTCCTGTTTACATGGTCTGACAGTCACTTGGTTTTTAGAAGAGCTCCAACAATGAGCGATTTCTCGCTCAGTGCCCTGTTGGAGGCTGCTTGTACATGCAACGACCACTGACAAATTATTGCTGAAAACAGTGAACTCGGACAATAATCGCCCTGTGTGAAGGTACCTTTACCAACCCGGGCACTAACTTGTTCAGCACTGATTACTTATTCTTTATTTATGCCTTAATTAAGCTCACCAGTAAACATTCTGCAGAAAAATCTATACTTCCAATTCCAGACTCATGTTTGGGTTTCACTATAATTGACGTCTTTTCTTTCTTCTTTTTATACACATCTTCTGCTTGTTTCAACCTGCAAAAGGTGCTAAAATTAATCCTGCAATTGTGTCATATTTTTCACCATTTAAACACAATTAAGCTTAGGGTTCATTCACATAAGCGTAGGCGTTTTTACGTTTGCCCGCCGGCACTGTAGAACTGTGTGAATAGGCATTTTTCCAAGATCCCAGCCTGCGTTCTCTTACCCATCCACAGGTAGCGGCTTGTGGCCGAGACTCCGCCCAGCCATGACCGCTAATGGAAGTATAATCTTGCTGATAAGGTCATAAAGATCATGCGGCTATTGGCAGCTGTGGCTGAGCAGAGTCTCAGCCGCAAGTCAACACCTGTACGTGGGAGTGCAGCCTACTGCAGCCACAATGATACCATGTATAGAATTATTTCTCAGCACATAACAGCTCTCAGGGCTCTTATGATTTCTATGCACACCTCCACTGTCTTCCTAAGGCCTGTTTCACATCCTTCGGCTAGGGGTTCCGTCACAGATCTGGATCAAAATACCAGATCTGCATGCAATCCTTTTTCTTCCGTCCAGCTGTGCATAAAGTGAACGGACCCCATTATAGTCAACGGGGTTTGTCTGGGCCTATTCAGTTCCACAGATGGAGCCATTCGGCCATGGGGATTCCCCTAATGGAGCAGGAAAGAGGAACCCCGAGCGCAGATGTGAAACCATCCTAAAGTAGTTTAGCAAAACATGATCACATCTATTCTATCTATAAACAAAATACATATACATATTTATTAAAACGGAGTAAAAAAAAAGATTAGTACCAGAAATAGTAAATCATTCATGAAGCACTGGTAAGTGACTTACTTTTCTTGCAAAATCAGCCTGTTCTCCTTTTTCCAGCAATCTTTAAAATCAGTACTAAATTCATGCCAAATAGAAAAGAAAGAGCCTGGCGAGACCTCCTTTTCACCTATTTTTGGTTTTACATAAAAATAGGCTGCAGTTTCAAGAAATCTGTAAACCAAGAGTATATAAAACATGAGCAAGAGTAAAGACATGAGGAAAGAATTGCAGTGTCAGCTGATTCCATAAGACCTAAACAGTCATTTAACTCTGAAGTTATATTGTGGCTTTAACTAAATGAAACCAACCACCCAAAATTGCAATGAAAAGTGTCTTCTAGGAGTGGTCCTCTCAAAGAAAGTACGCATAATATATGATGGAATTGAATATTTGTCAGAAAAAATCTAATCTAGAGAAACCGATGGACTTTTGGAGAGATGCTGTATGTATTATACATGCCAAAATGTCAACTTCTACTGCTCTAGGCAGCGAACATAAAACATGAAAACCAAGTACCTAATATTGTGCTGGTCTTGCTCTTGCCACCAAAACAGCTGTAACCTATCGAGGTGTCTGTGGTATCTGGCACAAGATAATGGCTGCTAACTGCAGATTTTCATGTGGAATTGCCAGCAGCATTCTACTATTTTCAATTTTGCACCAAAATCTGCATGTTAGCAGTGTGGATTTGGGGTCTGAATATTCCGCAATGCTGTTGCAGAATATTCCTTCCTGTCTGAGAGGTCCCTTGGCCACTCTCACACAGGAAATTTTTCCAGCGTTTAACGCCGTGTTTTCAGCGCAGTGTTAAACGCTGTCAATCACTACCATTGATTTCAATGGGGCGTCTCAGCCATGGGCTAAAATGCAGCGTTTTTAACGCTGTGTTTTTCGAGTGCTGTCTGAGCTATTTTCATTTTAAAACACGATGCTTTGCCCTTAGAAATGAATAGCGCGCGTTTTCAGCAGAGGTAGAATGTGGTTACCGCATGTTTGACTGCTTTTCTTCAGTTCTGGCATTATCAGCTTGCTTGGCTGCATTTATAACTGTGATGAAAATGCAGTCAAACACTATCAAAAACGCTATAAAAATGCTATCAAAAACAGCTGAAAATGCAGTAAACGCAGCATTAAAAAACACAGCGTTTTTACAAGCGCATGTTGGAGAGAGGCCTGTAAGTTGCGAGGTGGCGCCTCCATAGATCGGACTAGTTCTTCAAGCACATCTCACAGATGCTCTATCTGACTGGGAATTTGCAGGTCAAGTCAATACCTTGAACTTTGTCATGTTGCTATAACCATTCCTGAACACTTTTTGCAGTGTGCGAGGGTGTATTATTCTGCTTATAGCTGTCACTGCCGTGATCATTTCTAGCTTCGGGTGATATGCTGTGGGGTCTTTCTTTAATATAACTTATATGTGAGTGTTTTGGCAAAGGATCATTAGCACTAGAAGTGTGCATCAGGAGCTCCATGAAATGGGTTTCCTTGGTCAAGCAGCTGCATACAAGTCTGAAATCACCATGTGCAATGTCCAGCATTGGCTGTTGTGGTAAAACATGCTGACACTGGACCCTGGAGCCGGGATAATGTGCGCAATTGAGTGAAGAATCAGGTTTCATAATCTGTCAGTCTGATGGGTGAGTCTGGGTTTCGTGGATACCCAGAGAACTCTACCTACTGGAATGCATGGTACCTGCTGTACTGGTCGCGGAGATGGCATGGCATGGGTATGAGTTCTACAGTTTGGGCTAGGTATTTTATTTCCAGTGAAAAGGCAATATTAATGGTACAACATACAAAGACATTTTAGATAATTGTACTCAGAGGTGTAACTTGAAGCTTCTCGGCCCCAATGCAAAACCTGTAACGGGGCCCCCAACTATAACACTTTATTAATATTACTGGGCTCTGTATATAGAGAAGAGGGGCCTTATGGGCCCCCTAAGGCTCCTGGGCCCGGGTGCAACTGCATCCCCTGCATCCCCTATAGTTACGCCCCTGATTGTACTCTTCCATCTATGTGGAAACTGAGAAAGGATTTTTATGTTCTAGTATGGCTAAATCCCTGTGCAAAAAAACAAAGTCTATAATGACAACTTTGATATATGTGAGAGCAAGCGCACCCAGTGACTGGGGTCAGGATGTCCTCAACAGACCACCAGTAAAGAGGATCATCTCACAACCACGAATGGTTCCAACTGTTTTGTTGTCCATCATCCAGAGACAGGTGGCACCATTGTTACAGTGCCATGTCTCTCTAATCTATTTCCAGGCGCTTGGCTGAAGGACATTTGGTGTTATGGCGCCCATTACATGTACTGCCTTTGACACCCACCCACCATTGCCTCCATTTGCAGTGGTGTCGTGAACGATGAAACTGGATGCTATGGAGTGGAATCGGGTTGTCTTCAGCGACAAATCCAGGATTAGTTTGGGGACTGACGATGGCCGTGTCCGGAGGCCTAGGAGTCAGCATCTTAATCCTGCTTCTGCTGTAGACTGGCATACAGAATCCAATGCTGGTGTGATGGTCTGTGGGGGTCATCGCATACGACAGTAGGTTACCCAAGGTAGTCGTACAAGGAACATATATATATTCAGGACATCCTGCATCCACATGTGTTCCTCTCATGGCGGCTTCCAACAGGCATCTTCCAGCAGGATAATACTGGGCCACATACAACAAAGATGTCACAGGAATGCCTCCACAACATTGTCACACTTCCTTGGACTGCCCGGTCACCAGATTTATCACCAGTAGAACATGTATTGGCCCACCTTGTATCCCAACATTGACAGTCTACGAGTTTGCACGATCTAGATGTGGAGCGATATGACGCAGGATACCATACAAAACCTGTTTGCCTCCATGCTGCCTGTATTATATCTTGCTTCCAAGCCAGAAGTGACCCAACAGGGTACTAGAGCCTCCCTTCAAGTGTTCAGTTATCCGCAATAAATTACCATTTAGCTCTGACATTGTAATCACTTGCTTATATCAATGTTACAATCACACGTATGAGGTTTGTTTTTATTCTAACAATCCCTAGGTGTGTGATTTTTTTTATTTACAGTGAGTGTAAGTAGAATTAAACTGATAAATGAGGATTTTGAAGGTCATCATTAGTCCAGGTTAAGTTAACTATGCTTTACAAATAAGAATTGATTTTTTTTATTTAGTTAGAAGGCACAGCCAGAGGCACGTTGTATTCAGGAGCACTACATGTAACTTAGGTGAGGTAGAATCTCCTCAATATATACACATAGAGGTGAGGTAGATTCTCCTCAGTATATACACGTAAAGGTGAGGTAGATTCTCCTCAAATACAAATCATTTCCCTAGGCTTTATGGTTTCTGTATAATGAGCTATATGATGTATTGCGGATATTTTCACACTTAGAATTGAATATTGAAGTTGTGACCCCTTTACTTTTCCTATTTAGGACCTAAAGAATAGTTGTGCAAAATTTCATGTTTGTACGACAGCGGGAAGTAAGGGCTCCCGCTCATGGCTGGATATTTGCTGTGGAATCCATGGTCATCGTTTGCGCCGCAGATCCACAGCAAATGAGGCCCATAGCATGCTATGAGAAATCGATTCTTCTTGCACACTTGTGGAAACCAATTGCGGTTTCCGCATGCGGAGGAAAATGGAAGCCGTCTGATTTGCGGTCCTTCCGCAATTACATTGCGGAAAGGTCACGGATTCTGCGTTTCCCTAGGCGATGACACGGGAAAAGCAGGAGTTTAAAAAAAATCTTTACTGCACATGTCCGACGGCGAGCTGTGCTGACCATCCGCAGTACGGGTAAAAATGAAAGTAAGGAGGTATGCGCGGATACCGCAGTTCCAAGAGCCGGATTCTGCTTCGGGATTCCAGATGCGGAGTCCGGCTCTGCCGCTTGCAGAAGCCCTTAGGCTGGGTTCACACAGGGCAGATTTGTCATGGAATTTCCCTGCAGCAAATCCGCCTGCGGGCGCTAATCCCGGGGTTAGCCAGCCATGTGGATGAGATTTGTCAAAACTCTCGTCCACACGGGGCGGACAATCCATTGCTGCAAAGTCGGTACTGCGGCACAGATTCCCGGGATGTAGCATATCCATTTTTTTTTTTTTTCTGTTGCGGCCTCGCTCCTCTCTATGGGAGAGCCGGTCGCAGCGGAAAAGCATGCGGCGAAGTCGCTTCAAAGCCTGCGGCTAAGTGCTGCGGGTTTTAGAACTGCGCTTATGCCATGGAAATCTCGCAGTTTGTCGCTGCGGCAAAACCGCGAGATTTCCGCGGTGAAGCTGCCCCGTCGTAACCCAGCATTAGAGAGTCAGTCAGTCAGTGAGGGCTTTCATCTTTATGTATATATTTTATATATAGGAGGAGGATAGCAGGTCGCATATAGATTGCATTTACTATCAATAGTATTGAGGTCTAAGTGTAGAGTGGTTGTAATACCAGGTCCGGCCACTAGATGGGGACAGAGTGCTTACTATATTGCCGGCAGCTGAAGTTTTGCACTGATGCCGCAGCGCCCCGTTCACCGTGGCGGCGGTCCTGCTCACTGCACTCTCCGGTGCTCCACTCACCACCTCAGCACCCCCTGGCTGTCACCTCAGGGATCGGTGAGTACAGCTCGGCTCCCTCCTCTGGGAGGTCTCTCAGTGTAGTCGGGCATTCCGCTGGGGAAGGTGGAGGCTCTTGGCACGGGGACTCCGGTGCTCTGATCGCCGGGATAGAGGGCCAGAGACCCCCTCTACCTCCTGCTGAGCTCCGGGGCCTCCTGTACACTGGCCCGTGTATCACTGTAATCGGTGGTGGCCTGTAAATGGAGGCCGCGGCTTCTAGCCTACAAGTAGTCGGCGATGATCCTGGTGACCTTGTATCCCCGGAGTGCTCCCCCCAGTGGGCTGCCTGGTGTGGGGGGGCTATAGGGGGCCACGTATGGGAGATATACCCCTTATTATCCGTCCAAACCACGCCCCCCGCGGCTAAATATCGGCGTATATACGGACGTGTGAATAAGACCTAAATCTGATGGCCGGTAACTGATCTACGGAGGGGCTTATCAGTCATCTGGTCCCCTCTCTTCCTCTTGTATGGGATCATCGGCTCGCTCTGTTATTTGTGGTATTTGGTGCTTTCTATACGGTCCTGTCCCCTATATGATGACATGATGTCATGTCTGTTATGGATCTCTTCTTCACTTATTACATGATTTACCAGAATGGTTCCTGTAAGCGGCTCCAGTTCCATCCCCTACAGTCCGTGTCCCCACATCGCTGGGCATGTATACGTGTTCGCGGTATATGGGCATGTATTTGTGTCTGCAGGATATGGGCATGTATATGTGTCCACAGTACATGGGCATGTATACATGCATGTAAATAAGCATGTTTATGTGGCTGCGGTATATGTGCGCACAGTACATGGGCATGTATATGTGTCTGCAGGATATGGGCATGTATACATGCATGTATATGCGCCCATAGTAAATAGGCTTGTATATGTGCCCATGGAACATGGGCATTTATGTGTGCACAGTATATGGCATGTATATGCTTCTGCAGTATATGTGTCTGCGGTATATGGGCATGTATATTTGTCTGCGGTATATGGGCGTGTACATGTGTCTGCGGTATGTGGGCGTGTACATGTGTCTGCGGTATGTGGGCGTGTACATGTGTCTGCGGTATGTGGGCGTGTACATGTGTCTGCGGTATGTGGGCGTGTACATGTGTCTGCGGTATGTGGGCGTGTACATGTGTCTGCGGTATGTGGGCGTGTACATGTGTCTGCGGTATGTGGGCGTGTACATGTGTCTGCGGTATGTGGGCGTGTACATGTGTCTGCGGTATGTGGGCGTGTACATGTGTCTGCTATATGGGCGTGTACATGTCTCTGCGGTATATGGGCATGTACATGTGTCTGCGGTATATGGGCATGTACATGTGTCTGCGGTATATGGGCATGTACATGTGTCTGCGGTATATGGGCATGTACATGTGTCTGCGGTATATGGGCATGTACATGTGTCTGCGGTATATGGGCATGTACATGTGTCCGCTGTATATGGGCATGTATATGTGTCCGCTGTATATGGGCATGTATATGTGTCCGCTGTATATGGGCATGTATATGTGTCCGCTGTATATGGGCATGTATATGTGTCCGCTGTATATGGGCATGTATATGTGTCCGCTGTATATGGGCATGTATATGTGTCCGCTGTATATGGGCATGTATATGTGTCTGCGGTATATGGGCATGTATATGTGTCTGCGGTATATGGGCATGTATATGTGTCTGCTGTATATGGGCATGTATATGTGTCCATGGTATAACGTTATGTGATAAACTTGTGGCATAAACGCTCTTAAAGTGACAGTACTCTACATATGTTCTGGGACTCACAATGCACTGCACATCAAACAGCGTCCCTCCCCGACTTGTACATCTCTTATCTCTTGGCAGCAGTGAGGCACCAGACTGCACAACTATCAGCGTCTACTGCAACTTGTCTGCGGCGTTACCGCTAGATGCATCATCATGCTTTATGGCCGTAGGCCCCGAGCTCAGAAGCCCCATAGGGAGCAGCGTCTATACATGTCATAGACCTCATTTACTTATCCAGAGGTTGTCACATCATTAATGGCAGTTCAAGCCCCGCGTCACACCTTACTGGAATCCGTACAGCAACTGTATGTCCTGTGCCTCACTGCGCCAATCTATCTACTGCTTCAGACTCATCATATGCATTACACGTCGTAACACTTTACATAATATATTACGCTTTACATTCCCAACATATTAACCCTTTACACAAGGCCTTTCTTTAACCTCTACCTATGGCACCATAACTCACAGGCCCCATGAGTCCATCACCCACACCCTGGCAAGGGATTTTACTTAAACGCGTCCCGGAAAAGAGGTCATGTATGAACAGCCCAACGGCATGTACCGGCTTCTTCGCTGCAGCATCAATCTCTTCAGCACTGCTCCCGCGGTATCAAGCAATTGTGGGAGGGAGGCTCCCTCTCTTCCCATGTGCTGCAGGGCGCTTCAACCCCAGAGTCTAGTTGCTTCTCCATCTTCAACGTCCCCCTGGACCTCAGGTAGGGTTGCCACCCGGTGGGTAAACCTCCAGCCTGGCCGGTATTTTCTCTCTCAGGCCGGTGACCGTATTTTTTTTACCAGCCCTATTACAGACCGGTATTTTCAGAGCCTGCACTACTCCCTACCATCGGTTAACTCTACCCCAGCAGGGAAAACACAGACCTGCAGAGCCGACAGCTTCCAGCGCCTGCAAGGATGGCATGTCACGTGATAGCCCTTGTGGTCATGTGATCCCTGACTCCTCCCACACAGGGTAAGTGAATGTAGGACTCTGCAGCTGCGGGTGTCAGGATGGATGTAGTGGAGCTGTGGGATTCTGGATGGATGGATTGAATGAGTGAGAGGAGTTGTGTGTGATGTGTGATGGGTCAGTATGGATGTAGCAGAGCTGTGTGTGATGGTCAGGATGGATGTAGCAGAGCTGTGTGTGATGGTCAGGATGGATGTAGCAGAGCTGTGTGTGATGGTCAGGATGGATGTAGCAGAGCTGTGTGTGATGGTCAGGATGGATGTAGCAGAGCTGTGTGTGATGGTCAGGATGGATGTAGCAGAGCTGTGTGTGATGGTCAGGATGGATGTAGCAGAGCTGTGTGTGATGGTCAGGATGGATGTAGCAGAGCTGTGTGTGATGGTCAGGATGGATGTAGCAGAGCTGTGTGTGATGGTCAGGATGGATGTAGCAGAGCTGTGTGTGATGGTCAGGATGGATGTAGCAGAGCTGTGTGTGATG